>NC_064263.1:7272727-7575757 GCF_003254725.2 Canis lupus dingo | reverse complement strand
AGCCAAACTGTGGAAGGAGCTTCGGTGTCCATCGAAAGATGAATGGATAAAGAAGATGTGGTTTATGTATACAACGGAATATTCCTCAGCCATTAGAAACGACAAATACCCACCATTTGCTTCAACGTGGATGGAACTGGAGGGTATTATGCTGAGTGAAGTAAGTCAGTCAGAGAAGGACAAACATTATATGTTCTCATTCATTTGGGGAATATAAATAATAGTGAAAGGAATATAAGGGAAGGGAGAAGAAATGTGTGGGAAATATCAGAAAGGGAGACAGAACGTAAAGACTCCTAACTCTGGGAAACGAACTAGGGGTGGTGGAAGGGGAGGAGGGCGGGGGGTGGGAGTGAATGGGTGACGGGCACTGGGGGTTATTCTGTATGTTAGTAAATTGAACACCAATAAAAAATAAATTAAAAAAAAACACAATGCCGGAGGCAAACAGGAGTCAGATCTATTCATACTGATTTGGGAGTGTATTTCGGAACTTCTTACGGAACAAAAGAGCTGACAGGTGCCATTTTCTCCCCTGCCCCTATGAGAGGACAACACAGACATGCTACCTAACCTGCTATCAGTGCACCATCCCCATGAGTTAGGACTTGCCCACTGCAAGCCTGCTAGCCTTGGCCCTGGGCTCAGAGGAAATTTTGTTAAAGCCAGGTGTGTACTTGCTCAATCACTGCCACCAAACACTCTGCACATCTGCCACACTGTGCCCCCAGCCACCATCATGTGCTACACATACCTGCATGCTGCCAGCCACCATCACACTCTATACCTAGCCAACATGTGCACAGCTGCCACCATATACAGCACCCAGTTGTGGTAATGGACCCATTGATGGTCCTGGGCCCAGCCATGCCCAGCCATCATGTTGTGCCATGCCCAGCCTTGTGCCCTGAGCAGCCACAGCATAAAGCTCCCAGCTGAAGCAGGGCTTCAGAGGACTGGCATGGAACTTGTGGCCCAATGCCAATTTTGCTAATACCACTGCCCTGCTCCCAAGTCTCCTGGCAGCCACACCTCCTCAAAGCTGGCCAGACTGGGTCCCACTAACACCACAGAGAGCAAGCACAGACCACAGCAGTCAGTGAGTCAGTGCAGATGACTGCACTGAAGGGAAAAGTGACTCAGACACAAAAGCAAGGCATAAGCAACACACCTAGGAGACTCTCCTGAGGGGCCAGGTTCTGATGGACAGGGGACACTGCACTGCAGGGCACTCCAAGACCTCTTCTTCATAAAGCCAGGACTCTCAAGAGCAGAAAACACAGCTGACTTCCTTAACACAGAGAAACAGACAAGATAAGGAGATAGAGAGATTTATCCCAAATGGAAGAACAGGGCAAGGGCGCACCCAGAGACCTAAGCAAAAGAGATATTAGTAATGTGCCTGGAAGAGAATTTAAGCAACAATCATAAGGATACTCACTGGACATGAGAAAAGAGTGGAAGATATGAGTGAAAGAAAGACTTAACACAAAGGTGAGGAATGACTCAGCAGAGATAAAGGGCACAATAAACAAAATGAGAAACACACTGTTAAAGCAGCAAGACAAAAGAAGTCAGTAACTTACAAGGGAAAGCCCATAAGTCTGGCAGGAGATTTTTCAACAGAAAACTTGTAAACCAGAAGAAAGCAGCATGATATATTCAAAGTGCTGACTGGGAAAAATCTGCAATCAAGAATGCTCTACACAGCAAGGCTGTCATTCAGAATAAAAAGAGAGATAAAGAGTCTCCCAGACAAACAAAAACTAAAGGATTTCATGATCACTGAACCATCTCTGCAAGAAATATTAAAAGGGATTTTTTTTTGAGTGGAAAGGAGAGACCAAAAGTGACAGTATAGAGGTAGGAAAACAAAAAAGCAGTAAAAATTATCCCTGTAAAAAATTAGTCAAGGAACTCACAAAAAAAGATATGAAATATAATAGCATTTACCTAAAATGTGGAGAAAAGAGGAGAAAAGAATGGGTTCAAACTTAAACAACAATCAATTTGATATAGACTGCTAATGCAGAAGAGGTTATATACAAACATAATGCTAACCATATATCAAAACCACTAATAAACATGCAAAGAATAAAGACAAGGAAATCCGAATATATCACCAAAAATCAGCAAAACAGGAAAGAAAGAAAAAAGAAAGAATCAGAGAAAACCTTTAAAAACAACTACAGGGATCCCTGGGTGGCTCAGCGGTTTAGTGCCTGCCTTCGGCCCAGGGCATGGTCCTGGAGTTCCGGGATCAAGTCCCACATCAGGTTCTCTGCATGGAGCCTGCTTCTCCTTCTGCCTGTGTCTCTGCCTCTCACTCTCTCTCTCTGTGTCTCTCATGAATAAATAAAATCTTTAAAAAAAATAAATAAATAAAAAAAATAAAAACAACTACAAAACAAGTAATAAAATGGCAATAAATGTTTATCTATCAATAATTACTTTGAATGTAAATGGACTGAATGCTCCAAAGAACATAGGATAGAGGATGGATAAAAACAAAACAAAACAAAAAACAAGATTCATCTGTATGCTGCCTATAAGACCCATTTTAGACCTAAAGACCTGCAGATTGAAAGTGAGGGAATGGAGAAACATCTATCATGCAAATGGACATCAAAAGAAAGCCAGAGTAGCAATATTTGTATCAGACAAAGTAAACTTTAAAATAAATACTGTAGGGATTCCTGGTGGCTCAGTGGTTGAGCGTCTGCCTTCGACTCAGGGTGTGATCCCAGAGTCCCGGGACTGAGTTCCACACTGGGCTCCTTGCTTTGAGCTTGCTTCTCCTCTCACTGCCTATGTCTCTGCCTCTGTCTCTGCCCTTCTCTGTCTCTCATGAATAAATAAATAAAATCTTTTTTTAAAAAACACAAAAAAACAAATACTGTAACAAGAGACAAAGAAAGATACAAAATAATAATAAAGGGGACAATCCAACAAGATATAATAGTTGTAAATATTTATGCACCCAACATGGGAGCATTCAAATCTATAAAACAATAACAAACATAAAGGAACGAATCAGTAATAATGCAGTGATACTAGGGAACTTTAACACCCAACTTACAGCAACGGACAGATCTTCTAAACATAAAATCAACAAGGAATCAATGGATTTGAATGACACACAGGAACAGATGGACTTAACAGATGTATTCAAAATATTTCATCCTAGAACAGCAGAATACAGTTTCTTTTCAAGTACTCAAGAAACAGTCTCCAGAATAGACCTAATGCTAGTCCATAAAACAAGCCTCAACAAATTCAGGAAGATTGAAATCATACCAGGCATCTTTTCTGACCACAACTAGCTATGAAACTAGAAGTCAACCACAAGAAAAAGTCTGGAAAGATCACAAATACATGGGGGTTAATTAAGATGCCATTAAACAATGAATGGATCAACCAGGAAATGAAAGAAAACATTAAAAGTGCATGGAAACAAATGAAAATAAAAACCTAACCTCTTGGATGCAGCAAAAATGGTTCTAAGAGAGAAGTTTATAGCAATACAGTCTTACCTCTAGAAGCAAGAAAAATCTCAAATAAACAACCTAACATTCCACCTAAAGGATCTAGAAAAACTACAACAAACAAAACTTAAAACCAGCAGAAGGGAAGAAATAAGATCAGAGCAGAAATAAATGATATAGAATCTAAAAACAAAACAAAACAAAACAAAAAAACAACAACAATAGAACAGATCCATGAAACAAAAACCTGGTACTTTGAAAAAAATCAGTAAAATTGATAATCCTCTATCCAGACTTACCAAGAAAATATAGGAGAAAGGATTTAAAAACTGAAATCACAGATGAGAGAGGAGAAATAACAACCAACACCATGGAAATACAATCAAAAGAGAAGGTTATGAAAAAGTCAGTACAACCTAGAAATGGATAAATTCCTAGAAACATCAACTACCAAAACTGAAACAGGAAGAAATAGAAAATTTGAAGAGACTGATAATCAGCAAAGAAATTCAGTCAGTAATAAAAAATCTCCCAACAAACAAAAGTCCAGAACCAGATGCCTTTACAGGTAAATTCTACCAACCATTTAAGGAAGAATTAATACAGATTCTTAAATGATTCCCCAAAAATGGAAGAGGAAGGAAATTCTCAAATCCATTCTATGAGGCCAGCATTACCCTGATATGAAAACCAGATAAAGACTACTAAAAAGAGAACTACAGGCCAAATCTTTGATTAACATAGATACAAAAATCCTTAACAAAATACTAGCAAACTGAATTCAACAATACATTTTTTGAAAAGGCTTCCGCATAGCAAAGGAAACAATCAACAAAACCAAAAGACAACTTACAGAGTGGGAGAAGGTATTTGCAATGACATACCTGATAAAAGGTTAGTATCCAAAATATACAAAGAATTTACACAACTTGATACTAAAAAACCCCCAAATAATCCCATTAAAAATAGGCAGAAGACATGAACAGATATTTCTCCAAATCAGGGATATGTAAATCATCATCAGGGATATGTAAATCAAAACTACAATGAGCTATCCTAACTTCACACCTGTCAGAATGGCTACAATCAAGAACATGAGAAACACCAGGTGTTGGCAAGGATGTGGAGAAAAAGGAACCTATTTGCACTGTTGGTAAAAATGCAAACTCGTGAGCCACTGTGGAAAACAGTATGGAGGTTCCTCAAAAAATTAAATATAGAACTACGCTACAATCCAGCAGTCAAACTACTGGGTATTTACCCCAAAAATACAAGAACACTAATTCAGGGGTGCCTAGGTGGCTAAGTCAGTTAAGATTGCTAATTCAAAGGGATATGCGTCTTGATACTTGTAGCAGCATTATCTACAATGACCAAGATATGGAAGCAGCTCAAGTATCCATGGATTGATGGATGGATAAAGAAGAAGATAGATAGATGGGTAGATAGATAGATATAATGGAGTATTATTCAGCCAAGAAAGGAGTGAAATCTTGCCATTTGCAAAGACATGGATGGATTTAGAAAGTATAATGCTAAGTGAAATAAGTCAGTGAGAGGAAGACAACCATATGGTTTCACTCATATGTGGAATTTAAGAAACAAAGAAGCAAAGGGGAAAAAATAGGAGACAGACAAATCAAGAAATAAACTCTTAATCAGAGAGAGCAAATTGATGGTCACCAGAGGGGAGACAGGTAGGCAGTTGGGTGAAATAGGTGATGGGAATTAAGGAAAGTATTGTCATGATGAACACAGGGTGATGGACAGGTGTTGAATCACTATATTGTACACCTCAGACTAATGTAACACTGTATGTTAACTAACTGGAATTAAAATAGATACTTTCAAAAGAGAGAGAGGGACTGGCATAGACTGAGATAGAGCAGGGCTTAGGCTGGAACATAAAGGTACAAACCTAACAGCAGGATGAGAGCAAATGAAGAAACTCCAGGCAGGAACCAGCACAGGCAAGATGCTGAGCACACTAGCTGAGGCATATACTGTGTTTCTCCCACCAGAATGCAAGCCCCACAAGGGCAGGGAGAAGGAAGAAAAGATAAGATATGGGGAGAGCAGTGCACAAGAGGTATTGTATGACATCCTGGGGAAAGCTGTGCCTGGATTTAGCTGTGCCTGAGCCGGATGCACCCTGACTTCCCAGTTTCACGAATAACACAGTTCGAGGTAGGTTTTTACGGCTTGCATCCAAAATGATCTTCACTAACAGTAACTTACCTTACATGTTGAAGAGCCCATCCTCTTCCCTCCTACCCTGCACTGCAGGGAGAGCTAGAGTTAGATGGATTTGATAAAATAGATATGATTAAAATTAATGAGAGACACAGAACATATTTGAGAACCAGAACAATGTCCAGTGCTTGTGATAAGTCGTAGACAAATAACGGCTGCTAGAGAAATAAAAGGGATAGTTTCCTGAAAGAAAGATGTTAAATTTGGTTCCTTAAGGTATCTGTGTGCATAGACATCACTTTGCATCGGAGTCTTCTTACCTGGTGTGGCAAGATTTACATCCCTCTGATTTATTGGTGTGAAGTTCTCAGCATGGAGACTAGCACAGAGATATTGCTATGACCAGATGATATAAATCAATGATTCTCAACCACAGACCTGTGTTGAAGGGACTTAGAAATATTGCCTGGAATCTATGAACTGACAGAGTGTCTGCCTGGAAGTAGATGTCCATAAAACCTTGTTTCTGAAAGAAAGAAAGAAAGAAAAAGAAAGAAAGAAAGAAAGAAAGAAAGAAAGAAAGAAAGAAAGAAAGAAAGAAAGAGAAGAAAGAGAGAAAGAAAAAGAAAGAAAGAAAGAAAGAAAGAAAGAAAGAAAGAAAGAAAGAAAGAAAGAAAGAAAATGCACATAAAGCATTACCAGTGAAATTACAAATGAAACATTTGGCTCATACAGATATATTCTAATGCTTTAGATGATATGATTAATAAAATAATAAAATTTCACTAAAAGGCTTTATTGATTTAATAAAAGCTCCTTTCCCCTGCTAATAGATTCTCAAGTAACAGCTACTAAAATACCTAATACCTAATCATTATTTTATGTTAAAAATGCATCATTAAACTTGAAAACGGGGACCCTGTGCAGACGATAAGTTTCTTAAAGTTAGAAATTTGTCCCCCATCACCCCTATTATAGTGCCTTGCATGTACTCAAAATTATATAATGAACAGAATACAAGGTGAGTAATAATCATACCACATGAGAATACTTCTCTCATCCTTTAAAATTCATGTCTTAAAGCATCATTTTATTGTTAAATATAGCCTACAGTGATACAAGTCCATATATGTACATTTTTAGACTTATGAAATTAATACCCTTTGGTCACTTGTGGGAAAAGAAGTGGAATATTGCCAAAATTCCAGCCCCTTCTCCTAAAAGTGTCATATCCTGATCACAAGCCCTTCCTTTTCCTAAAAGTAATCATTCACCTACCTTTAATGATAAATATATTATTTTTAAATCTATATATCCATCCCTAAACTAAGTAGTTTAATTATGCCTACTTTTGAACTCTCTACATAGAACATGTCATATGCATTCTTTTGTGTCTTGCTTCGTGGCTCAGTATTACATTTGTGTGATTCATCCACGCTGTTGTGTATAGTTGCAGTTTGTTCTTTACTATTCTTTTTACTTTTATTTTTTGCAGTATAATTCATATTCCATAGTGTATCTATATTGCAATTTATCCAGTATACTATAGATTCACATCTAAGCAATTTCCAGTTTGGGCAAATGCAGTTTTAACAGAACATTTAGTTAATTTGTGTTTCATGGAATTACTGATATGTTTGGGTTTAAATTCACCATTTTATCTTGTTCCTCTATTTATCCCACCTATCTCTTTATTTTTCTCTCCTTTATGTATTTTTTGGATAATTTTCTATCATTTCTATTTTTTTCTATTACTAGTCTAGAATGTATACCTGCTGTTCTTTCCTTTCAGTGGTTCCCTAAATATTACAAAATCTATACTCAAATTTAAAACTAAATTAATCAACACTTTGCCCCCCCTTAGATAATATTAGAACCTGAGAGGGATCCCTGGGTGGCGCAGCGGTTTGGCGCCTGCCTTTGGCCCAGGGCGTGATCCTGGAGACCCGGGATCGAATCCCACGTCGGGCTCCTGGTGCATGGAGCCTGCTTCTCCCTCTGCCTGCGTCTCTGCCTCTCTCTCTCTCTCTCTCTCTGTGTGTGACTATCATAAATAAATTTAAAAAAAAAATATTAGAACCTGAGAATATTTTAACCCAATTTTCTTACCCATCCAACTTTTGTGTTATTCCTATCATAAGTTTTAATTCTCTTTTTGTTGTCATTAACCTAGGAATGTATTATTGTTTAGATAAACTCACTTATGCGTCTGTTTCCCTTTTCTGGATCCAACTCAGGGGGTCTTGTTTCCTTAGATGCTTGATTATTTATGACACTATGCTGGTCATTTTTCTTGAAAAATTATTTGTGGAGTTTCTTTGAGATCTGGCATGAAGGTATTTTCCTCCAGAGAAGATATGAATGTGCTTCCTCATAATGCCTAGGAATATATCAGCCTGGGATTACTTTAAACCAGATTTGTATTTTGGGGCATTTTGTACTACCTAGATGAAATTAATTTGGGCTGCAAAACTGTATTAAGACCCATTAATCTGAGACTGGTTCCTTCCAGCCCCCCCTCCCCCACACACACACATTCTGATCAGCAACAAGGCGACCTACACTTCCATCCCCCAGGAAAAGTGATGAGAATGGATTTACTCTGGCTCACTTTATTCTGAAGGTATAACCCTTTGGGATTCCAACATAATGTTGAGGCAGCATCTTTAGAGTTCATACTTGGACAAGCTCTAGGCTTTTTTTCTTCCCTCCTCACTTTGTGATACATTAAAAGCAAAGCTCAAGTTTTCATGGATTGTCATGAAAGTGACTTTCATGTTTTTCAAACCTCTCTGGGTTCCCATTTCTTCATACATTTTAGTCAAATCATTTCATACAACCTTGTTAGATCTTTAATTATTTTAAATAAGATTTTATTTATTTTTTTAATTTTTATTTATTTATGATAGTCACACACACAGAGAGAGAGGCAGAGACACAGGCAGAGGGAGAAGCAGGCTCCGTGCACCGGGAGCTCGATGTGGGATTCGATCCCGGGTCTCCAGGATCGCGCCCTGGGCCAAAGGCAGGCGCCAAACTGCTGTGCCACCCAGGGATCCCTAAATAAGATTTTAAAACCATATCCATTTCTAGTTGTTTTCAGTAAGAAGGTGTCCAATATAAAAGATGTCCAAAATTACCACAAATTTTTCTCATCCATATGTAAGTCCCTTTGTAATGTGTCTTTGTCAATTTTCCCTTCAGGAGGCAGATTTCTGCTTTTCCACTGCTTGAATCTAGGCTTGGCTGCTTGCCTTGCTCTGGCCAATAGAACATAAACAAATGGAATACAAGCAGAGATTTTCTTGTCCTTTAGGACTTGCTCTCTCTTGGTGCTTTTGGGAACTTTATAATCATCATGATATGAATGGATCTAAGCTAATTTACGGAATATTAAACTACTTCCATCACCCATGCTAGCAGATAGCCATCATCAGTTGTATGGGTGATGCCAGCCACATGAGTGAGCCCAGCCTCTGCCATGTGGACAAAAGACAAGTTATCTCATTTGAGCCCAGTACAAACTGCTGATCCACAGCATCGACAGCATTGAGCAAATGTTTTAAACTGTTTAGCTTAAGATGACTTGCTATGGGTAAAAAGTCAACCAATATACCCTCCAATGCGTAAAAGCAATGTCCTTAGTTATAATTTTTTTTTTAATAGGGGGCACCTGGGTGGCTCAGTGGTTGAGCGTATGCCTTTGGTTCAGGTCATGATCCTGGACTCCTGGGATCCCACGTCAGGCTCCCCACAGGGAGTCTGCTTCTCCATCTACCTGTGTCTCTGACTTTCTGTGTCTCTCATGAATAAATATATAATTTTTTTAAAAAATGGTTAATAGGTTATATATCATCACTAAAGAAAATTGTATGTATGAAAAGAAGAAAATTCTAAGAACACCTCAGAAATAACAAATGTTGATATTTTAATTTATTTGTCTGAATATGGGTGTCTTTATGCTATGTGTTGTGGGAGATGAGCTGGCAAGTTTTGGTGTGCGTAGGATGATAATACATGACTACATATACACACACCAAAATATAATACAGACCTACACATACACAGGCCAATCTTTAGCAGAAACACATGAACAAAAGATTATAAAATATGCACTGCTTTGTAATATGCTCTCTATGTTTAATCATATTTTTATATAGGTGAAATTTAGTTAACATTCTTTAGTATCCTTCAGTATCCTTTAGCTGTTAGTATCCTTTTTTCAAAGGGGAACGCTCTTGCACTGTTGGTGCAAGCTGGTGCAGCCACTCTGGAAAACAGTATGGAAGCCCCTAAAGAAATTAAAAATAGAGCTACCCTACGACCCAGCAATTGCACTGCTGGGTATTTACCCCAAAGATACTGATGTAGTGAAACACTGGGACACCTGCACCCCAATGTTCATAGCAACAATGTCCACCATGGCCAAACTGTGGAAGGAGCCTCGGTGTCCTTCGAAAGATGAATGGATAAAGAAGATGTGGTCTATGTATACAATGGAATATTACTCAGCTATCAGAAAGGATGAATACCTGCCATTTACTTCAATGTGGATGAAACTGGAAGGCATTATGCTGAGTGAAGTCAATCAGAGAAAGACAATTATCGTATGATCTCACTCATACGTGGAATATAAGGAATAGTGAAAGGGACCATAAAGGAAGGGGGGAAACTGAGTGGGGAGAAATTAGAGAGGAAGAAAAACCATGACAGACCCCTAACTCTGGGAAACAAACAAGGAGTTTCAGAAGATGAGGAGGCAGGATGGGGTGATGGGCACTAGGGAAGGCACTTAAGGGGATGAGCACTGGGTGTTATCCTATATGTTGGCAAATTGAATTGAAATAAAATATTTTAAAAATAGCACTACAAAAAAAGTATCCTTTCTTCAAAGGAATTAAATAGGGAATGTCAGGAACCACAAACTGGAGTTAGAAGAACATAGCAAGTGAGTACCTCAGAAGGGCAATTGATTGATGAGGTTAGTGAGAAAAACAGGAAATGGTTTCTTGCCTGTAAAAAATTCTGAATTTTTTATTCTGACCATATTTATATTTTATCTGACCCTCTCCCTCCAAACATGACATTTGTTTTTTGTCTGTTCAACAGAGCACTTCCTATTATGGCTACAAAATTAAGGCTAATCCCTGTGGTTAGCTCTGAAAGTAGTTGCCGAGAGGTCTCAGACTCCTTACCCTGGTACTCAGGCTTTGTTGGCTCCAGTGTACCTGGGCTGTGGAGGCCACACACACAGCTGCTGTCTGAGGACTCCACAGCTCCTGCTTTTTCCCGTCAGGGTAGCAGGATACCTTCAGTGTGAGTGATTTTAAGCTGTGTAAAGATCTAGGTTCTCAGAAAGTCTCCAGAGTGCTTAAGACCAAAACACCAATTTGCCTTTCTGGAACTTTTCTTTATAGAAAAAAGAGTACCTGAACAACATTTTTCTGATCCTGACATAGGCAGGAAATGGCAGTGAAATGAATCAGTGAGTCAGCAGCCTCTGTGGGCAGCTTTCTCCATAATGGCAGCCTCCACACTACATCAAACCATGAATATGGCAAGATGTTGCCCATGTGATGTCAGGCAACTGTTCTGAATTAGTGAAAAATGGTTGTTTCAGCACAAGGTGGGCAAAACCTGTATTTGTGAACATTTCCTCCCTTGATATATTCCCGGGAATCTTTTGGCATCCATGATCTCAACATTGGTGTTCAGTCCACTGATGAAAGTCAATGTCCTTAAGGACTACTTTTGAATGACCTGGCATCGGAAAAAAAGGAAAAGAGAGCTTTTGAGTCTCATTTTCCTTGAGGCTATGAAGAAAACTACTGGGCACCTGAGGTAACTATTCTCAATGTGCCATCTCTGAATAAGGAAGGTGCAGATTTTACATCTACAAATTAGATACTTAGATCTAGACTGACACTATAGTGGGGCTTGTTTTATGTGTGACTCATTTGAATAGTATACACTCATCACAGCATCAACCTCTTGAGGTTGCCTTAATGAAAGAAGCTCATCAAGGATTTTCTGGCCAGTCTAAAAGGTCCAAAGCTTGAGCTGTGAAAATAGTTCCAGAGTTAAGTATACTATATTCCTCCCTCACCGCTACAACCTCTTCTGTTCCCCCATGATATTTTTTTAAAGATTTATTTATCTATTTGAGAGAAAGGGAGACAGAGAGAGAAAAAATGAGAGAGAAAGAGAGAGAGAGAGAGAGAGAGCAGGAGGAGGGGGAGAGGGAGAGGCAGAGAGTATTAAGCAAACTCCAGGCTAGGCATGGAGCCTGACTTGGGGCTCCATCTCATGACCTTGAAATCACAACCTGAGTCATAACCAAGAGTTGGAGGCTTAACTGATGGATGCACCTTGGCGCCCACCCCTTACAAAAAATTTTAAATGGGATGTTTCTAATTTAAAAAAAAATCTGGATTTCAAATATTGCCTTGTAAAATCAGAAACTCTGCCCATGCATGACCTGACTTCTCATCTGGCTGGTGTAGAGAGGCTATGTCCTCCTTAGAGGGGGCATACACTCTGTAGTTAGCCTGAGCCCAGCATACTCTATTGCCTCACTCACTCAGAAGCTCAGTATACTGTTTTACTCAACTGCTTCCTTCCTCTGTTTGCCTACTGGACTCTACATTCATCTGACGTTTATCTCCGTTTAATTAGTAAGTTAGTAAATGAAACTGTGGTCAGCCATTTGACATCCTCAGTCCCTCATTCTTCAGGTTGCATCTAGACCTTTTGCCTTATCTTCCCCTTCATTTTCCTCTCTTACAGCTAAAATTCAGAGTTCCCTTTACCCAGATCTCAATGACATGAAAATTTTGGCTGTTGGGAAGCCCACATACTATGGTTTACACTGAGACCTGTATCTTCTAGAAATAGTACCATTGTCTGTCTTCTTATGACTTTCAGAGATTTATACTATTATTTGTACAGGCCAAGAGAGCTATGTGAGTCTGGTAGGTACCTTCCTGAAATAAAGAAAACCAAGACAGTAATTTTCTTTTTACCTTTGAAGTTTATTTCATGTGATCTTTATTATCATTCCAGGTAATTCTGTTAATAATAAATATGATTTTGACCCCTTGCTTATTTCTTGACCATTATGAATCAGAAGAGTGGGGTTCAGCTTTGTAAATGTTACTGTTTTAGAATTGAGAAAATATTTCTTAAGCCTACATCTGGATCTCTGTATTATTGGGTGAGGCAGCTCAATCATCATAAAACAGTTCTCTGACCTCTGGGGAAGAGATACTTCTTTTTCATCTGCATTTATGTATTCAATTTGAGTCACACTGTTAATAGACTATTTAAAGTACATGCTTTGGTTGATGTATTATTTTCTTGTTAATTCAAGTTGCTTCATCCGTGCATGTTTTATCTCCTTCTCGTGGCTAGTGGTTACTTAGTGCAGTTTTAAACCATTGATTTTGCTCAGGTCTGTGTAAAAGATCGAAAGTGAGAGAAACTTGAGGGAAGGTCACTTGTAGGAGACTACCGCAATAGTCTAGGTTTGTGGAATCATATTGGCGGTGGCCAAGCTGAAAGCAGTAGGATTGGAAAGAAAGGCATACATTCATTACCTGATTAAAAGGCAATGAGTTAGAAAAAAATCCTTGAGAGTATAATGCTAAGCAAAAGAAGCCAATCAGAGGAAGACAAAGACCATGTGATTTCACTCATATGTGGAATATAAGAAACAAGACAAATGAACAAAGAGAAAAAAAGAAAAAGAAAAAGAGAGGCAAAATGAGAAACAGATTCTTCTTTTTTTTTAAAAAATTAATTTTTTATTGGTGTTCAATTTACCAACATACAGAATAACACCCAGTGCTCATCCCCTCAAGTGTCCCCCTCAGTGCCTGTCACCCACTCACCACCCACCCCCCGCCCTCCTCCCCTTCCACCAACCCTAGTTCGTTTCCCAGAGTTCGGAGTCTTCATGTTCTGGCTCCCTTTCTGATATTTCCCACACATTTCTTCTCCCTTCCCTTATATTCCCTTTCACTATCATTTATATTCCCCAAATGAATGAGAACATACACTGTCCTTCTCCGATTGACTTACTTCACTCAGCATAATACCCTCCAGTTCCATCCACGTTGAAGCAAATGGTGGGTATTTGTCTTTTCTAATAGCTGAGGAATATTCCATTGTATACATAGACCACAGCTTCTTTATCCATTTATCTTTCGATGGACACCAAAGCTCCTTCCACAGTTTGGCTATTGTGGACATTGCTGCTATAAACATCGGGGTGCAGGTGTCCCGGCATTTCATTGCATCTGAATCTTTGGGGTAAATCCCCAACAGTGCAGTTGCTGGGTCGTAGGGCAGGTCTATTTTTAACTCTTTGAGGAACCTCCACACAGTTTTCCAGAGTGGCTGCACCAGTTCACATTCCCACCAACAGTGTAAGAGGGTTCCCTTTTCTCCGCATCCTCTCCAACATTTGTTGTTTCCTGCCTTGTTAATTTTCCCCATTCTCACTGGTGTGAGGTGGTATCTCATTGTAGTTTTGATTTGTATTTCCCTGATGGCAAGTGATGCAGAGCATTTTCTCATGTGCATGTTGGCCATGTCTATGTCTTCCTCTGTGAGATTTCTCTTCATGTCTTTTGCCCATTTCATGATTGGATTGTTTGTTTCTTTGGTGTTGAGTTTAAGAAGTTCTTTACAGATCTTGGAAACTAGCCCTTTATCTGATATGTCATTTGCAAATATCTTCTCCCATTCTGTAGGTTGTCTTTGAGTTTTGTTGACTGTATCCTTTGCTGTGCAAAAGCTTCTTATCTTGATGAAGTCCCAATAGTTCATTTTTGCTTTTGTTTCTTTTGCCTTCGTGGATGTATCTTGCAAGAAGTTACTATGGCCGAGTTCAAAAAGGGTGTTGCCTGTGTTCTTCTCTAGGATTTTGATGGAATCTTGTCTCACATTTAGATCTTTCATCCATTTTGAGTTTATCTTTGTGTATGGTGCAAGAGAGTGGTCTAGTTTCATTCTTCTGCATGTGGATGTCCAATTTTCCCAGCACCATTTATTGAAGAGACTGTCTTTCTTCCAATGGATAGTCTTTCCTCCTTTATCGAATATTAGTTGCCCATAAAGTTCAGGGTCCACTTCTGGATTCTCTATTCTGTTCCACTGATCTATGTGTCTGTTTTTGTGCCAGTACCACACTGTCTTGATGACCACAGCTTTGTAGTACAACCTGAAATCTGGCATTGTGATGCCCCCAGATATGGTTTTCTTTTTTAAAATTCCCCTGGCTATTCGGGGTCTTTTCTGATTCCACACAAATCTTAAAATAATTTGTTCTAACTCTCTGAAGAAAGTCCATGGTATTTTGATAGGGATTGCATTAAACGTGTATACTGCCCTGGGTAACATTGACATTTTCACAATATTAATTCTGCCAATCCATGAGCATGGAATATTTTTCCATCTCTTTGTGTCCTCCTCAATTTCTTTCAGAAGTGTTCTATAGTTTTGAGGGTATAGATCCTTTACATTTTTGGTTAGGTTTATTCCTAGGTATCTTATGCTTTTGGGTGCAATTGTAAATGGGATTGACTCCTTAATTTCTCTTTCTTCAGTCTCATTGTTAGTGTATAGAAATGCCACTGACTTCTGGGCATTGATTTTGTATCCTGCCACGCTACCGAATTGCTGTATGAGTTCTAGCAATCTTGGGGTGGAGACTTTTGGGTTTTCTATGTAGAGTATCATGTCATCGGCGAAGAGGGAGAGTTTGACTTCTTCTTTGCCAATTTGAATGCCTTTAATGTCTTTTTGTTGTCTGATTGCTGAGGCTAGGACTTCCAGTACTATGTTGAACAGCAGTGGTGAGAGTGGACATCCCTGTCTTGTTCCTGATCTTAAGGGAAAGGCTCCTAGTGCTTCCCCATTGAGAATGATATTTGCTGTGGGCTTTTCATAGATGGCTTTTAAGATGTCGAGGAATGTTCCCTCTATCCCTACACTCTGAAGAGTTTTGATCAGAAATGGATGCTGTATTTTGTCAAATGCTTTCTCTGCACCTAATGAGAGGATCATATGGTTCTTGGTTTTTCTCTTGCTGATATGATGAATCACATTGATTGTTTTACGGGTGTTGAACCAGCCTTGTGTCCCAGGGATAAATCCTACTTGGTCATGGTGAATAATTTTCTTAATGTACTGTTGGATCCTATTGGCCAGTATCTTGTTGAGAATTTTTGCATCTATGTTCATCAGGGATATTGGTCTGTAATTCTCCTTTTTGGTGGGGTCTTTGTCTGGTTTTGGAATTAAGGTGATGTTGGCCTCATAGAACGAATTTGGAAGTACTCCATCTCCTTCTATCTTTCCAAACAGCTTTAGGAGAATAGGTATGGTTTCTTCTTTAAACGTTTGATAAAATTCCCCTGGGAAGCCATCTGGCCCTGGACTCTTGTGTCTTGGGAGGTTTTTGATGACTGCTTCAATTTCCTCCCTGGTTATTGGCCTGTTCAGGTTTTCTATTTCTTCCTGTTCCAGTTTTGGTAGTTTGTGGCTTTCCAGGAATGCGTCCATTTCTTCTAGATTGCCTAATTTATTGGCGTATAGCTGTTCATAATATGTTTTTAAAATCGTTTGTATTTCCTTGGTGTTGGTAGTGATCTCTCCTTTCTCATTCATGATTTTATTAATTTGAGTCTTCTCTCTCTTCTTTTTAATAAGGCTGGCTAATGGTTTATCTATCTTATTAATTTTTTCAAAGAACCAACTCCTGGTTCTGTTGATCTGTTCCACAGTTCTTCTGGTCTCGATTTCGTTGAGTTCTGCTCGAATTTTAATTAACTCTCTTCTTCTGCTGGGCTTAGGGTCCATCTACCGTTTTTTCTCTAGCTCCTGTATGTGTAAGGTTAGCTTTTGTATTTGAGTTCTTTCCAGTTTTTGAATGGATGCTTGTATTGTGATGTATTTCCCCCTTAGGACTGCTTTTGCTGCCTCCCAAAGATTTTGAACAGTTGTAATTTCATTCTCATTAGTTTCCATGAATCTTTTTAATTCTTCCTTAATTTCCTGGTTGACCCTTTCATCTTTTAGCAGGATGGTCCTTGAGAAACAGATTCTTAACCATAGAGAACAAACTGATGGTTACCAGAGGGCAAGTGGGTGGGGGGATGGGTGAAATAGGTGATGGGGATGAAGGAGGGCACTTGTCATGATGAACAGTGGGAGATGTATGAGATTGTTGAATCACTATATTGTACACCTGAAGCTAATATAACACTGTATATTAACCATACTGGAATTAAAATAAAAGAAAAAGAAAAATTCTTGAGAAAGGAAGCCAAGAGGAATTTCTTCAAGCATTGAAAGAGCTTCTGCAATAGGTTGTTTTCTAGAATTCTAGTTTCACAGGCTGTTAAAAGAAGAAAAGTTTGAAAAGGTTAACAATTTGTTGTGCTTCCATCATCTTAGATATTTTAATATGTTAGTGTGCTTTGTGAACCTGCAAGAGTGTGATAAATTAGGTCACATTCACCAAATTTGTTTGAATATGGAATTCTTTTTGGAGGACATCTCATAGTATTAGTCTTCTGTGGAATACATTTTGAGATAAAAGAAGACAAGCAAGACACTGAGGACTTGCTAATAAAGTGCTACCCTGGATTGAGAAGAGAGAATTTTCAGATAGTGCTTAAGTAACTTCAGAGAAGATACTTTCAGTATTGCAGTGTGCTATGAGACAACATCCAGGTGTCCCCTTCAAAGTTAAGGAACTCACTTTGTCAACTTTGAGGCATGTTGCCAGCAAACAGCTTACAAAGGAGGTCTTGTCCAGAAACTTCTCTTGGATGAAGGTAGTTGCTTTACCCAAATACACAGTCCCTCCCCAGGGGCAGCCTACATCCAGTGATAGTTGATACGAAGGTACAGAGGCTCAGCTCCTTGTTTTGATTCAGATTATTTCTGATATGTCATTCCAGTTAAGAGCTCCCCCAAGGGTTGGCTAAGACCTCTGTTAAAATGCATCATCATTCAGTTTCTCCTTTTGTCTTGTCTGAGCCAACTTTCAGGCAGGAAATTGGTGAAAGGAGAGGCCATGTCCCGTAAGGAAGGAACTGGCAACATTATGGCAAGTATATGGAAGCAGTGATCCTCCCAGTTCTTCCCCAAAGGGATCTACAGTCATTTATTCAAGCTACCATACACTGAAAGGAGAATATCCAAACATTTCAAGGAATTTGGGACACTGAGTCCAAGTTGACTTTGATTTCCATATGATCAACTGAAGTCTTTGTCACAAATATGTCATAATGGCCACTTTATGAAATTGGAGTTTAATGGGGATTAAGTGATAAATGGAGTCCTAATCCCATTTAATACAGGAACCCCTTGATCTAGGTCCTGGTTCACTATGTGTTCACCAGCTCCACGGATCTACCTAGTAATCCAATAATCATTTCTCCAGTACCTACATTATAATTTTCATGGACATTCTGGTCATTGGCTGCAACTTCTTCACATTTATTCTTTTGCCTATGGGGTAACAGCTCTCATACTGTGGAAAGCCAAATGGTAGCCTCTGAAGAGGCTATAGAATATAGACTATAGAAACAAGACTATAAAATCAAAACAATATCACTTCATGGAGGAATGGCAGAGATTGGCACTACCCTTAAAGACCTATAGAAAAAAAAAGACCTATAGGATATAGGGGTGGCAGCCCCTATCATATCCCTTATTCATTTAATTCACTAGTCTGGTCCCTATAAAAACCAAACAGATCCCAGGGGATAAAAGTGGATTATTACAAACTTAACAAAGTAATAGTCCCAGTTTCTGCTGCTGTATTAATTATAGTATCTGTGCTGGAGCACATTAACAGAGTCTCAGGTGAATGGTAAGTAGATATTGATCTGGTGAATGCTTTCATTTCCACCTCTGTCATGAAAGATGATCAGTTGAAATTCAAGTGGGATAGATAACAGTATACGTACAGTCTTGCCACAGGACTATGTTAACTCTACTATCTTCTGTCGTAATATAGTCTAAATGGATCAAGACAATCTGGACGTCCATAGTACAACATATTGCTTTACCACATCTATGATACCGTGTTTATTGAGCCAGATTAAACAAGGAGTAGTACATCAGAAGCTTTGGAAGACTTGGAAAGACATACTTTCACCACAAGGTAGAGACGAACTCTTCAAAGATTCAAAGACTCCTATCAAGGCAGCCTGAGTGGCTCAGTAGTTTAGCACCACCTTCAGCCCAGGCCGTGATCCTAGAGACCCGGGATTGAGTCCCAGATCAGGCTTCCTGCATGGAGCCTGTTTCTCCCTTTATCTATGTCTCTGCCTCTGTGTGTGTGTGTGTCTCTCATGAATAAATAAAATGTTAAAAAAAATACTCCTATCAGTAAAGTTTTTAGGAATCCAGTGGCTGGGCCATGCTGGCACATCCCCTCCAAGGTGAAGTACAAATTATTACTTGTGCCTCCCACCATTAAAAAAAGAAGCACAATAACAGGAAAGCCTCCTCAGATTCTGAAGGCAACAACTTCCAAACGTGACAACATTACTCCAAACTATTCATCAACTGACATGGAAAAAAGCCTCTTTGACTGGGGACTAGAGTAGCAAATGGCTTGGCGGCAGTTCAGTTTATGAAACAAGTAGCCCCACGGCCTGAGCCATACCAATGACAGTTCTTATGGTATTTGATATGTATCTGGTCATGGAGAGGCCATGTGAAGTTTATGACAAATCTCAGTAGGAAAATCACAACAAAGGGCACTGGGATTCTGGAGCGAGGAATGTCATCCTCAGCAGAGAACTATATGTTATTTGCAAAAGAGTCACAATAGAGTCTAAGATATAAATGAGGAAGGAACCAAAACTCTCCATCATGAGTAGGATTCTGACAGTCTTGCCAAGTCACAAAGTTTGGCAGCTCCAGAATCCACTCTCCAAAAAACAGAAGTGGTACATCTGGGACCAGCATGAGCAGAGCCAAAGGGAGCAAGTAAATTGAATAATCAGGTCATTCAGACTCCTATGTTATCCACCACTATTGCACTGGTGCCTCTTCTTTAGCTCACACCAGGGTAAGTCTATTATGACCTGAAAGAAAAAATAGGATGAGCTTGGTTCATTGGTGAGCAAGCCTAATATATGGGTGAAGCTGTAATTAAACTGTTACTGCACTGCAGCTCCAATCAAGAATGGCCATAAAAGATAGCAGTGAAGGGAAATCCTTGTAAAGAGCAAAGTTTATGAAGTGTCATGGTCATACACTTAGAAAGAGAAGTGTCTTACCCTGATATTAAATGTGCGTGTGTGTGTGTGTATGTGTGTGTGCATACTCATGGGATATGGCAAATGTCTAGCTTGGTTGGTGAAAGAAATAGGAAAGGAGGAAATTAGAAGGTCATAGCCCAGAAAAAGTGGGAAAGAAGCATTATATACCTTAGGGAGTGGGCACTCAAAAGTGTGAAGATCTTTGTATGATGTGTTAATTCACACTGGAGAGTATTCACTATGGAAGAGGCACTAAACCACCAAGTAGGCAGAAAGACTTGGCCACTCCAGTACTGGCACAGTGGGCACATGACCAGAGAAGCTATTCTTTCAAGGAGTAAGGCTATGCAAGGATCCCATAACATGGGTTCCCACTCTTCAAGGCCAACACAGGTACTATTGCTGTGAAATGTCTAACCTGCAAGCAACAGAGATGAGGATTGAGTTCTCAATATTATGTCATTCTTAGAAGAGATGAAGCTTCCATTTGATGGCAGAATAATTACATGGGACCTCTTCAACCCTGTCACTTCATCTTGACTAGAATGTGTATGTATTCTAGTTACGGCTTTTTCTTTCTTGCCCATATGACTTCATCCAGCACTCTCAGAGGGCTCATGGAATAACTGATCTATTGGTATGGGATCCCATATAGCACTGTAATTGACCAAGGGATTCACTTACAGCAAAGGGGTTCATACCATGGGAGCCACTGATCCTATTTAAATTCACCACCCAGAAGCTATTGGCCAGATAGAGCAATGGAACTGCTCTTTGAAGGCAAAATTAGGGCACCAGACTGGAAATGTTGCTTTATAAATATGGGGCACATTCTTTAGGACCCAATATATACTCTAAACCAATGATCATTATAAGGTACTATGTCCCCACTATATAGGCTACCTGGGTCCAGGAACTAAGGAGTGAAAGTAGTAGTCCCATTTATCATCACCCTCAATAAAATACTTGAAATTTATGCTTCTATCTCCATAATGTTAGACTCTGCAGATCTAGAACTTCTGATTCCCAGATGTAGAATGTTTCCAACAAGGGACAAGCATGGGTCCCATTGAACTTTAAGCAGGTTGTCTAATCTCTTTGCGCTTTGCCAAGGCCAGTAGGCAAGGAAAGGAGTCACCAGCCTGCCAAGGGTAATTGATCCTTATCATTAGGAGGAGAGATGGTTGTTGTTAAATTACAGGAGCAAGCAAGAATATGTTTAACTCCCAGGTTAATCACTACCACGTGTCTTGTTATTCTCTTGTTTAATTCTAACAGTAGCCATGGCCTAAGAATTGCATGTTGACCAGGAGGTTCAGACCCCACAGGATGAAAGCCTGAAACACCCCACCAGGTCATCCACCTAGACCAGCAGAAGGTGCTAGCTAGGATGTGGGGAATTTAGAATGAGCAGTAGAGTAGGATTACTTGTAGCCTTATGGCCATTTGTAGCTGCAGGGGCTTACAGTTTAGTCTACTAACTTTCTTCTAGTCAGTTTACCCAAGAACAGAGACCAACAAGAATACTCAAGT
This sequence comes from Canis lupus dingo, assembly GCF_003254725.2. Lineage (NCBI taxonomy): Eukaryota > Metazoa > Chordata > Mammalia > Carnivora > Canidae > Canis > Canis lupus. Next base: position 7,554,258 of record NC_064263.1, on the reverse strand, counting down.
TGTTTTCCAAGATGGGGTGAATTTATGAGAAGCAAGTGGATTCATGTAGCACAAGAGAAGGACTTGTGTGGGTGTTGTGATGTGCTACCAAGATCCCCTCTTTAGGACTGAGCAGTCATCCCCCCAGCTGCCAGGAGGCCTTCCCCCAAGAATCACCTTTGGACAAAGGGAACTGTCTCACTCAATATCATGTCCTCTTCCTGGAGGCAGCTAGGATCCTGGACTACATGGGGAACAAAGGCCTTATGTCTCCTGCTCAACAGGATGTCTCTGAAAGGTCATCTCAGCATCAGAGCTTCCCAGAGAATCAGCTGAAGCCTCTGTTACAACTGTATTATAGTCCCGCCTTTCCTTTTGTTTGATACAGCTTTCCCCACTCTCTGACAGCTGTTGTAACTGAGAGTCCTCCCCATAAACCACATGCACATAAATCTTAGAGTCTTTTTCCAGGGGAGCCAATCTCATGACAGATGTGAGATTTAAGGGTTCTCTCTATAGCTTAGGCAGCCTGATATAAATCAAATGTCTGATCACAGTCCGATGATTATGTTACACTAAATCAAGCTGGGTTTAATGGACACTCTACATCCTTCTCAATTTCCTGCGGATATGGTGGGAACCCTGAAATTTCTTTTCAGTGTGACAGAATAGCTGGGTGCTTCAAAAGCTAAGGGAGTGTTAGTGTGCCTAGGAAGGGGTTTTGAGATCCTAGGAAGGGGTAGCGAGATCATGGTCCTGAGCCTGTGGTCTAAGAAGGATGATTGTTTGTTGCATATCAAGGAACTTCTGTTAGCCCACACTCTTAACTAAGAATGGAAAGGGTGTGTTGGGTTCCTAGGAAAGAGATATGTCAGCAGATGCATGCACAAAAAAAAAAAAAGCCAAAGATAAGCTTTTGTTTCTCCAAATGGAATATAGGCTTTGTGATGATTATGTTAGTTTACTACTTTCAAACCAGACTTGGCTGAAATGAAACATTTTTGATGAGCTTCAACATAGGTAACTCCAACCCCAACTTAAAAATTCCTGCGATCCATTAATTCTATCTTTGGTAGACACCCCCAAAGAAACTCTTGTACATTTGAAAGAATGTTCACACAGCATTGTTCACTGTATCACAACTCGAAGCAGCCCAACTATCCACTTATATGATGGAATATTGTAATATTCAGCAACAGAATATAGCAGTTGAAATGAACTACAGCGAAATGCAAAAATATGGATGAATTTAACAACAGAACATTCCATGAAAAAAGGAAGCACCAAAGGATTACATAGGATATGATCCCATTTTTATAAGAGTACAGAAACTACTAAAATTTTTTTTGAAAAGGTATTTTGTAAGAATACATATAGATGTAATAAAACATGAAATGCAGGCTGATGGTTTCCTAGGATAGGGGACTGTCAAGAGATGCTTGATTAGATGTACATCATTGTCATGGACCTAGCTTTTAGGCTGGTGGTGAGTAGGTCTATGATGTTTATCATGTTATGAAGTATTTTGGGATCCATACATAGATCACTGGTATGAGTGTATCATGAACCAAAGATTATGATCAATAATCCAATTCCAGTCCTGAAAGGGGCAAAAAAATAAACCAAAAGATGACCATATCTAATTTGCATCTGAAATGTTACTCAAGTTTTTAGTATTACCAAATTATATACCCAGAGTAAGTACTCTAAGTTGACTCATTGGACCCCAGTCTGCATCCTTTTTAGCATGCAGAGGCCAGAGAGTACAGTTCTCAGACTTCCTTGCATCTAGAGATTCACAAATCAAGTGTAGTCAAATGAGACTTTGATTTAGAACTAAGGCCACATGAGAAGAGACGTAAGATGTCACACCATTTGGTCAGTGCAGAGATGGTTAATAGAGAGGCAGTGTATTCAGGAGCAGGGGACTGGGATATTAGCTTCCTGAATCTGCAGTCTCCTGACCACTGCAGAGGCAACTACTCCCCTGACCCAGATCCACAGTTTGTATTGGGAGCTGTTCTTGCATGTTCAGCCAAGGGGGGCAATTCTTTGCCTCCCACTGGCACAATAAACCATAAAATAGGCTTTAATAAATCCCTTTCTCTTAAACTTGCTGAATAGGTTCTGTTTTTCAGAAACTTAATACTGGCTGATGCAATACCCATAACAGATGTTTTCCTATTTCTCTATTAGCAAGATAATATTAAAAGAAAAACAACTGTCATTGATCAGTCCTTTTTTTATTCAAAGCTTTCTTTTTATTGAAAAGGACCTAATCTTCCCTGTTCTTTAATTTAAATAAGAGTGACACATATAAATGGGAAATATGACAGATAAAAGTTTTTTATTTCTCAGAGTTTATCTCATTTGAGATAGACAATATGGTCTTATACCAAATTGCTATGCAAGGGTCATACTTCTTTATAGTGAAACAATATGGTACTTACTGAGTATTAAAATTCTACAAATGTAGAAAGGTGTGTGACACTGTGATAATTAAATAAAATTCAACTTGCTATTAAAGTCACATCTACTGAGATGTTCCTAATACATAATCATTAATGAAGAAGGCTTATTACAATCCCAAAGTGACAGGAAATGTATGTGATGTGGATACTTACTCAGATAGGTCACTTAACTAGGGAAAAAAGAGACTCAATGGGGTATCGTTCATCTTCAGAGAATGGCTTAATCTCAAGGCAGGAGTCCTGCCTGATTATGTAGTGTGGCTCTTCACTGAGACATGCCTAGATTGGACAGAGTCTCTGCAAATGACACATCCTGGGGAGGACCCTTCTGTTTCCCATGTGTTGAATATGTAGCAAAATGACAATCAAGGACATGAAAAATTATAATAATGTAATTAGAGTAAGACCACTACTTACTGCTAGGCTCGTCTTCCTGTGATTTGTTTTCTGCTGTAAGTGCAATTGAGCCACTTAAAACGATAAAGTAGAAGACATTTCATTAGCTGCCCAACTGAGCTTCCAGAAGGGCCAACCATACCTACAATGGGTGTTGAGGGGCATGCAGGAGAGTGTTGGGGGAAGAAGGCAAGAGAGGAAGGATTAGTTACAGCTAATTTCATCTGTGTTGAACACCTGACTAGAAGAAGCTCCAGCAGAGAATTTGAATTCTGATCCACAAAAAACCTAACATCAGTGGTAAATCTGATTCTTAGCTGGGGCTGGAGACTGTTGGTCATGTGCAAGAGATAAGCCAGTAAAAGAAATTCACGGGTAGAAAGAGCCAGAGTGAAGCAAACAGAAAGACACACAGACACAAAGAGGCTCCATAGCCTCAATCTCCGTTCTGCTAAGAGAATATAATCTATTCTTAACAATGCCTCAAAGCCATGCATGAAGACACACCAAGGCAACCTTCACAAGCCATCTGCTTAGATACTGACCAGCTGCCACATTGAATAGACAATAATTTCCACAACCCCACTATGACTTTCATGGGATGTGGGCACTTTTGCCTTCATGAGTCCTTTCTTCCATAAAAAAATTACGTGTTATATTTTATGACTGTGGTGGTATAGATGCAAATATAATCTAGGCTGGATCCATTATTACATATCCATGGTCATTATTACCATTTTCCCCTTATTTTAAAAGCAACTAAAATTAAGATATCTCTGTGAGCCCTGAAAGCATCATGCGGCACCTGGGCATAATATCATAGTACTGTGAACCTAACGGATGAGTCAGACCTGTGAATTTCTAATACTTCTGAAGATTGGAACAGAGTCTCTGCAAATGACACTTTCTACCCAATAAGGTATAGGGACTTCTATAGAGCATTAAGTTATAATTTCAATTCTCCCTATTCATTTTAATAACTCTTCAGTTTCCTTTTAAGGTGGACTTTAAATTCTCCACATACATCATGTAAAAAGGCGTGACTTGTTTGTCAGCAGATACTTCCGGTTCCAATACATCTGTAATCTGGCTGTCGGTTTTTACATGGTTGTCATTCTCATCCTAGAAATTGGTGCGTTCATTTCCCCGCCTCACTTGAGGAAGTATGTGACTTTGAACTGAGCCACCTTAAGGCATGATTAGCTTTCCAAAATGAGACTGTCTCCTCAGAGTATCAACTGAGAAGTATTCAGGGGAGAGACAGAAAATTCATCAGAGGACATTGCAAGAGACCCAGTGCAAAACTTGCAGGGAAAATGGAATAGATGTGACCAGCTTGTTCCAGATCTGATAAATTTTAACTGAGTGACTTGGCTCTAGAAGCCATCCTTTAGAAGCCTAGCCTCCTTGTCAGTCTCAAGGCCCAGAATTAAATTAGCAAAGGCCACTTAGTAATATTCACAAGGTGGATAAATAGTAGCTATCAATATGACAGATTCTCAGGGACTCTGTATATTAATAAAATATTTATAACTTTTGTTTGAGAATAGCTTTTGATGTTGATTTTAGGTTATTTTCAGTAGTTTCGCTTCTCTTTCTTAGTACTTCACAAGTCAAGTAGGGTATAGAGCAGATTTTATTAATATTTGGGGAGTCACAGGAGTGCCTGGATGGGCTTGGTCAGTTAAGTGTCTGCATTCCGCTCGGGTCGTGATCCCAGGGTCCTGGGATGGAGCCTTGCATCAGGCTCTCTGCTTGGCCAGGGGTCTGTTTCTCCCTCTCCCTCTGCCCCTGCCCCCCAATTTGTGAGCATATTCTCTCTCTCTCAAATAAATAAATGAAACCTTTAAAAATAAGTATTTGGGGAGTCACAGATCCCTTTGAAAATCTGAAAAGCTGTGAAGTTGCCCTCTATAAAAGAAATAAAAAGCACTCACAGATCTCCTGGAGCTCATCCATGGATCACCCATTTGAAAAATCTTAATATAGGGGCACCTGGGTGGCTCAGTGGTTGAGCGTCTGCTTTCGGTTCAGGTCATGATCCTGGGGTCCTGGGATCGAGTCCCACATCAGTCTCCCTGCAAGGAGCCTGCTTCCCCTCTGCCTTTATCTCTGTGCCTCTCATGAATAAATAAATAAAATCTTTAAAAAATCTTAATACAGAGAAGATAAATAATTTAATTAATGGAATATTTAATAAATATATGTAGAATTATATGCCTAAGAAAATTAGGATTTCGCACTTTTCCTTTTCATGTGTTTATAGGAGTATTGACAGAAATTGATCATATAGTAAACCACAAAGTAAATCTTAATAAACTCCAAAAATAAAAGTAAACAGAGAACGTATCCTCAATATTTTCTGATCAGCATATAATTGAGGTAGAAATTATTAACAGAAGTTTGAACCAAAAATTCTAACTTTCTGAAAATCTTAAAACTCTCTCCAAGAAACTTGGATCAAAGCGAAACTCAAACTGTGCTTACAGACCACTTATAAAATAGCAAGGGTAATGCTGCATATCAAACACTTGAAATGTGGCCAAAGTTATGCTCAGAAGCAAATTTGTACTTTTAAATTCTTTCATTGCGAAATAATAATGGATGGAAACACGTAAATTAAACACTCAACCCAAGACATTAGAAAAAGAGAACAGCAACACAAACATAAAGGAAACATTAAAGATGGAATTAATAAAAATTTAGACAGAAATTGATGAATTGAAAAATAAGAAATTAGTGGAATTTATATTGAAATGTACACAATTTGTATGTACTTAATGAACATTGGTAAATTGTTCTGGCTCTTATCATCCTCAGGATATTCCTGAATGTTTGTCTTTTTTATTGTTTCTGGTAGTAATAAGTGGAATTATGGTATAGATTTTGAAGCTAATAAAAATATTAACTAAAAATTGTAAACCCTTTAGTGGCTTATGAAACAATGCCCTCTGCTTTATCTTCCTTAACACTTAAAACAACTCTGGTGGCTAGGTATCAGCATTCCTATGATTCCCGTCAGACAGATAAGGAGACTGAGAGAAGCTGACCAACCTACTATATAGAATATTTCCTTAAATGCCATTCATGATCATCTAACCCCAGACAATGAGGAGAGGTGAAACAGATGTCGGTGTATGTTTGAGAATTTTCCCATGCCGAACATCACTTTGCTCATTACCCCTGGAAAGAGAATAAAACGCGTGCTATTGTGTTTAGAATTCAGACAGCAAGTACGTTTGGGCTTAAAACTCAGTACTAAGAACCAGATAACTGAAGTTAGCCAGGAAAATGGTATGCTTCGTGCACCTTGTCTTCCGACCAGATAAAAACTGTGAGCCAATAAAAATTAGACCTTTGCTCTTCACCTGGGAATGAGAAGAAAATAAACCAATGAGAACCAATGAGGGGATCCCTGGGTGGCGCAGCGGTTTGGCGCCTGCCTTTGGCCCAGGGCGCGATCCTGGGGACCCGGGATCGAATCCCACGTCGGGCTCCCGGTGCATGGAGCCTGCTTCTCCCTCTGCCTGTGTCTCTGCCTCTCTCTCTCTCTCTCTCTCTGTGACTATCATGAATAAATAAAAAAATTTAAAAAAATAAAAAAAAATAAAAAAAATAAAGAACCAATGAGTATGACTATGCCTGATGTTGCAGAGGTGTGAGATGGGAACCAGCGGGAGGATCCCTGGATCTGATGGATAGTAGCTGGGGTGCTGTGCAGGGCGACAGCTCCGCAAAACTCAGCAGCCTTCTTTCAGCATCCATCCTGCTTAGGGCACACCCTGAGACACAGGTTTGCTTACTTTTGCAGCACCTTCATATAGGAAGCTAGTCCTGGAGAAATCGTGATGTCCATTTCCATTCACCTCAAAAATAAGGATGCCTCCCCACATGGACAGGGGATCCCAGAGCCAGCAATAAAAAATATGTGCTATTTGGCAGTTATTCCCATTTCCATTTATTCCTTTTTGTCCATATCACTTAAATTACAATAACATCCCTTGCCTTTTCTTTTTTTTTTTTCTTTTTTTGGTGTCTCCTCTATAGGGTCCTTAATTGGATGACAGCACGTGATTTGGTCGACTAAATTTTAAAAGGTCTGAAAATGACTTGCCCTCAACCAGAAGACATTCTGTCCACCTGCCAAAGATTCTGCTGTTAAAGAAAAGATGTTCTGATTCTGGATCTGATGTTTTTCTAGTTTTGACCTCTCCCACTACTTCATGAATAATTCTACTGCAGACAAAGCTTATCTTAGGGTGGTTTTCAGAGTCCCTAGTTCCTGCTATTACCCTGAATTTTCTCATCACTAGTGCTAAATAAGGTACTAAATAGTACTAATAGTACTAAAAAGGTTTCTGTTGCACAAATATCTTCCCCATTCACTTCCTAAAGTGCCAAGTTAGAGTCATGTAGCGACTCTCCATGTGAATGGAATATAACTTCAGAATCTTGAAGCAACAGAAAGTTTTATAATGGAGAAGATGGATATGGTGAAAAACAAGAATTAAGATCAAAGAAAGCAGAAAAAGGTAAAAACACTTTTAAAAAATGATAGACACAAAGGAGAATAAGGTCTACTCTCAGTCTCATGGGATAGTATAATAATCAAATTATTACAGTTTTAGAAGGTAACCTGCCAATTTGGACTAAGACCAATCACACATTCACTGTAATAGCTAATACTGATTTAAATTCTACAAAACTGCAGCACATGGAAGTGAAGGGATCTGCCGAAAATCATATAGCCAGGGACTAGAGTAGCTGGAATCTGATCCTGGCTGGTCTGGCTCCAGAGCCAGGGGGCTTAAGGAGGTTAAGGCACATGTCCAGGTTCACAGAACAAGCAAGAGACAGAGCCACGATGCAAATGCAAGCTGGCTAATTCCAAATTCCCTACTTTCCACCTTCACTTAGTCTTGTCTCTAAGAGCACTCAGGAGTGCTTGCATCTTTCCCAACCTGGCCTTGGCCTTCACTAACTAAAAGTACCTCAAGCAGTAAATCCAGGCAGGTGGGCCTTTGGGGAAAGCAGAATTAGCTAATGTCAGGTCATGCAGATCCCCTCCACTCCCCCAGAGGCAGAGTCAAAGGCATTGCCCTTGTGTCCTAGAAGGGATTCCCTACACCATTTCTGGAATGATATACAGGGGATTTGCTCTGTCAGACAGTAAGCAATGTCTCCAGTGGAAGTCCCAGGGGTGGGGGCTGGCCAGTGTTAAGGGGAATAATTTAGAAGAGAAGAGAAAAGTATTTTCCCTTCTGACCTGAGGGGGCCTGTGTCTTCCTGTCTATACTGTTCTGGATTTAGAGGGAGAACCAGACAGAGAGTTGTCAGATCTAGCCGTTAAAAACACAGGATGCCCAAGTAAAATTTGAATTTCAGATAAATAACAAATAATTGCATATTCCATGCATATTTTATCTGGCAATCCTAACTGGATGGCATGTTTTTATTTTGTAAGAATGGGATGCCACTTTCAGAAGATCATCTGTACATATAATATTGCTGTGCAGCATTTTGCCTTCAAACTTGACTTTCTCACTGGTGGAAGGTCCAGGCTGATGTCTTACTCTTAGACTTCACCTCTGTGCCTAGCAAAGTGCCTGGCACACATAAACATTCTTTCAATTCATCTGAACCCTAAGAGTAGGTTGAAATGAATAAGTGAATGAATGACGGGAATTTATTATTATAAAGTAGACTATTTAGAAACGATTTCAGCATCTTTCTGAAAAGTGACCTCCTCTGTGAAGCCTTCCCAATACTCATCCATGTCAGTCAGAGTTCTCCAGAGACACAGAACCAATAGGGTGTGTGTGTTTGTGTGTGTGCAAATATATAGAGACAGAGAGAGGTCGATTTATTATAAAGAATTGGTTCATGTAATTAAGGAGGCTGGCAAGTCCTAAGATCTGCAGTCTGCAAGCTGACCCAGGAGAGCTGACCCAAGAGAGCTGGTGGCACAGTTTTAGTCCATAGGTTAGCAGGCTTGAGACCCAAGATGAGTTGATGTTTCAGTTTAAGCCAGAAGACAAGAAGAAAATCAATATCCCAGTCAAAGGCAGTCAAGCAGGAGGAATTTCCTCTTATTCTGGAAAAGGTCAACCTTTTTGTTCTATTTAGGCTTGACTGGTTGGGGCCCATCCACATCAGTATCAGTGAAAGCAATCTACTTTACTCAGTCTATCAATTTATTTATTTTTTTTAAATCTTTATTTATTTATTTTAAATTTTTATTTATTTATGATAGTCACACACAGAGAGAGAGAGAGGCAGAGACACAGGCAGAGGGAGAAGCAGGCTCCATGCACCGGGAGCCCGACGTGGGATTCGATCCCGGGTCTCCAGGATCGCGCCCTGGGCCAAAGGCAGGCGCCAAACTGCTGCGCCACCCAGGGATCCCTCAGTCTATCAATTTAAATGTTAAATTTATCTAAAAAACACCCTCACAGAAACACCCCAAATAACGTTTGACTAAATATCTGGGCATGCCATGGTTCAATCAAATTGATGCACAAAATTAACCATCACCTCATCCCCAAGCGAATTAGTTGTCCCCTATGGGCTATACAACATGTGAAGGACAAGTATATTTAAAGAAAGGTACAAGCCATTGGCCTAAGCACTTTAAAGTTATTAGCAACATTTTAAGTGTTGGCTATTCCCACTCCTCTACTAGCAGATTCTTCTAGTCTTTTTGGTCCTTTGCACACATTTCTGTGATGGCTACACCCCAGCCCATTGTGGGTTCCTTCAGAACAGAAACTTAGTGCCTAGCACTAAATAAGACCTCAAGTATAGATTATTTTTAAAAATCTATTTGTCCTCTTCCCTGAGCATTGCTTTTTTTTAAAGATTTATTTATTTATTTATTTATTTATTTATTCATTCATGAGACAGAGAGAGAGAGAGAGAGAGAAGCAGAGACACAGGCAGAGGGAGAAGCAGACTCCATGCCGGGAACCCGATGTGGACTCCATCCCGGGTCTCCAGGATCACGCCCCGGGCTGAATGAAGGCAGGCGCTAAACCGCTGAACCACCCAGGGATCCCCCTGAGCATTGTTTTTATAGATAAAATGCTCTTAGTTGTTTTCAACGTGGAGGTACCAATGTGTTCTGAACATGAAGGACAGACAAGCTGCCCAGGGACATGCTATAGGGCATGGGAAAATCATGACCTAGTGACTGTAACCCCCACAAGCTGCTGCCACATCCTGCCATTGGATGGAAAATCATCATTTTATAGATGCCACTGCTGACATGACACATACCAATCCCATTTGGAGGCACCTGAAAAGATATGCTCATTTGTGGGACTCTCTGTAGGGTGATTTAGACCTTGCTTTCTCCCCAAAATCTCCTCCACTTGTCCACTAGGGGGCTTGAAGTTTAATCAATAATCACACAGAACAATGCCTGCAGGTGTGGTCTATGGACTACCTAAATGAGAAAGTTTCAGGTCATTGCTGGAAATGCAGACTCATGAGCTTAAATCCAAACATATCATATCAGAATCCCTGGGGTAGAAAAATCTCAATTTTATTTTAGTTTTTCAAGATTTTTTTTAAAGTAACCTCTACACCCATGTGGAGCTTGAGCCTACAATCCTGAGATCAAGAGTCACATGCTCTACCAACCGAGCCAGCCAGACACCCTGAAAAAAATCTCAGTTTTATTAAGTTCTCAAATTATTCTTACATCCACTAAGGTCTGAGATCCATAGCTTTAGAGTTTTCAAAACACTTTCATATATATAAAACTAGCATCAAAATTTCTATTAGCCTTGCTGTCATTAGTTGTATAATACAAATTAAGAAACAGAAACATTGTATTTATTTCCTAACACTTCTTTAAGAAATTACCACATATCTAGTGACTTAGCTTAAAACTGTACAATTTGTTCTTTCATGATTCTGGAAGCCAGGAATCTAAAATCTGTTTTACTGGACTAAAATCAAGGCATCAGCAGGATTGGTTCCTTCTGGAGGCTCCAGAAGCTTCTTGCTTCTTTCAGCTTCTAGAGATTGCCTTGGCTCATTCCTGTATCACTCCAATCCCTGCTCTGTCTCCACATTGCCTTCTCCCACGTTATCTTCCTGCCCCCCTCTTTTTTTCAAATTTTATTTTATTTAAATTCAATTAATTAACATACAGTGTATTATTAGTTTCAGAGGTAGAGTTCAGTGATTTACCACTTGCATATAACAACCAGTGTTCATTACATTGGGTGTCCTCCTTAATGCCCGTTACCCAATTACCCTGTCTCTCCCCATCCTCCTCCCCTCCAGTGTCAGTGTGTTCCCTATAGTTAAGAGTCTCTTATGTTTTGTCTCCCTCTTTGATTTCATCTTACTTTATTTTTCCCTCCCTTCTCCAATAATCCTCTGTTTTGTTTCTTAAGTTCCACATATGAGTGATATCATATGGTATTTGTCTTTCTCTGAGTTATTTCACTTAGCATAATATGCTCTAGTTCCATATATGTTGTTGCAAATGGTAAGATTTCATTCTTTTTAAGATTTTATTTATTGGAGAGAGAGAGAGGAGAGGGAGAGAACACTAGCAGGGGAAAGGGAGAGGGAGAAGCAGATTCCCCATTGAGTGCGGAGCCTCAGTTGATGTAGAACTCAATTTCAGGACCCCAGGATCATGACCTGAGCTGAAGGCAGATGCTTAACTGCTGAGCCACCCAGGCACCCCAAGATTTCATTTTTGACACCTGAGAAATATTCCATTATATATATATGCTATATATTTATATATATATGTATATATATTGCATCTTCTTTACCCATTCACCTGTCAGTGGACATCTGCGGACCTTTGGCTATTGTGGACAATTCCCGCCTTCCTCTTGTAAAGATTCCTATGATTACCCTGAACAAACCTAGATAATCCAGCATAACCTCCCCATCTCAAGATACTAATGTAATCACACCTACAAAGTTTCTTTTCGAGACACGTTACCACATGCACAGGTTCCAGGGATTACAATGTGAACACCTTTGAGGACACAGCACAACTTGCTGAGATCCCTAGCTAGTGAATGGCAGAGCAAAGATGCAAACCAAAGACTTGTGTTTTCAAATTGAAAATTCCCACGGTTTGTCTGTATTGTCTGTAGGTACATCATTGAGCATGCGTTCCTCAAATTAGCTTCAATTGGGTACTTGAATTGATTGGATGTGTGACAGAACAATTCAGAGCATAGGAAAAAAACTATGCTCAAGTGGAATGCCACAGTAAGAACCTTGAGTTTTCATGAGGTGCCCTGCAATGGGCATCTGGAAAGATAAAGGTGGATGGAGAAGCACCAAGAACTTGAGATAACTTGGGGACAGGGCTAGAGGCAATGCCACCAGCTGAGGAACTTCTACATTTACTAGAGACGAACTCTCTTCAGACTCCAAATTGGAGAACTTAAGGATACCCAGGGCCATAAAGGAAGGCTTGTAGTCTTCCTATCAAACTATGGACCCAAGCCAGTAGCACCAGCAGCACCTTGCTAGAACATAGACACCTAGACCCCACTCCAGACCAACTGGATCAGAATCCACATTTTAATGAGCTCTCCAGTGTTGTGTATGCACATTGAATTTTGAGAAGCATTGGCTTTTGTCACAGCCTATTGCCTTTCTCTTCATAGAAAAGTAGAGCTGTTCATACCTTTCAGGTTCAGGGCATCATTATGATCTGAAACTGGTCATTCTTAAAGGGATGCTGTAAACTCTACATGAGCTGACTGATATAAAACACAGAGGAAAGGTCTAGGTCAAGATGCCCTCAAGGTTATCTGTTGTCGAGTTGGGATAGATACTGGATTCATTAAAAAAAAAAAAAAACAATTCCAAGCAAAAGAGGACAAGAGTCAAGGACATTCTTTGAACATAGCCTCTGTTCAATTTAAGAAATCTGGAAAACATCCAAGTATGATCTTAGAGCTGTAGTCGTGTAATGCTAAAAGCTACTGCCAGGTCAGAATAAACTGAAAAGAAATGTAAATGCCACCTGAATATAATATAAGAATGCATGTCATCCAAAGGTTAGCACATTAATAGAAGAGCAGATGTAAAATATGAGAAGTAATTACAAAGCTTTATTCAATTATTTTTAGAAAAATCAATTACTCGAAAAGTTATATATGACTTATGTTCTAATTTGGTTAAGCCTGACATGGATACATTTATTCATCCAACTAGGCAAACATTTGTTGAATCCATCCTACAAGTCAGGAACAGTGGGTATAAAGGTAAACAAGACACAGAATTTATTCTCAAGAAATTCACAGATGAGACATATAAATATTTTGTTTGTTTTTGTTTTTAAAGTGCAGTATAGGGTAGTAAGTTCTGGGCAGTAAGTACAAGATATCAGATGTAGATAGGAATTATAGGGTAATGATAAGTGTGTGTAATAAGTACAAGATAGTAAGTGCAGGGTAATAGCTACAGGGTAATAAGGCACAATCTGTGACAGAAGCAAAAAGGAAGAAGCAACAGTGTTGGTGCATAAAGTAGAAGCAATAGAAATTTTAGAAAATACAAAAGGCAGGAAGAAGAAAATAAAAAGGATGTACCAGGGGTGCCTAAGTGGCTCAGTTGGTTGAGCATCTGACTCTTGATTTCAGCTCAGATCATGATCTCTGGGTCATGGGATCAAGCCCTGCATCAGGTTCCATACTCAGCAGGGAGTCTACTTGGGATTCTCTCTCTTCCTCTGACCCTCCCCCTCCCCATCATTCTCTCTCTCTTTCAAATAAATAATCTTTTTTAAAAAAAAGCATATACAGACTCACTATAGGATTTCACAATTAAACTTTTGCCACGTACCCTTTAGGACTTTTCCCCAAGCACACACATCTTGTATTTACTTCTGATTTACAAGCTGAACCATCCGGAACTGCTCCTTTTATAGACTGAAAATGATTGACTATTGGCAAGTTCAGATGGTTCAACTTAACACTTTCAAAAATGTCTGGAGATAACTTACAATAGTAAAATACATAAAACAGATTTTAAAAAAATGAGAACAGAATGCACTGGAAACAGCAGGTATATAAATGGTCCCAGGTATCTGAGATGCGTTAATTACTGCCTTTGCACCTTATAGTGTGGCTGAGTTTCCTGGCAGCTAAGCAAAGGCTGAAAACCTATTCTGTTATTAAAATTCTCTTTGTAATTAAAGGAAGCACATGTTGTTCACCTGGAAAAATGAACTTTTCCTCCCAGTGAAACAAAAGTAATTTATTATTTTAAATGATGCTCCTTACTTGACTCTCTTCATTGGAGCAAAAACCAACAGTGGCCTAATTTAATGCTGGGAGAGAATTTCAAGAAGCTCAAGGTCTGGAAAACTAACAAATCTCTCAGACTCAGTCTCAGAAAACTGCTTCAAGTGAGCTTTTAGCAAGTGTCAATTTATAGACAAACTAGCTCCTAAATTCTCTTGAAGTGCTGGTCATCTCTGTCATTAATTAGCACTTCGTGTATTTTAGGTGCCAGGAATGTTGTCAGAGTTCACGTTCTTCAATGACAATTTCTTTAGGAACCTGGTTCTTCCCAAGCAAAAAATCATTTCTCTGTTACTTACATTTGCTCAGGGAGGAGGCCAGAGATGACCTCAGGTGACTTCTCTGAGGAAATGTCACATTATCAGGCCTAATGAGAGCTGAAATGCTGAATGTCTTTCAGGGTCATTTAGTGTGTCCAGTATTTCTGTGACCTTGCTTACCCCTAGAGACATAGCTATCATTTCACCCTTTCTGGTTCCTGCCAACGCCCAGGAACCTAAGCCTGTTCTCTTTGTCTTTACTTCTTTTATATTTCTGTTGTTTCCACCCTTTCTCTCCGCATCACTTTCAACATATCCTCCAGGAAGAGAGGATTTGACTGAGTTATAGCTATATGGAGCACCTTTATGAAGCAGAATAAGGTGACCACATAGGCGGTGGGTTAAGAATAAGGGCCCGACATGCAACTCTTTTTTTGTGTGTGTGGAGTTTTAAAATGTATTTATTCATGAAAGACACAGAAAGAGAGAGGCAGAGACATAGGCTGAGGGAGATGCAGACTTCCTGCAGGGAGCCCAATATGGGACTTGGTCCCCGGACCCCGGGATCACGCCCTGAGCCCAAGGCAGACACTCAACCACTGAGCCACCCAAGACCCCCCCTGCATACAACTCTTAATCTTGGGGTTGTGAGTTTGAGTTCCACTTAGGACACTTTAAAAAAAAAAGAGTAAGGGCTCTAGAGTTAGGCAGACAGAAAGACTTTGGGTTCAACCCCAGCAACTCCACTTCCTACCTTGTGACATTGGGCTGGTTACTAAGACTCTCTGAAGGCATGTGCGGGCCACAAGACATATGTGGTCATTAAATATTTAGCTATTATTACCATGTTCAGCTCTTGACAACTACTTTTGACTCTGATTTCCAGGTCAATAAATTTTGGCCAGGTAACCAGCTCACATGCCCCTAATCCTGGTAACTTTAAATGCGAGGAATTATCTTTTCTTCTAAAGAGATGATAAATATGGAAGGCAATTAGTGCTTTACATATTGTTCAGAAAGATCCCATTTTTGCATGAAATGGGTTGCATTTAGCATCGTAAGCCTGGAAGATATAGTTTGAGCTTTAAATAATTAAAGACATTATTACAAACTATTTTCTTTGACTACAAAAAGAAAGAACTAGTAGAATAGCATCCTGAGAGACTTGCCAAGATTCATCTACTTTTGTTTCTTAATTATTTCCTAAACATAAATCTTGATGCCACAGCCAGATTGGGAGCTTAACACAAAACTATATATTTCAGTTTCTTTTTAGTTCCCCAAATTCCTAAGCAAATAAATAATAGATTCTCCAAAAGCACGCATGGTCTCTCTCATTGAAGACATTTAAACATTAACTGAGTGGTAAATGGAAATAGCCTGCATTTTTTGATGGTGGTGGTGGTGGAATGCAAACTGGTGCAGCCACTCTGGAAAACAGTGTGCAGTTTCCTCAAAAAGCTAAAAATAGAACTATTGTGCAATCCAGCAATTACACTACTAGGTATTTAACCAAAGGACACAAAATAGTGATTTAAAAGATACATGCGGGAACCCCTGGTGGCTCAGCGGTTTAGCGCCGCCTTTGGCCCAGGCCTGGAGACCTGGGATCGAGTCCCACGTCGGGCTCCCTGCATGGAGCCTGCTTCTCCCTCTGCCTGCGTCTCTGCCTCTCTCTTGCTCTGTGTCTCTCATGAATAAATAAATAAAATCTTTAAAAAATAAATAAAAAATAAAAAGATACATGCACCCCAATGTTTATAGCGGCATTATTTCCAATAGCCAGATTATGGAAGCAGCCCAAGTGTCCATCAACAGATGAATTGATAAAAAAGATGTGGCATATATAAATATATATATATATATACACATATATTATTCAGCCATAAAAAAGAATGAAATCTTGCTATTTGCAATGATGTGGTTGGAGCTAGAGACTGTATTGCTAAGTGAAATAAGTCGGAGAAAGACAAATACTATATAATTTCACTCATATGTGGAATTTAAGAAACAAAACAGGTGAACATAGGGGGAGAGAGAGAGAGGCAAACCATAATTACAGACTCTTAACCACAGAGAATAAACTGAGGGTTGTTGGAAGGAAGGTAGGCAGGGAGATGGGTTAAATGGACGATGGGCATTAAGGAGGGCACTTGTTTATGACTTTCAAGGTATGGAGCAGAAATTCTCTTGGAGTCTTTTGAAAATGCTGTGCTTTTATCGTTCTATGCCCCCTGCTCCACATTTACCACGGTATTTAGCCGAACTATGGTTGCATGGGAAACAAGACAGACCCAAGTCACTTCCACTTCTTGTGGCTCCTGCATTAAAAAGAAGTTTTAGGGGCACCTGGGTGGCTCAGTGTTGAGCATCTGCTTTCAGCTCAGGTCATGATCCCGGGGTCCTGGGATCAAGCCCCACATCAGGCTTCATACAGGGAGCCTGCTTCTCCCTCTGCCTATGTCTCTGCCTCTCTCTGTGTCTCTCATGAATAAATAAATAAAATCTTTTAAAAAGAAAGAAATTTTGCTTTAAAATATTTCTTGGTTTCACTTTCTTCTCTCTGTTCCCACCGCCATCATCCACACCCAGATCTCTCATAACAACTCTCCTTTTCAATCTCTGCTGCTGCCAATTTATTCATTTGAAACACTGCTTTCGTTATATCATGCCTGTTGAAAACATATAGCAATGGTGGAGACTAATCTTTGCACATTTTCATCATTTACTTAACAGTTTATAATTTTACATGCTATTTTATTCGATATACTGCAAACTCTGTGAAAGGCAGGGACGGTATCTGTTTTGCTTACCATTATACAACAATTCCTAAGCATACAATAAATATTTTTTGCTTAACTAGAGTTTGGGACACTCTTGTACATGAATAGTAGGAACATAAATTGTAGGGAAATTTTTCAGTGTATTTATATGCATAGAAAAAACTGCTAGGGAAACACAAATAATGTTAATAGTGGATATCTCGGAGAAGTGGGATTATGGATGGCTTTTATTTTCTGGGTCATCTAAAAACAAAACGAAAACAAAAGCACCCAGTTCCAGTATTTTCCCTTAACCTACTTAAATATGTCTCTTCCTTCCTTCCTTCCTTCCTTCCTTCCTTCCTTCCTTCCTTCCTTCCTTCCTTCCTTCCTTCCTTCCTTTCTGCCTCCCTCCCTTCCTCCCTCCCTCCCTCCCTCCCTGCCTCCCTCCCTTCCTTCCTTCCTCCTTTTCTTCCTTCCTTTCCCTCTCCTTTTGGCTTATCCTTTAAAAGGGCCTTCATAACCCTGCCTTATGATATATGGGAAAATTGTTAAGACAGTACATCCTGTGGAGAAAAAGGAACACTCATGCACTGTTTGTGAGAATCCAAACTGGTACAGCCATTGTGGAAAACAGTATGAAGTTTCCTCAAAAACTTAAAAATAGAATTACCATATGACCCAATAATTCCACTACTGGGTATTTAGCCAAAGAATACAAAAACACAAATTCGAAACAATATATGCAGCGCTGTGTTTATAGCAGCATTATTTACAAGAGCCAAATTATGGAAGCAGCCCAAATGTCCATCAATAAACAAATGGATGAAAAAGATGTAGTACACACACACACACACACACACACACACACACACACAATGGAATATTATTCAGCCATAAAAAAGAATGAAATCCTGTCATTTGCAGCAACATGAATGGAGTTAGAGTATTATGCCAAGTGAAATAAGTCAGAGAAAGACAAATACTATATGATATATGTGGAATTTAAGAAACAAAGCAAATGAGCAAAGGAAAAAAGAGTAAAAAAACAGACTCTTAACTATAGAAAACATAGAGAGGAGGGAGGAGGAATGAAACAGATGAAGGGAATTAACAGTGCACTTACCATGATGGGCACTGAGTAATGCAGAGAATTGTTGAATTGCCATATTGCACACCTGAAACTAATATAACTGAATTTAAATTTTAAAAAGAGAGCAAATCCAGGGCAGCCCGGTGGCTCAGCGGTTTAGCACTGCCTTCAACCCAGGGCCTGATCCTGGAGTCCGGTGATCGAGTCCCACGTCAGGCTCCCTACATGCAGCCTGCTTCTCCCTCTGCCTCTCTCTTTCTGTGTCTTTCATAAATAAATAATAAAGAAAATCTTAGAGAGAGAGAGTAAATCCAAAGAGTTCTTATCACAAGAAGAAACTTTTCCTTCTTTCTTTTCTTTTTATTGTATCTATGAAAAATGGATGTTAGCTGAGCCTACTGTGATAATTATTTCACAATATCTGTAAATCAAACCATCAAGCTGTATGCCTTACACTTACACAGTGATGTATGTCAAGTATTTTTCAATAAAGCTGGGGGTGGGGAAGCCCTTCAAAATCTAAACCCATCTTACTAGATCTCCCACTGGTCTCTCATTAGAAAGCCCTCCAGTTAATTTTTTAAAATATTTTATTTATTTATTCATGATAGACAGAGAGAGAGAGAGAGAGAGAGAGAGAGGCAGAGACACAGGCAGAGGGAGAAGCAGGCCCCATGCCGGGAGCCCGACGGGGGACTCGATCCGGGGACTCCAGGACCACGCTCTGGGCCAAAGGCAGGCACTAAACCACCGAGCCACCCAAGGATCCCCACCTCCAGTTAATTTATCCATCCACCCATCCAAAAAATATTTGAGAGCCCATGTGCCTGGCACCATGGAAGGTAGGAAACAGACTCATGAACAATTCATTACACTCCAGTGTGGTTGATGATATATTAGAGACACATACAGAGGGCTATGGGAGAGCCATGGAGGGAGTAGCTGACTTTGCCCAGTTGTTAAAAGAGGCAGGGGAAGTATCTGGAAGAGAAAACCATATTTGAATGGGACCTAGGAGAGGGATTTAGTCAGGCAGGAAGATGGATGAAAAATATTCTAGGCAGAATGGGTAGCTTATAAGCAATTCCATGAGGGGGTGCCTGGGTGGCTCAGGCAGTTAAGCATATGCCTTCAGCTCTGGTCATGCTCCCAGGGTCCTGGGATCAAGCCCCATGTTGGGCTCTGTGCTCATCAGGGAGCCTGCTTCTCCCTCTACCTCTGCCTGCTGCTCCACCTGCTTGTGCTCTCTCTCTCTCTGTCCCTCTCTGTCAAATAAATTAATTAAATCTTAAAAAAAAAAAAACATGACCATGAGGCCTGCAATTTCATGCATTCCATTAGAAATACAAGTGTCTGTTTTACATGGGGTGAAATGTCACATCCTTGGATCTCAGTCCACAGGTGGGAGTCACTATCTACAATGAGATAGCTTAAGTCCTGTTTCCTCCAATAAGTCTCCCTGGATGCTCTTGGTACCCTGGGACTTCTTCCTTCTTGCAGACCCATTGCCCAATTATTTGGCACTTGATTCAAGACCTCTTTTATTATTCTGTTTTATTTCTCCCATCTGGTTTGCATCGTTCTTAAGAGCAAAGAATGCACCTTCTATTCATTTCTCTCATACCCACTTCAGTACAGTCAGTGTACCATTGTGCATCATAAGTTCTTAAAACTCATTGCCAACTGATAGATGCATGGCCCTTTAGCTTCTGTTTTCAGTTACAAGACCATCTGAATGGTTAATTCTCAAGGTGACCCACTGGAGCATTTTGATAAACCACTGGGATAAGTACTGATGTGCAATCATCCCAAACCATCTTCTGAATCTTCTCTCACAGTAGAAAGGGCAGGTCTACCACTGGTGCAGAACCAGAGTTTCTATAAATAAGGCCTGCTGTGGCCCCATCAGACCTTTCACTGCTGACTGAAGAGTGGGGGGTATTTAGTAAACTCCTGAGATCACTAAAGTCTGAGGTAATCTCTTATGCCTCATTAATCTGCGATGTTTGAAGTAATCGTTAATGTGCAATAAATCTCTAGTCTCTGAAGGTTTAAATCACACAGATGTGTTGCTTCAGATGAATAACAACAGAAATGATTTTGCCATCCAGTCACTGGACCCACATTTAGGGAACTGACAATGTTCAAAGCACTGAACTGGGGTCTTTTCCTGTGCCTCACACTTCTGTGTCTTCACTGCTTTATGTCATAGTGGAAAATGGACTAGCTCACAAAAAAGTGGGCTGGAAGTTCTGTGAATGCAAAGTAAGTGGTTATTTAGTTTTCAAATAAATCAAGGGAGGGGCGCCTGGGTGGCTCAGTTGGTTAAGTGTCCAACTCTTGATTTTGGCTCAGGTCATGCATGATCTTAGGGTCCTGGGATCAAGCCCTGTGTTGGGCTCCCCACTTAGCAGGGAATGTGCTTGAGGATTTTCTCTTTCTCACTCTCTGCCCCTCTCCCTGTTGTCCCCCAACCCCTGCAATAGATAAATAACTCTTCAGAAAAAATAGATCAAGGGAACTTTTCCTATTGATTTAAGGGTAAAGACTTCAAAGTTCTTTCATTCCCCCATTCCCTCCTTCTTGCCTTTAAAAAATGTTTATAGAGAATCTAGATCAGATACTCGAAACCAAGGATATGATGATTAAAAAAAAGAGAGAGAGAGAGAGACATAAAAGATACAAACTTCCTGATATAAAATCAGTACATCCTAGGGATATAATGTACAGCCTGGTGCCTATAGTTAATAACACTGTATTGCATATTTAAAAGTGCAAAACAATGAAATCTTAAAAGTTCTCATTACAAGCAAAGGTCATTAACTACATATGCTGTTAATGACAGATGTTAACTAGATTTATGGTGGTGATCATTTTACAAAATATACAAATAGCAAGGCATTACGTTGTACACCTGAAACTAATGTAATGTTATATGTCAGTTATACCTTAATTTAAAAAAGAGAGAGAGAGAGACAAGATTTCTGCCCATGTGGAGCAATAATATTTTTCACCTAGAAAGCAGAGTTGTCTAGAGCTCTCTATTCCTTTGATCTACTGAATACCCATTTTATGCCAGGCATTAGTAGGGTCAAAATAGGTCATGGGAGTTATATATGTCCATTACTTGAAAGGAGGCCTTTTATTTGGATGATGATAATAGTAAGTACTTAGAGCATGAGATTCGGATTTAAAAGACTTGAGTTTTCCCCTGCGTTATATTAAGTATGTGAACTGAGAAAATTCTATCTTTCTTTGTGCCTCTGTTTCCTTATCAACAAAACTGGGAGAGTAATAAATACCCAATTCTTGGGGTTTTGGGGAGCATGTAAGATAACGCTCTATGCGTCTGGATCTGCCTATCTTACTCCCCAAATTGTCTTTCCTACCTCCCCATCCCTTCTACCTCACTAACTCCTACTTATCTTTGAAACCCTGGCTTAAGTAGTATCACTTCCTGTCAGGAGTAGTTCTCTTTCTATCCCTAATGATGTTAAGCAGTCTCTTCTTGGCCATCATTGTACCCATCCAGGCTTTTATATTGTAATTACCACAAGATACTGTCCTACAGAAGGGTAGAGCCTATGACTTATTCACACGTTCTGTACCTAGCATAGTGCTTGGCTCATAAGCAACACTTAAAAATCTGTTGAATAAGTGAATAAAAAAGACGTTGGGAAAAAGATAGATTTGAAAGTATTAAACCAAAGTAAGGTACTATCCTCAGCATCATTCTGGGACAGGGGCACTGCAACCAAAAGAGGACTTGGCATGACTGAGCTATAGATGTGTATTCTATTAGTCCTCTGATATTTTGCCATTTTGAAAATCACCACAGCATACTCTAATCTATCCTGACTGATAAAGTCACCAACTCAAGTTGGAAAAAAAAAATAGAGCAATTTCCTGGGAATATAAACATGCTAATAATATCAAAAGCATGTAGAAAAAACTTGCCTAAAAAGTATGTACAGAGTTGAACCATAATACGAAGAATCTTGTATACTTTATAGGGGGTGTTAAGTCTCCGTTGACTTGAGTCTCTTTAAAATCTAAAGAAATTTCTCTAGATTTCTCAGCACTGAAGCAGGAACCAAATTCTGAACTTACATCAGAAGGAAATTAGATGCAATACTTTTTGAAACAAGGCTTTTAGCAAAACTTGTTCTAGGATCTTCTACTAACACAATCACTGCTTATGTGGCCTATTCCTTGTACCTCTTCCCTAAATGTGAATGGTAATGAGGATTGTCTCATGATTTTCTACTCCAGGAGTACAAAAGAGGGAAACATTCTTTTATGGGTTTAGTTATGTTTTCTTTTTTGTTTGTTTTTATTGTGAAATACACACACCACACACCTAAGTATATGAAATGTATATTTGCAACTTAACAAAAAAACCTATAAAGTGAAATTGATATAGCCACTACTTGGGTCAAGAAATAAAACGTTGCCAAGACTCCAGAAGTGCCACCACGTACTCCTCTCTCTGGAGGAAACCACCAGTCTGGCTTTTGGGATAATCATTTTCTTACTTTTCCTTGAAGTTTTACTGCAGTAACTATTTTAAAACGTGTTATACCACATATATGGTGGTAAAATTTATGTACAACAAAATGTACCTTTAAAGGATATAGTTTAGTGAGTTTTGCAGATGTACATACTTATGTTACCAGTACCCTAATCAAAATACAGAATTTCTATCACTCCGGAAAGTTTCTTTGTGTCCCCTTGCAGTAAATCTTCTAGGTCCCAACCCCAGACTACCACTAATCCACTTTCTATCACTATTGGTTAGTTCGGCCTCCAATAGAATTTTACATAAATAGAACAATACAGTATATATTGGCTTCTTCCACTTAGCATAATCTATGTCTGATTTTGAACAGAATCATAATGTATGTCATAATTTTTTTGAGTCTTGCTTTTTTTGGTCAACATTTATAAAATTCATCCATAAATTTGCATGTACCTATAATTCATTCAGTTTTATTACTGTATACAAACCATTGTATGACTACAACATAATTTATTTATCCTTTCTGTTATTAGTACAGTTGGGATATTCTATAGTTCCACTGCTGACATGTACTGATTCTGTAAGTTGATTTTATATCCAGCTAGCTTGCTTGCCTTCTTATTAGTAATAGCAACTCCTCTGTAGATTCTTTTGGATTTTCAGTGCATATATATATTCATATTATCAGTGAATAATGACATCAATCCATAAAATCTCTATATGTCTTATTCATTTTTCTTGTTTGTGTGACTGCTTTCACAAGAACCTACAATACAAAGTCAGATAGAAGTGCTGATAGCAGTATCCTTGTATAATTCCAAATCTCAAAGAAAAAGTTTTTTATTTTTAAAATGTTTATTCTAGTGTAATTATTATACAGTGTTAATATTAGTTTCAGGTACAAAATATAGGGATTCAACAGTTCCATACATCACACTGTGTTCATCACAAGTACAGTCCTTAATCCCCATCACCTATTTCACCCATCCCCCCATCCTCCTCTCCTGGTAACCATCAGTTTGTTCTCTTAATTAAGAGAGAAAATATATACTATTTTATATTCCATATTCTTATGTATATCACATCTTCTTTATCCATTCATGTACCAATGGACACTTGGGCTGCTTCTATAATTTGACTATCTTTGGCTTGAGAGGATGTCTATTACCAAAATACAGAAAATAAGTTGGCAAGGATATGCACAAATTGGAATTCTTGGACATTAATGGTAGGGATGTAAAATGGTGCAGCTATTGCAGAAAACAGTATGGTGGTTCCTCAAAAAATTAAAAATAGAATTACCATATAATCCAGCAATTTTACTTCTGGGTATATATACAAAAGAATTGAAAGCAGGATCTTAAGGAGATATTTCTATTTATTCATGTTTTTAGCAGTATTGCTTATAATAGCCAAAATGTAAAAGCAACCCAAGTGTTCACTGACAAATGAAGAGACAAACAAAATATATTTATACACATACAATGGAATATTATTCTTCCTTAAAAAGGAAGGTCAGACATATGCTTTAACATAGATGAACCTTGATGGGATCCCTGGGTGGCGCAGCGGTTTGGTGCCTGCCTTTGGCCCAGGGCGCGATCCTGGAGACCCCGGATCGAGTCCCACGTCGGGCTCCCGGTGCATGGAGCCTGCTTCTCCCTCTGCCTGTGTCTCTGCCTCTCTCTCTGTGTGTGTGACTATCATAAATAAATTTAAAAAATTAAAAAAAAAACATAGATGAACCTTGAGAAATGAAATGTGCAGCCCAAAAAAGGAGAAAAACTATATAATTCCACTCATATGATGTACCTGGAGTAGTCAAATTCATAAAGAGTAGAATTGTTGCCAGGAGCTGAGGGGGTGGATGGGAGATAGGAAATGGGGAGTTGTTGTATAATATAGAATTTCAGTTTTGCCAGATGGAAAGAATTCTGGAAAACCCAATACCCCTTCATGATAAAAACCCTCAGTAAATTAGATATAGAGTGGAACTTTCTCAAACTGATTAAGACCATCCACAATAAAACCTACAACTAATATCATGCTTAATGACGAAAAACTTGAAGCTCTCCCACAAAGATCATGTACAAGCAAGGATATCGCTTTTCATCATTCCTTTTCAACATCATATTGGAAGTCCTTTTAAAAGGGAAGAAAAGAAAAGATATACAAGATAGGGAAGGAAGACATCAAACTGCTTCTGTTTGCAGAGAACATGATCATGTATATGGAACACTCGAAAGCATTGATGAAAACCTCCTGTAACAAATAAGTGATTATAACGAGGTTGCAGGATACAAGGCTAATGTAGAAGAATCAATTGCTTTCCTATATACCAACATGAAGAAGTGGAATTTGAAACTCAAAACGTGACACCATTTAAACACTAGTACACTCCCTCAAAATGAAATGCTTAGGTGAAAAACTGACAAAATATACATAGGACCTATATGAGGAAAACTATAAAACTCTGGTGGAAAAAATCAAAGAAGAACTAAATAAATGAAGAGATATTCTGTGTTCATGGATAAGAAGACTTAATATTGTCATGATGCCAGCTCTTCCCAACTTGATCTACAGATTCAATTCAATTCCAATAAAAAATTCCAGCAAATTAGTTTATGGGTATTGATGAACTAATTCTAAAATTTATATGGAAAGGCAAAAGACCCAGAATAGCCAACACAATATTGAAAGAGAATAACAAAGTTGGAGGATTTATACTACCTGATGTCAAGATTTACCATGAACCTATGATAATCAAGACAGTAGTATAGATGAGAGAATCAATAAAGATCAAAGGAATAAAATAGAGAGATGAGAAATAGACTCCAAAAACATAGTCAGCTGATCTTTGGCAAAGTAGGAAAAGCAAAGCAATGGAGATAAGATAGCATCTTCTACAAATGGTGCTAGAGCAACTGAACAACTACATGCAAGGGAAAAAAAGAACCTAGAGAGAGACCTTAAACCCTATACAAAAATTAACCCAAGATGAGTCATAGAAAGACCTAAATGTACAGGTCTAAATGAAAAACTATAAAGTTCCTAGAAGATAACATAAGAAAAAGCCTAGACAACCTTGAGAATAGTAATGAATTTTTAGATACAACACCAAAGATATGATCCATGAAAGAAGTAATTGATAAGTTGGCCTTAATTAAAATTAAAAACTTCTGCTCTGTGAAAGACAATATCAAGAAAAATCACAAAACAAGCCACAGTAAGCAGAAAATATTTTCAAACATCTGATTTAGGACTGTTATACAAAATCAACAATAAGAAGACAACCCAATTTTAAAAATAGGCCAAACACCTTAAGAAAAACCTCACCAAAGACAAAATACAAATGGCAGCTATTTGCCATGTTTGGCATAAGAAGAGATATTCCATATATGTCATACAAGAAATGCAAATTAAAACAATAAGATACTATTACACATGTATTAGAATGGCTTAAATCTAGAACATTGACAACATCAAATGCTGACAAGGATGTGGAACAACAGGAACTCTCATTTATTGCTGGTGGGAAGGCAGTGCCACTTTGGAAAATTGTTTGGAGGTTTCTTATGAAACTAAACATACAACCCAGCAATCATGTCCCTTGGTATTTACTCAAAGGAATTGAAAACTATGTCCACACAACACCTGCAATGGATATTTATAGCAGTTTTATTCATAATTGCTGAACTTGGAATGTCCTTCAGCAGATGAATGGTTAAACTGGCACCTATAGACATTGGAATATTATTTAGTACTAAAAGAGAAATGAGCTATAAAGCCATAAAAAGATGAGAAGGAAATATAAAGGGATATTTCTTAGTGAAAGAAGCTAATTTGGGAAGGCTATATCCTGTACAATTTCAACTGCATGATATTCTGGAAAAAGGCAAAATTATGGAGACAGTAAAAAGATCAGTGGTTACCAGCGGTGGGGAAGTGGAGAGATAAATGGGAAGACCACAGAGGATTTTTAGGATGGTGAAAATACTCTGTATGATACAATGATGGAATATGTCATTATATATTTGTCCAAACCCATAGAATATATAACAAAAGCATGAACCCTAAGGTAAACTATGGACTTTGGGTGATTATGATGTATCAATGTAGGTTCATCCTTAGTAAAAAATGTACCATTCTGATTAGTGATATTGATGATGGGAGAGGCTATGCGTGTGTGCACACAGTTTTATGAGAAATCTCTGTACCTTCCCTTCAATTTTATTGTGAACCTAAAACTGCTCCCCCCCAAAAAATCTTAAAATTAAAACAGAGAGAGTTCAGGAAATGGATGGTGGTAATGATTGCACAACAGTGTGAACATACTTAAAACCACTTAATGGCACACTTAAAAATGGATGATGATAAATTTTATATATATTTTACTACATTAAAAAAATTCTAGGAGGAGAGTTGGCTCAAATATACTTGTTGACTATTACTAGAAATGGAAGTTGTCAACTCACATTTATATTAAATAACTACTCTTCGGCAGGATGATGCCATGTGCTTTCCATTATTACTCATAAAGTTAGTAATAATTTAAGTAAGAGCTACTTGTTTCTTTGGCAAGAGCCACCGAGCAGTTGTGTACTTATGATATAGGTAGGCATGGCGCTAGGTGCTGGAGGTTCAACAGTAAACAGCATGAGCTCAGGGCTGCCTGGGTGGCTCAGTTGGTTAAGCACCTGCCTTTGGCTCAGGTCATGATCTGAGCCATGATCCCCGGTCCAGGGATCAGGCTCTGCACCGGGCTCCCTGCTCAGCAGGATATCTGCTTCTCCCTCTGCCCCTCCCCCACCTCTTGTGTGTTCCCTCTCTCAAATAAAATACATAAGATCTTTAAAAAAAAAAAAAAACAGCATAAGCTCAGTTCATGCCTGCAAAGGGTTAACAGTCAATGTTCTCCTGCAAGATACAGATGCCAGAATAGGACCACATGTAAGAACAAAAGAGGAGCACTTCTTCTTGGCTCCTGTGTTCTAGGCTTCCTGCTAAATATTTGCCTACCTTATTTAATTCATCCCAGAACTTTGATGAATTTAGGAATTCCCATTCCCATTTTACAAAGGATAATCTTAAATCTCAGATTTCACTTACGTGAGATTGTACAACTGCTAAGGGAGTGGTAGACCTGAAATGCAAACACCAAGTCTGCTTCTCTGTAGCCCAAGTCCTCTTTGCATGTGGGTTCCCAGAACAGTTCTGTGGATTAAGCTGCCTGGAGGCAGTGTTTCACCATTAATACAGAGAAGACAGTGAGGACAATACAGTGAGTTTTCTATCAAAACAAAACAAAACAATATTTCATTAATAGTCTGTCCTATATACTGCAACTTGCTTTCTTTTATAGTTTGGTACTAAATGTTTTTTTTTTTTCTCTTATGAACTGATCCCCATCATAATAGATAGTAGTTGTCATCCGTTTTTAGGATCTCAATATCTAAACTCTATTCCTGTTTGAAAAATTATGCACTTTATAAATCTTTGTGGCAAGCACAGCCTGCCTCCAAACCTAAAAGCTCACTTACCCACCTATCCTGCAGCAAGGACATGAGCCCAGGAGCTACTCTCCAGTAATGATAAATTCACCCCAGACTTAGAGTTTGAAACCAGAGTTATGAAGAACCAAGAACTGCCCAGACTCCACTCTGGCAATGAGTGGTGGCAGCAGCAATGGCTGTATCTGGCTCCAAGGGCCATATGTCAGTGAAACCGTCCAGTGGCAGCATTAGTGATGTTAGTAGTTAACATGTGGCATCTACTGCTTGAAGGCATGAGCAGTGGTGTTTTCATGGTATCAAAGATACAATCCCCACAGGGGGCCTGATGCAGGACTCGATCCCAGGACCGCGGCATCACAACCTGAGCCGAAGGCAGATGCTCAACCGTTTAGCCACTCAGGTGCCCGAAATTCTTTCTCTCTTAAATCAGCCAGAATTAGTTTCTGTTGCTTGTAGCTAAAAACTCTGTGAGAAGAGTTGTTTTAAAACTCTTCTTGACACTCTAAAAAGTATCAATATTAAGCAGTTCCCCCAATTTTGGGAAAAAAAGGATATTGGTGTATGAAATTTTAAAATATTTAGGAACCATTGCTTTGTATTATGATGCTCTGATTTGTGTATTCAAAGCCCTATCTAATGAATTAAGCTAGAATTGATTTTTCT
This sequence comes from Canis lupus dingo, assembly GCF_003254725.2. Taxonomy (NCBI): domain Eukaryota; kingdom Metazoa; phylum Chordata; class Mammalia; order Carnivora; family Canidae; genus Canis; species Canis lupus. The sequence goes on along the minus strand of NC_064263.1, from coordinate 7,525,308 downwards.
TTTCAACTAGTTATAATGACTAAACATAACTCTGGGTAACCGTGTGGGCTGCATTATTTGGTTGTTAATATGGCCAGACTTGCAACAAGTCTGTCTTAGCAAACAAGCCAGATTAACTATGTGTCTATATAATTGCTTTCTCAGCCTTTGTGAATTGTTTGATCCAGTTAACTTTATAGATTAGCTCCTCTTTTTAAAAGATTAAAACAGCATGTAATTAATTAAGTGATTACCGTATTGATTCATTATATTTACTTACTGAACGCAGCTATAGGTTTTTACCAAGCATGATGCCTGGCACACGCAAAAGACACAAAGCTTATGATCTCAACTATAAACCATTCTTTTCAGCTCCCTTGAAAACACCTTTAGCAGGCCAACCACAGTGACTTCTTATCTGGGCTTTTCTAATTGCTCCCTAGCTAGTTTTTCTTCTTACCCTTGCTCTTCAACAATCCATTTTCCATTGAGGAAGTAGGGCATTCTTTTAAAACATTAATTGGATCATAGTATTGCTCTGCTATAAATCCTTCAAAAATGTTCCAGTATCCTTAACCTTAAATCTAAAGTTTTTAATACAACCTGGAAGGCCCCATGCAATCTGCCTATATTTCTAATCTTATCTCACTCCTGCCCCCTGCCCGCTGCCCCCATGTCCCAAACATACCATCCCTAGCCCCCCCACCCCGAATTTCTGAAATGCTTTCATCTCTGGCCTTCACACATATGATTCCTTCTGCCTGGAATGTTTTCCCTCCTAACTGTTCACCTGGATAACCCCTACTTAGACTTCCTGTTTTAGATTTCACTTTCTCAGACACCTTCTCTGACCACCCAATGTAAGATAGACTCCTGATTTACTCTCTCAACATATGATTTTTATTGTGAGATTTGTTTGTTTGTTTGTTTGTTTGTTTATGAGAGACATGGAGAGGGAGGCAGAGACACAGGCAGAGGAAGAAGCAGGCTCTCTGCAGGGAGCCCGATGCGGGACTCAGTCCCAGGACCTGGGATCACAACCTGAGCGAAAGGCAGATGCTCAACTGCTGAAGTACCCAGGTGCTCCACACATGTGATTTTTATTATTTTCTTTCACGGCTCTTATTGCAATCTATAATTCTATATTTTGATGTTTGCTTAATGTTTGTCTCTTCCACTGCAGTGTATAAGCATTAAGAAGATAGGGGTGGCTGTCTTATTTACCACCTAGCATCCAGTAAAACTCCCTGAATGGTCTCCTTAAACACTTGTTGAATGAAGTTAGCAAACAAATCCAAAGCTTATAAAATTCCATGTAAAAAATGGTGTCCTGGACAGGAAGTGCTAGAAATCACAGAAACTGAGGGAATTCAGCAGAAAGCTAAGGAAAGTCTCAGGGAAAGTAGCACTTGAGGGGGACCCTCAAAGTTTGGGTAAGATATGAACAGGCTCTGGTGAGACCTCTGGGGAGAAGCTTCATTGATCAGGGCAAAAGGGGTGACCAGGGCAAAGGTGGCCTCTGAGGAGGAGGCAGAGGGATCTCCCTGCTAGATAACCGAGTAGTTAGATATCAAGCGTATGGCTTGCCTGATTCCACGCCAGCCCCTGACAGGAGTGTGCTTGCATCGTGCTGGAGCCTAGAAAGCTGAAACTATCCACCCAGATTCAACCTAGAGCCTATCAGGCAGATAGCACCATGCCAGGTTTGGGCAGAAGTGAACATCTCGCACACGAGTCCACACTTCTGCTACTGCCTTTTGCAAACACAGTTGTCAAAGCACTTGTTTCTTTTGCTTTGCTTTGCTTTGTTTTTTTGAGGCCATTGTAGCAGAGATTCCAGAGTCTGGTTACTAGCTTCCTGGCTATTGCGAGGCACTGTGTATCCCTCCTTGCTCTAAACTTGATTTAAACGTAAAACTTTCTCACTTTCCAGACCAAAACTGGGTAAGACCTGCTCTAGGCTGGCCACTTGCAGGGTGTTTGAGGATATCATCCTCTTTTCTTTCTCTGTTCTTTATCCACCTTGCTTTCTGGTTTATGATCGCTCTGGGGGTGGAGAAGAGAGGGGTTGGAAAGAGAAGGGGAAAGGAAGGTTCTTAGAGCACTTTGTAAGATGGCCTCACACTTCCTGGGTCTGGCAGACGTTTCAAGTTGCCTCACTTTTGAAGGTTCTTTAGAGACCCTGCTCTCACGGTGGGCTTTCACCTGTGGTCTTCCTAATCTGGCCAAATACCTGCTATTCCTGCACTTCCTCCCTCTCTGAGCTCTAGGGAATGGGTGACCCACTCAGCGTCATTTCCATTGAGATCTCATTGTCCCTTCAGGGTTCCTCATGGAAAAGATCTGGAACAGTTCTCCTGACTCTTGAGTTCACGCATATGGCCCACATCCCTGCCAGAGGAAACATTCACACGTTCCTCTTCCAGGAACTGGTATGCTACACATAGAAACCATGTGTAGCATACCAGTGCTTTTCTCTCCTCTGCCACCAAATCAGTGTGCAAGCCCAGCTCCAGCCTCTTGAGTTCACCAGGAGAGGAGCCAAGCTGCACCCAGTTGATTCTCCAGCTACGGGGAAACAGGGAGCTAGCTACCAAAGTAAATCTTCGCAGCCCATCTGACTCAGCCTGTGCTAAGGGTGGACACCCTGCCCCCGTAGGATGGAGGCTTGAGATACACAGCACACCGGCATCATTCTTTCAAATCCTTCACACCAGACCCTCTCTCCATCTCCGTTCTATACCATTGAAGCCCATTTGAAGTGGTAGGAGTGACTCACCTAATCAGTTTCCGGGACATCTCTGCTGTCCACTTTGAAATTTCTGCAGAGTAATCTGTTCTACAGCAAACTGATCACATCGTTGACTCAGGGGGTGCACACCTTTTAACATCTTTTTGCACCAGCATTAATGCAACTTCTGCCTTCCCCACCTCCAACTTCTGCCTTCTTCAGAAAACATTGCTCTTTTTGGAGGATCCCTCACATCCTTAGCTCCTTATGTGGGTTACAACCAGCCCTAAACCAATTAGGAAAATATTCTCCTGGTCTATTCTGGTTCAGGTTCTTGCAGTCATGAGAAAAACATCCCAAGAGGGACACCAAGCCATGGAGGAGGCAAAACTAAGACCCGGAGCCCTTATGGTGGTGTGGCTTGGATTGCTAGAGCTTTAAACTTCTTGTCATAAAAGATAAAAGTCCTTGTTATTTTAGCCAATTTGAGTCAGAGCTTCAGTTATTAGCAAGCAAAAGGTAGTGATCTATACATTTCCTGTGTCAGGTTACAAGTCATGGACCATTCACTGTGGAAATATTTGGTTAGCGGAAAATCTTTGGTTGTTGAAAACATTTGCTAATGGAAACAAACGGAAACATGAGGTGATAGAGAACATTGATAGGCATAGCATCCCATCACTTTTTTCTTCCTTAAAATTAGGGGTGGACCCAATGTGCTCCTCTGTATTTGGGGAAAGTAGAAAAGGTAAAGGAATGCCAGAGGGACAAACACCCCACTAAGACTAGCAGCAAACCTTTTTAAAGTACCTTTGGAAACCATTCTGTTTTGTGATTGTGGTTTTAAGGTTTCAGTTGCTCAGGCACTGTTAACAGCACCTGGACAATTAGCATTAATTCAAGATAATTGCTTCACATACATTGAAAAAGTCTGCTATGCTTATTTCCTTTTCAATGAAATTTTTATCCTAAGTTACATTGCCTTATGAGTCTAGTAGATATTGTCCCAAAAAAGGCAAATCAACCCATGAACTTCTGAACTTGACTTTTAATTAAATGAAGGTCTTTAGGGGAAGTTGCTGTTTCTAGCCAACAAGGCTCTTTAGTTAACCATTTTGTTTTTATTCTATTACAGTGTTTAATTCTATCAGTTTGGTAAATTACCTCTGCACTCTGTGTATTTCTGGGAAGCTCGGGATCTCTTTGTGGGTATTTTGATGTGTTCAATGTGAAGAAATATGATCAGGCTCTAAGCAACGCCACTTTGCTTCTAGCTACCTATAGCATCAATGATAAAAATAGACAGGAATGAGATACTTAGGATGGCATCATCTGTGTTATGGCTGGAGAAATAATCAATAACCTCTGAATGTCTTTGGCATCTTCCCCTTCCACCACTTTAATTCAGACCTTCATTATCTTGCTGGATTACTGCAAAGCCCCTGAAGTGGTATCTTTTTAATCTCCTGTTTTTCCCCCTCTTTGGTCCAGCCTCACACTATTTCCAGATAAATCTTACAGGCACACAGCTCCCATAGCATCACTGTCTCACTCAAGAGCCTTCAGGGACCCCCTCACTGTCTACCAAAATCAATAGCATTCAGGGCCCTGGTGTTCAAGGGCCTTATAAATATGACCCGAACACACTCCTCAAACTTTTCTCTCAATCTTTCTCCGTGTGAACTGTATGATTTCAATCAACTGGACTGCTTGCTATTCCCCAGGTGTTCCTCATGCTCCCACTTCTCTGAGCCATGCTGTGATCTTTTTTCTAGGATGACTGTTGTCTCAGTCTGTTCGGGCTGCTATAACAAAAATCCCATTAGGTAGGTGATTTAAACCACAGACATTTATTTCTCCCAGTACCTAAGTCTGGGAGTCCAAGATAAAGGCAAGGGCAGATTTGGTGAGTGGTAAGAGCCTGCTGCCTGGTTCATAACCAATGGTCTTCTTGCTGGGTCTTGCATGGATAGCACTTGGACAGGGTTGCATGAGAAGTGAAGTCCCTCACTGTTTGAGGGAGCCCTGAGGTTACAGTGTGGAGGCAACCATCCAGAGGGGAAGGGGCAAGGGAATGCCCAGGGCAAGAGGCTCACCTGACTGGGTGACATGTCTCTGTATAAGAGACCTCTGAAGGGCCTTCGCAGCTTGCAACCAGAGGGTTCTACCTCACCAATGGCCAGCAGATGTGTGGTCAGGTTTCACCAGGTATGCAAAGCAGTAGGGGCTCTAAGTGGTTAAAAATCTGCTTGTTTGGCCTATTTTTAAATAATCAGATGTGTAAAATTCTGAGTGTGCTGCTGGTAGGCTTTTGAACTATCATCTCAACCTGCAGTGAAGTAATAAACAGCCTACAGGTCAATACCCACAGACCATCTTTGGCTCATTTATAAAACATTTTGGGCAATAACTAGCAGTCAGTGCCAAAGCAACCATTTACAAATTGAATTAAGTACTAAACATTTACAATTTAAGAGGTGCTCCAGCAAATGACTTGACCTATCCTTTGGAATTATAAACTAGGAAAGAATGGAATGGATTTGATGGGTGATGTGCAGTACTTAGGAATGGGGAGTGGGAAGCATAAAGTCAGCATAGATGCTCCACTCTGTTTTTATTTGGAAGTGAAATCATCTCTCACTCTCCCACTTCTTTCCCAAATAAGTCCATGCGAACTCCAGTCAGCGTTCAACGCAAGATGCCCAAACCACAGTGTTGCTCAGTATGATGGAAAACAGCCTTCTTACCCTCTGCACCCCAGCCCTGCTCACCCTGGTGCTGGGACCTCTCGGTCCCCCTAATGGCTGCTGTATAGGTTAGTGTCATGGAGGGACTTCCCCTCTAAATGGAGGAAATGAAAATGCTGGGTAAAATGTACTATTCTTCCATGAGGTGATGCACCATTAGAATTGTTTATGTAATCAGAATTTAAAATGTCCCACAAATTGGGACACCTGGTTGGTGTAGTTGGTTAAGGCCTGCAACTTTTGGTTTTGCTGGGGTCCATCTCTGGGTCACCAGATCGAGTCCCGGGGTTCTGAGATCAAGTCCCACCTCCCGTCTGCTCTCAGAGGGGCGTCTGCTTAGATTTCTCTCTCCTTCTCCCTCTGCTCTCTCCACTTCCTCCTCTCTCTCTCTAAAATAAATAATTTTTTGAAAAAGTAAAATAAAAATAAATCAAATGTCCCACAATTCATATTATTCCCCAAGAGAGTACATCTTCCTTGTTTTAAAACTGGAAGCGCCTATAGTTTAGACTCATCTTCTACAGCCCAGAGTTGCTAAACAAACAAACAAACAAAACCCTCAGTTATTTGTTTGCATGTAAGTCCAGAAACACAAGCAGAGATGCTTCAAAAAATGAGAGCTTAGCATTTTAGAAATGCACAAGTCACTTAGGAAGCTTCTAGGACATGGGTCACAGTAAAATCTAAGATTTTTGATTACTGCTTAAATAGTCCCTGGAATGTTTTCTTTGTTAATTTGAAGAAGTAGTTTTAATTGTGTGATTCTTGATATCTGTGTTTTGTCCAACAAATATTTATAGAGAATTTGCTACGCGCCAGGCACTGGACCAAAACATGGGGACACGGCAGTAAACAAGTTGAATGTGATTGCTGCCCTAATGGCATGGGGAATGACGCAGGGGTCAGAAAGCTGTCCCAAACCTTTGCTTCTAAATTGAAGATTCTGACAAGGTAGGACAAAAATAAGTAGTTGTACTGTTTTATTTTCTCGCCTGGGCTTCCCTGAGGCTGGAACTGATTGGCTCCAGTTGCAAATCCTACAAGAAAGTGCTTTTTTTGTTGTTTTCTTTTCTTTTTTTTTTTTAAGGGAATTCATAACTCTGTAAGATACTACTGGTCTGAGGACTTGAGTTTAAGTTCCAATTTGCTTCACCAAGGTCTCTGATCAGCCTCAAAGAGGCCAATTCATGGAATCCCACAGTCTAACTTATCAAAATATTCATTTGACCTTGAAAACATTCTTGTTGATGCCATGCAGGTAGAAAACAAATGAAGTATTTGAACAAAGTGTTTGCATCAGTGACTCCAAATTGACACAAACTCTGTAGGTGTCTAGGATGAGAAACCTCTCTAAGACTCATTTTATTTGGTGCCTGCAGGGTTTTGTTATTCTCTGTGCTAAAAGATGACAAGCAGCATGTTAATTAAAGAACTGACATCCTTCAATTTACTCTTTTCTCACTATTTGCAATATTCCTCCTCCCCCAGCTCCCATCCCCATTCCTGCCGGTCCCAAAGAAGTGTAAATGAAAGGTCTCACAGTTCTTACATGAATAATTTTGGGGCAGATCCTGTTCTTTTCATCAACCACTTCACAGCAGAGTCAAATTGTGTGCCCTGTTATGTTAAATTTTGATCTTTTTAACACAGGAAAAATCATTTTGATAAAGGTTAATGCCTCCTTAATATTTATACACTTGAATCATATTGAGAATGCATTTTGAAATTCTGAAATCTTGAATTAATATGACAACGTGCACAGACTGTGTGACACTATTTGTAATTCATTAGCACATACTTTACAGTATATTAGCATCAGATGTGGAATTCTCTGTCATGCTTCTGGCAAGTCTGTGAGTTTCAACCTAGTCTATTCTCTAGCACTTCAAGGTTTTGACATAGATGTCCAGAGACAATTCCAAATGATTCTTGCAGATCAGGAATACATTAATTTATCCAGCAACCTGCTAGGTATAATATATTACCCCGAGAAACTTGCTTACCTAGCAGCCATCCAGCATATGTTTGTCTAGTTTCAAGCAGATTTTGAACACCAGACTGCCGCAATGTAAATGAATTGTGACATGATCCTGGTAAATGGGGGACTGCATCTGCTCTACTGCACCTGGCATGTGTCCTCCTTGCATAGTGAGTCTACAGATGATTAACAGCCCCTACAACTCACATCATTTTGAAATAGTGCCTGGATAACCCCACATGTATCGCCAGTGGCTCCTGCAACAGATGGAAATCTAACAGTATCATAGATTTCATGAGTTTGTTCTTTGCTGATGCGAAAACCCTCTGGAATACTTATTTTAATGACCTGATCTCCTGGGCATCTGAAAACCAGTCTCTGAATGGCAGATCCACACAGTGCCCAAAACAGTAATTTAACGGCTATACTTAGTTTGACTATCCCCTCAGAAATCCTAGCTCTTAAAAATTCCCAAATCTCTAAAAATCCTTTGGCATCATAGAATATTCAGAGTTTCCCTGAGCTTGAAAATTTTTGTAAGGAGCATAGCACGGGAGTTTATGTTTAAAAATATTTATAAGGATGTTTCTGGTCTTATTATTATTAAAAAGAAAGCTGCATCACCTGAGTTTTAGAATTGACAGGGCTGCTTCATATTTATTATTAATTGCTGTGACCCAACTATTGAGAACTGTGGTACAAGATTTATGAGCCACTGCAGTGTGTGTGTGTGTGTGTGTGTGTGCATGTACACATGTATATACGCACATAGAGCGTTATGCAACACAGAAGATACACAATCAGATGCATGAACATGGCCTTGTCTTTGTGACTGTTGTTGTCTGTACAAGCCAACTTAATGCTGCTTCTTCCCTTTGCTCTCAGCCTCATCCCCGCCCTGCTGCATCATCCCTCTGGTCCTGTGTCAGGGACTACTAATTTCTTCTTAATGTCCATTTTTATCTCTTCCATGGTAATATAATGCTGGGTTTTAGCTAGACACTAGACACATTGCTGCCCACTGAAATACACATTTTCCAATCTTCCTCGCAGCTAGATATGAACAAATGACCTCATTTTTGACAATGAGACATAAAAGCACCCTCCTTGGACCCTTTCCATCAACCTGCTGCCCGGAATGCCAACTCAGTGGCTCGAGCCCCACAGACATCTTGTGCAAACATCAAGTGAGGCCCACACAGTGACCTGGAAGGGCACTTGTGCTCTGACACCCAGGGGGCCTCGCCAGCCCCAGGCCGCCTATCTTCAGAGTATTTTAAGTAAGAGAGAAATAAATCTCGATCCTGTTCAAGGCATTGTTTCTTCTGCCATTGTGCTCAGGCAAACTGAATCTCAACTGCTGGCCACTTCTTCTACACCTGCCCGTGATGCCATCTGTGCCTCGCTCTGCGCCCTGCCATCCACGCTACCATTGGTGCTCCTGGGAGCCAGTTCTTGCCTGTCTAGTACCCTTGACTGATCATGCGAGGCCGGCCAAGATCTGATGACTGCCTCTGTCCAGCCTCAAGCCGGCCATTCCTCCTCAGCTCCAAACTGCATGTCTCAGCGGCGCTGCCATGCCTCAACACATTTACAGTTTGGGCTTTGTTCTCTCTAGAATGTTCTCCCTGTGCTCAACAACGTGAGAAACTCAAGTCTCAGCTCGAATGCTGAGCCCCCTCTCTGAGATCTTGCGTGATTCCCCCCAGCACAGCAAACGAATGTGTCGTTTCTCCTATAGACCCCTGCACTGGGTTAACTAATTGTACTGTAATCCTTTGCGTTCTTGTCTCCATGATAAACTATAAGCTTCTGGGAAGCAAGGACTAGGTTATTTCTTCCTTGCATATCTTGTATCGAGCTCATTATAGTCACTCAACATATGAAGCTGAATGTAAAAAAAAAAAAAAAAGAATGAATGAGTGAATAAATGAATGAATGAATGATTCTGCCGAGGATCCATTCCATTACATAGTACTGTCCCCACTTTATTTTTTTTAAATTTTTATTTATTTATGATAGTCACAGAGAGAGAAAGAGAGGCAGAGACACAGGCAGAGGGAGAAGCAGGCTCCATGCACCGGGAGCCCGACGTGGGAATCGATCCCGGGTCTCCAGGATCGCGCCCTGGGCCAAAGGCAGGCGCCAAACCGCAGCGCCACCCAGGGATTCCTGTCCCCACTTTAAATAACAGCTCCAACTCCTTAGTTGCTTATGTGAAAAAGAGCCTCCATGATGTTTTTAAACCATACTAGAATTTTATAGTTGACCATTTTAATGTTTTTGTTTTACCTTCTTCATCTTGAATCTTTTTGGAGTTAAAAATGACATAAAATGTATAAATAAGTAAACCTTATATTTAATTAGTTGTAATAATGGCCACTGTGTATACAGCACGTTACAGTGGCAACTTGGCCCTGCCAAGCATTGTGCTAAGTGCTTTATGTACTTTATTTTATTAAATTTTTGCCATAACCCTTTGAGGTAGGTATCATGTTCAGACTCTTTAGTTGTAAATGATAGGAACCCAAGTCAATCTAGTTTAAGCAAAAGGGATTTACTAGATTGTATAGCCAAAAGATCTGAGGGTATGGGATTCAGCCAGATCTAGGGCTCAAACTATACTGTTAACGTGCTATGTGTATCCTTCCCTACATCTTACTCTGTACTTGTCCCTTCCTGCCTCTGACTTGTTCCTTGTTACTATCCCTACCTCTATTCTTCTCCTTGTCTCCATCTCTGTCCTCATTTCTAGCTCCATCTCTATATCCCATCCTTCTCCCTACCTCTGTGTCTCCAGAAGTTTCTATTCATACAGCAATCATGATGGACATCAGCAGACCCAAACTTGTATCATCCCCCTTAGCAACCCAAACATCAAGGGAGCATCTTACTACAACTTGGGAGTGAAATCTCAGACAATTGTCTGCTTGGCTGCCTTGGGTCATCTGCTTCTCCCTGAAGTTGATAGTTATTAGGGAGAAAGGTAATGTGGTTTTAGCCAGGTTTGGGTCATACCCAGTCGTGTGGCTAGGACAGAGTGAGTTCAGGCCCGACCTGAACTAACCACATGGTGTGAGTGTCCCTACACAAATAAAGGAGTTCCAAAAGAAGGTGAAAACTACTAGGCAGGCAAAAAACAAAACAAAACAAAACAAAAACAAAACAAAACAAACAAACAAACAAAACCATGCTCTCTCCTTACAGATAAGGAAACTGAGCTCAGAGAGATTATTTTATTTTCCCAAGGATACACAGGAGGTAAATCATGGAGCTGGGCTTCAAACCCAGTACTGTCTGATTCTAGAGTCTTTGTCCCCTAACCATTCTGCTGAATGATATTCTTTTATACAGAACTAAAAAGTAAACACTAAGCCTTCAAAATTTAACTGATGACCAGAAATAAAGAAAAAATAATTTGTCCAAATTTGTGACATAGGGCTAAGGCTGTGATCTGAATTGCTGTCTCTATGCAACCCAACTGAGGTAAGTCTCCTTACCAAAGAGGTATATTATTTCTTTTTATAGCCATCCATAAACAAACAAAAACATATGGGTCACTTTGTACCTTCAGGGATTTTATTGTTTCCTTTTGGGGGGAAGCTTTATTCTTTAAACAGGTAGTCTCCACAGAATTATTTTCTGAATGATGCTCAGCTTCTTTTTTTTTTTTTAAGATTTTATTTATTTATTCATGAGAGACAGAGAGAGAGAGAGAGATTGGCAGAGACACATGGAGAGGGAGAAGCAGGCTCCACACAGGGAGCCCAACGTGGGACTCGATCCCGGATCTCTAGGATCACACCCTGGGCTGACGGCAACACTAAACCTCTGAGCCACCTGGGCTGCCCATGCTCCGCTTCTTAATGCCTTTTCCTAACTAAACATAATCGTAGCAATCTTAAACGATCCAAGTGGATTTCAGTATGTACATTGTGTATGTACACTATACTTGTCTTGATGTTGTTCTTTTGTTTGTTTGTTTTATTTAGTATCTTTTTTAAAAATCTGAGTGTAGTTCACACACAATGTCACATTAGTTTCAGGTGTACGACTTAGTGACTCAAAACCATGATAAAATACCACCATACATCAGAATAGCTAAAATCAAAATGACAAGAAATATCAAGCAAGTGTTGGTGAGGAGGCGGACAAAAAGGAACCCTCATGCATTGTGGGTGGGAATGTAAATTGGTGCAGCCACTGTGGAAAACAATATGGAGGTTCCTCAAAAAATTAAAAATAAAGTACCATATAACCCAATGATTTCATTATAGGGTATTTACCCAAACAAAAAGCACTAATTTGAAAAGATTATGCATCCCTGTTTATTGCTGTTTATTGGAGCATTATTTATAATAGTCAAGATATGAAACAAACCTAAGCATCTATCAATAGATGAATGGATAAGGAAAATGTGGTTTATGTATGTATATGTATATGTATATGTATAAAATATTATGTATGTAACCTAAGCATCCATCAATAGATGAAGGGATAGGGAAAATGTGATGTGTGTTTATGTGTGTAATATTACATAGCATAAAAAGGATGAGATTGTGTCATTTGAGACCACATACATAGACCTGTAGTGTGACAAATCAGTGCATTGTTCTTAATACTGCTCATACTTTTTTGGTTTCCCTAATGCAATACAGGCAACCCTACCTTCATACTTTCTATGTTTAATCTCTCATCCATAAGAATTTTAAAGATGTAAAACATGCCATGTCGATACTAAGGGATTTGGGTGCAGGGAATCATCCCAGAGATCATTAAACCCAATAATCTCATCTCACAGATGAGAAAAATCAGATTCAGAGGTTAAGCGGCTTGCCCAAAGCTGCTCCACTGGTTTGGCAGAACTAGGGACTAGGTTTTCTGGTGCGCTTTTTCTAACATTTTACCATTATCCATATTGTACCATATCTCATCTACCATGCACTGTTAGGTTTTCCTCTTCAGAACCTGAAATAAAACCTTCTCTGAAACTCTGTAGGCCAGAAAATTCAAGCAGTAAACATTTGTCCTGGCATACTAGCCATGTGATTAATATAAAGACGAAGCAAACACAGTCGAATTCCAAGGAATATAAGGGTGCCATTGAAAAATGCCAGGAGATTTTCTTTTAAAGATTTTATTTATTTATTTGAGAGAGAGACAGAGAGAGCATGAGGGGGGAAGGGAAAATGGAGAGGGAGAGTAACAAGCAGACTCTCTGCTGAGTGAGACAAACAGGCTTGATCCCTGAGATGGAGACCTGAGCCCAAGTTAGACACTTAATTGACTGAGCTACCCAGGCACCCCAAAATGCAAGATTTAAAAAAATTTTTTTGAGATTTTATTTATTTATTCATGAGAGACAGAGAGAGAGAGAGAGAGAGACAGAAATACAGGCAGAGGGAGAAGCAGGCTCCATGCAGGGAGCCAGACGTGGGACTCGATCCCGGGACTCCAGGATCAGGCTCTGGGCTGAAGGCGGTGCTAAACCTCTGAGCCACCCAGGCTGCCTGCAAGAAGATTTTTAACAAATGCTGTCTGTGCTCTATGGATTTAAGTATGCTTCTTGAATCTTGTATGGAAATTCATTTACATCACAGACAAATAAACCAACCACTGTAGTAGTAGAAATGAAAAGAAAGAAAGAAAGAAAGAAAGAAAGAAAGAAAGAAAGAAAGAAAGAAAGAAAGAAAGAAAGAGATATAAAGGAGAATTATGATAAAAGAAGGGACAATAAGTCCTTGCAAATGACTGTTAAAAATTGTCCAGGTAATTCTGGTATTCGATTTTTCTCTCACAAAACATTTCTTTTCTTTTGCTTTTAATAATCCCTTTTATGAAGCTGTTCAAACCTCATTAAATTGTCATGTTGTCACGGTCGCCTTATCTCCAAATGTGAATTAACTATATGTTTACTTGAAGAAACATTTTTTCTTCTATAGTGTTATGCCAATATCACCAGTGAGAAGATTTGCACTACTTTGAAAACTCTCAAGTAATGCAGTTCTATTAATCATAGTGCTGGAAAGCTTCAAAGTCTACCTGCATGTTCATGTTCAAAAACCTAAATGGCTTTTTAGAACTGTAGCAATTTCACTGGAATAATAGAGTTCTATAGTGGTTACTTACATCCTTTAATTAAGGCATTTGACAGAATTAGGTATACCAGGATATATGTTCTCATTCTGTATACCATAAAACATATTCTGGATTTGTTTTCACTTACGTTCAGGAATGCAGGTCGAGACCTATGAGAGATCAAGTATTTCCTCTTAGGCCAAAAATGGCAAATAGTTTTCATGGGAAGACCCAGCTTCGTTATACCTAGAAATAGGTATTGAGAAGGTTTGTGAGTCTGTTTCTAGGCCCTGGGGGGAAAGAAAGCTGTTTTCAATTAGTAATGTCTCCCACAGACAAACAAGGGACAGGTAGCTCTGTGGAGTGCACTTACACTCTCCAAAGGATGGTTCTCATTGTTTCTATTTTCCTTCTGTTTCAATTTTAATTTTTATCAAACCTATACATGTACATAGTTAGAACCTAAAATAGTCATGGTCAGAAAGCCCAACAGGAAGACAAAGGCTTATAATAAAAACAGTAGTCTCCTGATCGACCTCTTCCCACTCCTGATTTTCACTCCCAAGGCAACCATTTGAAGTTTGGGAGACTGTTCTTTTGTATTTGCCTTGGCAATCCTCAGGGTTGTTACTTGGCAAACAGCAAACTGACTCCGACAGTTGGGTAGCTCATGAGGGTGCTAGGCTTCTAGAAACTATGGTTAAAGCCACGTGATAGACTGCCTTAAAAAAAAGAAAAAAAAAAAGTTCTACCACAACTTGCCCCACTGGCACCAGTGCTGCTCTGGAACTCAACCTTGTGGTGACCTCCAGAGTTCAGTGATTCTGCCCCTCCCTCCCCGGCCGAGTTTGTCCATGTGGGGCCTCTTCGTCAAGGTCAAACTCTCAAGGGAATGAGTCTGCTAGTGGAGCCCAGATCATTGATGGCTTTGCTAGCGGCCAAGGGCACCAGAACAGACCTTGGGGTTTATTTGGAGGATACAGGGCTCATATGGCAGTAAATTTCCCAAATTTCCCCTCTGTTGTACAAAAGGAGCTGGACAGCCTGAAAAGAAATGACAAATATCTATCACAGCTTTTTTTTTATTTTTTTAATTTTTATTTATTTATGATAGTCACAGAGAGAGAGAGAGAGAGAGAGAGAGGCAGAGACATAGGCAGAGGGGAGAAGCAGGCTCCATGCACTGGGAGCCCGACGTGGGATTCGATCCCGGGTCTCCAGGATCACGCCCTGGGCTAAAGGCAGGCGCCAAACCGCTGCGCCACCCAGGGTTCCCTCTATCACAGCTTTTTAAGGGATATGTTTATTGCACTACTTTTTAATTTTGCATTTTACATATTATCTAAGCTAATATAAGATAATCATAACTCCCCCAAACCCAGATTTCTCTTCATCTATCTACCCATCTCTATAACCATACAATATTTTTTTCATACATCAGTATTTGAGTTTACATTATTCTATCCATTTAAACGTTATTTTTATCTGAGCCAGTATTTTATTATATTCTTTTCTCATATAATGTTTTGTTTCCCCTGAAATTAAGAATTATCTCTTCTTTTCATTTGACAGTTTTCTATATACCTGTCATTAAGGCATTCTGAATTTTATTCCAGTACTGTAGTTTCTGGTATCGTATTTTAAAATTTCTAGGTGGTTGATTTCGTTTTCTAAATGTTCTCTTTTTACAATGTATGTGTGTGTGTGTGTGTGTGTGTGTGTGTGTGATATGTAATGCTTTTTCTTGTTTCTCTGAAGATAATAATTGCCTGTTTTTCTTCTGCTTCCTATGTTGTTTGCTTCATCTGTGTTATCTTTTCTGTTTGTTTTGGTCTTCGTGTTATTAAAAGTTGCCCTCAAATCTCTCATCATTCTTGTTCTGGCTCATATTTAAGAAAGAAGCCTTAATATTGTGAGACAGAGTAGGGCTTATTAAAGACTGGGCTTCACTGAAGGATAATTGGGAAGAACATAACCATTTTTGGGAGGGACTTCTGAGTGGCAACATTTTATTTTTTTCCTCATTCTTCTCTTCAGCTGATTACTTTCCTCTGAGAGAACTCCTCCAATATCCTGTCCTTAAATATGGCTACCAGCATTCTTTTTCTCTTTAAGATTTTATTTATTTGGCAGAGAGAGAGTAAGAGCGCACAAGCAGGAGGAATGGCAGGCAGAGGGAGAAGGAGAAGCAGGCTCCCCTGATGTAGGGACCCTGGACCCACGGTCCTTGATCCCAGGACCCTGAGATCATGACCTGAGCCGAAGCAGACGCCCAACTGACTGAGCTACCCAGATGCCCCTATTGCCAGCATTCCAAGACCTGAGCCATGGAAGAGGTTGTTTAGAATAGAGGTTTTCATTCTATTTCCCTGTGTTTGGTAGGGTAGCCCTGTTCTTTCTGCTGAATGCATCAAGTCCAGAGACCTCTGGTTTGACATCTCCAGAGAGTAAACCTCTAATTTTCTGCCAGTTTCACGAAGAGGCAGTTACCCAGCTAGAGAAAGGACCTGGGTAATAATCTACATCCTGTGTAGACTTTCAACCAACCCTCTTGTTTTCTTCTCTACCTGTTCTCCCATATTCTGAAGTACTTGGCAGAATCAATTCCTGAGCTTTTTTTTTTTTTTTTTTTTTTAAATCCTTGGAATGGGTTGATATGCTTCTTAGGTTTAGTCCTGGTGGGCTTATATTTCAGCTTCCTGTGGTCTGTGGAGTTAGCCACCATTTATCCATGGTTAATAGTGTGAGAGTTCTCCAGAGCAATTATCCAGCTGCTAAAATCATACCACTGTCTTTTTTCTTATTCTCTCCCACCATCTCTATCTGTATCTCCCTCTCCTCCTTCTTCTCTCTCAGTGTGTGTGTTTGTGTGTGTGTGTGTGTTTGTAATCCTTTACTGTTACTGTAGTGGAGTTTTAGGAGGGAAGAATAGGTAAAGCATGTTTCAATCCTCCATATTTCCATGTTAATTAGAAATCCTTTGTTACATATTCTTTTTAAAAATCTTATCAATATTTACCATGTAATACCACAAATAGAATTGAAATTACAGTTTTCACAACTTACATATCTGTTTTTATCAACTTTTAATGAATCAGATCTTCAGTAGGAAAAAATTGGCTTTCTTCTTAGACATTTGACCATTATGTTGAGACTTGGGTGGGGTATCATCTCTGTTCTCTTTCAATCTCAATTCAATATTTATGGTTTACTGTTAAATCTCTCCCTATTATGCACCTTGCTACTTTCTAATTATATAAGCAACACATTTTTCTTTTAGGAAGTCTAGAAAACACAGAAAAACACAAAGCAGTAAAAAAAACCATTACTCTTTTTTTCAGCATAATATGTAAAATTCACTCCTTTTCAGTCCCACTAAGCTAATTAACAACCATCTACCATATCTCTATAAGCACTGTCAACATTTTGGTCTGTAGGCTTCTAGGTATTTTTATTGTTTATACCTACATAGGCAAGGTTAGATTTGTTCCTCCCAAAATATAGGATCATGCTATACATATCATTTTAAAACTCCCTCTGTTTTTTTTACTTAATGGTATATCGACAACATTTTTCTAAGTTAGTATTTTTTTACATACTTCATTATTTGTAATGGGTATTGAGGTAGTTTTAGGATACCTTCATACATAAAATAACTCCACTAACTTTCGATACTATTTGATTAGAGCATAATTCCCCTCGGAGTGTGGGGTTAATGACTCACTTCTAATGAACAGAAAATGGTGAGGTGACAGTGTGTGACGTCTGAGAGTAGATCCTAAAAGACATTGCAGCTTCCCCTTTGCTCTCTCTCTCTCCCAGACCACTCATTCAAGAAGAATCCAGTTCTGTGTCACCAGAACACTCAAGCAGCTCTAAAGAAAGGTCCACATGGCAAGAGACT
This sequence comes from Canis lupus dingo, assembly GCF_003254725.2. NCBI lineage: Eukaryota > Metazoa > Chordata > Mammalia > Carnivora > Canidae > Canis > Canis lupus. The sequence continues at coordinate 7,507,891 of NC_064263.1, read as the reverse complement.
AGGGCTGCCTGCCAGTAGCCAGTGAGGAACTGTGGCCCTCCACCAATATACATTTGAGTGGACTATCTTGGTAGTGGGTGTGTCAGCCCCAGTCAAGCCTTCCAATGAATGCAGCCCTGACTGATATCTTGACTATAATCTCATGAAAGAGACTAAGCCAAAACAACCCAGTTCATTCTTGATTCCTCTGACCCACAGAAACCATAATATATTACGTGGTCATTATAACCTGCTATGTTTTGGAGTAATTTGTTACACAGCAGTAGATAATGGATACTGCTTTTGGTACCTAGGAATTGGGTGCTGTCATATTAAAACCTAAAAATATGGAAGTGGCTTTGGAACTGGATAGTGGGCAAAAGCTGTTAGGGCTTTGTGGAAGAGTGTTAGGAAAAGCCTAACAAAACTATAACTGGAAGCCTGATTGCCATTGGCAGGCTACAGGTGAAGTCCCAAGGGTGAGTGAGCAAAAGCTTTATAGAAACTGGGAAAAAAGGGATCCTTGTTATGCAAGACAGAAAACTTAATAATACCATCCCCTATGGTAATGTGGAAAGTAGAATATGCACCCAATGAACTGGGTGATCTAGCTAAAGAGATGTCCAGGTAAAGTGCTGGGATGCTACCCAGTTTCTTCTTGCTGGTTACAAGAAAGTATAACAAAAAAGAGGGAAACTAAAAGAGAGATTTTTAAACATGGAGAAACCAGACTGGATGGTTTTGGAGATTGCCAGCCCTGCCAAACAGCAAACAAAGCTCAAATTAAGAAAGGATTTCCCAATAAAGTTTGAATCAAGGCCACTACCAGAAAGACCTGTTCTAGAGATGAGGCTGAGGGTGTAGCTACAGAATATTTTATTTATGACCTCAGGAAGATCTACAGAAGACAGTATTTCAGAAAATTCTTCAAACAACAGAGTTTTAAAGAAGCTTAAGGATGCTGTCCTTCTGTAGTTCAGCAGAAACCTAAGGTAGAGAGGATTGACCTTGAAGAGACTTGGGGGTGTGGCTTTTGTCAAATGAAGGGAACTCCAAAGACTCATAGAAGACTCACAGGTTTCTAAAAACAATTCTAATTACAGAAATACCACAAGCATAGACTGAAGGAGACAGAGATAATACACAGGGAAATGAAGCACTTGGAATCCCAAAATTTTACTGAGAAAGCTACACAGCTCCAAAGGTTACCTTTCAAGGGAAAGAAAGAATGAATCAGAAGAGGTTATCAAGTACCCAGAATGTGGAGCCAAAGGCCACAGAGAATCATTTCTGGGCAGGAGTAGGACTGAATTCAAATCAAGAAACTTCTAACATGTGACTTAGAACAGTGATTTCTTTGGGCCTCCATTCATCTCTTTTTGAACAGAGATGTCTAGAGTCGTCATTCTTTTCCTGTCCCACATGTGCATTTTGGGTACTCAAGGAGCTGTACTAAAGGAATGACACCTGAGAAGCTTTAACCATACCTGAGTCCAATTAACACAACATGTTTCTGAACTTTAAGCTGATACTGTAAAGGGCCGAGACTTGAGAGTGGAAGGAGGTGAGTTTGGAAGCAGATGAATATGTTTTCCATGTGAAAGTAATTTTAATAATTTGTGGCCAGAGGACAAGTTGGGATGGTTTTTAAATATGCCCACAAATTATCCAACACTCTTCCCTCCAAAAAGTGGAAACAAAATCACTTTCCCTTGAGCTTAGACTGGAGCTGATGACTTGGAATGCTGCAGAATTGATAGAATATTGATATTGTAGAATGTTGTAGAAATGATAGTGTGTGACTTCTCAGGCGAGGCCATAGAAGGGATGGTAGCTTCCTTCTCGCTCTCTCTTAGATCACTAGCTCTGGGGGAATCGACTGCCATATCATGAGAATGCTCAAGCAGCTCTAGGGAGAGGTTCATGTGGTCCATGTGGAGAGGGACTGAGGCTCTCTGCCAACAGACACGTGAGTGAGCCTTCTTGGAAGCAGATCCTCCCGTCCCAGGCAAGCCTTCAAAGACTGCTGGCAAACATTTTGATTCACGATAGACGCTGAGCTAGAACCACCCAGCTAAGCTGCAGCCAAATTCACCACCCTCAGAAACTGCAAGATAATAAAGAGTTGTTGTTTTGAACTGCTAATTTTGGGGATAACTTATTACCCAGAAATATGTAACAGAAATATGTTGTTCTCCCCTCTTTCTTTTTTGCAATTATAAACAATGCTGCAACAAACCTCCTTGTATATATATCTTTATATTCTCAAGATATTATTTCTGTAGGATGAGTTCTTTTTAAAAAAAGGATTTTATTTATTTCAGAGAGAGTGAGAGAGCACGAGCAGGAGGGAGGGGCAAAGAGAGAGGGGAAGTAGACTCCCTGCTGAGCAGGAGCCTGATGCAGGGCTTGATACCAGGACCCTGAGATCATGACCTGAACCTTGAGATCATGACCTGAGCCAAAGTCAACACTTAATCAATTGAGCCACCCAGGCACACCTCTGGAGGATGAATTCTTAAAATTGGTCTGGCTGTGCACATTTTAAATTTAGATAGATGTTGTCAAATTACCTTCCCCAAATAATTTTAACAATTTACACTCTCCCAAATGGTGGATGAGAGTGAATCTATATCTTGGCCAATTTTTTTTTTTTTCTTGGCCAATTTTAATGTTGTTAGTCTTTATAATTTTTCTCAGTCCTGTGAGAGAAAGTATCTTTAATTTTATTACTTTATATTCCTTAACCTTTCCTGAGGGTGAGCTTTGCTTTTTGTATATTTAAGGTTTGAAAACCACATTGCTTATTTCAGATGAAGTTTTCTTTCCACACTCCTATTCTTTCATCCTTACTCTTCCATAGTGCAGTTTCTGAATGAGTGAACAAAGGAATCATTGAAATTTAAATATGCAGAAAGTCTTCATTTAACCCCATGGGATTGACTTCTAATTGGGAAAAAGAATACCTTAGCAACCAATTATTTTAATTAGCTTTTCCCTTCCCCTTTATCACTATTTGATTATCATTCAATTGTTCTCTGAGTAAGCTCTTTATTTTATAACTTGCTTAGGACGATCTGTTTCTAGAAGTGGCCTAGAAATGAAGCGAAAACATAATAGCAGAATAGCTACATAACAAATAATAATACTAGTAAACAATAATAATGGTGATGCTATTTGCAACTATTGCTAGGCACCTACTATGTGACAAGCACATCATATACATAACTGACCTAGTTTAATCTTTTCTACAGCCCTGTAGGCATTATTATTTCCCACTATAGAAACGAGGAAACTAATATCCAATGAAGGTAAGAAAGTTAGCAACAATCATATAGCTATTAAGCAGTAGAGCTGAGATTCAAACTCTTGTCTGTATGGATTCAAAGCCCGCATTCTTTCTACAATGCTCAGCTGACCTTCTTTGGAAATAAACATTTATATAGTTGTTTTCCCTTATTATATGTTCAAAGAAAAAGGAAGGTTCAAGAAAAGAAAACAACTGTACAATTTTAAATAATGAACGCTGAAATTATGTTTTTCTTGCCTAGAGGGCAACTGCTTACTGGTGTTGATTCTTCTCTCAGAAGAATGAACTTTTTTTTTTCCTTTCATGGTTTGCAGACTTAATTTGGCCATCAATGGGTAAGTGACTTATGCCCAGTTAAAGTGAGAAAATGCAATTGAAACACTTAACTATGAAAAGAGAAAAAAAGAAAATGTGGTTTCCTTTTACCAGTGATCATCGGTCTCTACCATCTAAGAATTTCTGTCAAACTGAGAAAATTCTCCCAGTCTGTTCAGAAATAAGGCATAATGAATTTCGAACACAACACCATGATAATGAGATTGATGCCTTCTTTACAAAGCAATTTACAAACTTTCCGAGATAATTTGGCTTTCTGGATGGTGAGGCCACCACAGACTGAAGGCGAGTATACCTTTCAGGTACATTCCCAAATGTTCCACCAGAATCATGTAAATTCATTTTTTTTTGGATCACATAGCTTCCTTAAATTGCCAAAAGTTGTTTCTAACAAGCCTTGTGTGGAATCACAGCACTGTTAAATGCAACCACATGGGGAGGAAATAGCCCTGTTTGTGAGAGCACTGTGAACTAGATTTCATGCTACATATTTCTCTGCTGCTTTTTCTGGACACAACTTAGAGGTTTTATAATTGTAGTCTGGGAAAAGGAAAAGAGAAAAATGTTTGCGTTTTTTCCCCCCAGATTGGAAATGGCCAACTCATGTTCCCTCAGTGCTGAACTCAGATGCCTCCTAGAATCACATTTTATTATAGGCATAACAGCTCATATTCAGTCGCAACAGCGACGAAGCTAACATGTTTTGTGCCAGGAACAAAAAGAGGGCATAATGGTAGCAACGTGATGAGTAGTCTTGCCACACAAACCTAAACAACTAGAGTGCTGGGAGTCATTTTTCTTCAATTTGTGTTTTGTTCCACGTGATCATTAAAGTGTGACAGTAAAATGAATAAAACACTGGTATCTCTCTAAAACAGGTGCTGCAGACCCTCATGGTGATGACAGAATGTTTATTCATTAATGTTTGTTTGAGGTACTTTTTCATGTATCTCTAACTCAATTTTATTCAGCCAACTGCACGGAAACCATGGTTTATAGGATAAGCAGAAAACATGACACTCAGAGATAGCCAGAAAATAATTCTCAGTTCATAGGAGTCATTTCAATAAAATTAAATAACAACACAATAACAATAATTGATTTTCCTATTATGAATTTCTGTGTTCGAAATATATTTTAAAGCCACATTGTCTTATTTTATAAATGGCTATATTGTGTTCTTTAATTTGTATAGTGGGAACTCATGTTTAGCCTAATAAAGATATGAATGGTTACATGTAGAAGTAGTTAGAGATATGTATAAATACATGGGTTACTATAGACATAAATATTCCCCTTGCCTATCAGCTAAGAGGGCCTACAATCAATGACACCCAAGTAGAAATGAACATACATACTGCTCATATCTTGGTTTCTAATTGCCCTTTAAATACAAGGAAATGGGGTGCCTTCAGCTCAGGTCATGATCCCAGCGTCCTGAGATCAAGGCCCATGTCAGGTTCTCTGCTGGGAGAGTTAGCTTCTCCCTCTCCCTCTGCAGCATCCCCGGCTTGTGCTATCTCTCTCTCTCTCTCTGTCAAATAAAAAAATCTTTAAAAAAAATACAGGCAAACATAGAACGCTGGAGAAATGGCTGATTCTAGGACTGAAGCAGGATATATACATATACAAGATGAGCCTGGAATATCGTATAATGCCAGAAAGCAATAAAGTGCTTTCGAAATACAAAACTAAACTAAACCTCACAATAATTAAGGTATGTCAAAGGAACACAGAAATTGACTAAAAGAACTTCCAATGGCCAAAACTAGAACAATTTGAGAAACAAAATAAATGAAGTAGCTTTGGATTATAATTCAAAATACACAAAAAATATCCATTAGTCCATACTGATATAAATGGGTGAGATGGGAAAAATTTTCTGTGCAAAGCCTTGTGAGGTTCCAATTTAAAGGCATAACTCCCTACCTGGAGTGAGCCCAGGCTTTGTCTTTTGTCCCCTTTGCTCCATGAGACCAACAAAACTGGGGCACCTGGGTGGCTCAGCAGTTGAGCATCTGCCTTCGGCTCAGGTCATGATCCCGGGGGTCCTGGGATGGAGACGCACATCAGATTCCCCGCAGGGAGCCTACTTCTCCCTTTGCCTATGTTTCTGCCTCTCTCTGTGTGTCATGAAAAATAAAATAAAATAAAATAAAATAAAATAAAATCTTAAAAAAAAAAAAAAAAAAGGCCAACAAAATTGCTGTTCAGTTTTGTAGTCATTCCTTCCAGAGCATCAAATGCCTTCCAGGAAAAAACAGCATTGAATGATGGACTCACTTCTCTAGGTTCTTGCCTTTTCCTAGACTTTGACCCAATAATTTCTCACTATTATATTAGCTTGGGACTTGAAACACTTTAACAGAGATGAGCTTCTGGAAAGAGTTGACTCCTGCCTCCAAATTCGTTTTCCCCACCTGGGGACTTTTCACTACGGCATTGCCCCTGCCATGCCTGGTTCCAGGAAATAAGTAACTCCATCCATGAAACAAGACAAAAATCTTGTCTTGTACAAAATCTTTGTTCCTGTTAATACCCAATGGGGGATCACTTTTCAAAACCACTGTGCTAAAACACTAAGGGTCAAAAAATAAATAAATAAATAAAATAAAACACTAAAGGTCTATAAGAAGGAAAAGCAAAGGAAAAAATTATGATTGGTATATTCCAAATAATTTGTTTTCTGAACCTACAATAAGACCTGTTGTTTATGACTCCCATCGAGAGGACACAGTCCTTTGGCTCATAGGCCCCTGGCCAGCCAAAACTAAGAGGTAAGGCCTCCCCATTTACTCTTAATTAACTTTGGAGATGCAGCCCTTACTAGGAGAATTGATAGGACTGTGAATCATAATGAAGTGAAAGACTTTTCCTGCCTGCCTAAGGGTCCCAGTAACATATTTCTCTGCAGATGTCTGGTCCCTCTTCCAACCTAGAGATGATTAACGAGGGTTTTGATGAAGGAGACTTTCATAGTTCCTCTCAAATTATATCCAAATAATTTAGAATCTCTCTCATTGCATGACCCCTTGCACTTAACAACCAAAGCACTTTAGTACATTGGCCAAGAACCTGTTTTCTGGAGCTGTGCTGTCCAATATGGTAGCCACCAATCATGTGTGGCTATTGAGCACTTGAATACTGCTCTATGAATTGATTGTGCTATAAGTATAAACTATGCACCAGATTTTGAAAACTTAGTATGAAAAAAAGAATGTATAACATCTCATAATTTGTTATATTGACTATATGTTGAAATAATATGTTGGATATATTGAGTTAGATAAATATATTATTGCATCTAACTTCACCTTTTATTTTTTTAATTTTACTACTACAATATTTAAAATTACATAAGTGCTTTGCATTATATTTCTATTGGACAGTGCTGCCTCTAGGGTACTCTTGGTTCTAAAGACTGAATTTCCTCTTCCTGAATAGTTATTTTTCTCAACAACTGAAGTTTTTCCAGAAAATTCTTTAATTTGCTTCCATGTATGGAAGCGGTGTGATATAATAAGAAAAAGCACCTGGGTTCTAATCTCAATGTTTGTTATTAACTAGCAATGAAAGTAGTCAAATCATTTTAACTCTTTGGGCCTGAGTTTCTTTACGTAAAATGAAAGGGTTGAACTAGGTCCCCTCTCTGGTTTCTTCCAGTTCTATGATTATTTGATTATTATTATTATGTTAAAATTTCTTCTAAAATATTTTCCATGGGGGATCCCTGGGTGGCTCAGCGGTTTGGCGCCTGCCTTTGGCCCAGGGTGCGATCCTGGGGTCCCGGGATCGAGTTCCGAGTCGGGCTCCCAGCATGGAGCCTGCTTCTCCCTCTGTCTGTGTCTCTGCCTCTCTCTCTCTCTATCATGAATAAATAAATAAATCTTTAAAAAAATAAAATATTTTCCATGGATAATATAGATTTAGCTTTTTGTTATGACGTATATATAATTTTTGAACCTTCTTTAGAAGATACTATAAAAATAAGTATTTCCTTTCTTAAAAAGACAGACTTCAAGCTAATTTATATAACTTTGCATATGCTCAAGTGTACTTTCGTTTTCTGTGCTGTAATCCTAAATTTTGCTGTGAAAACTACTTTGTTAATGATTATTTTTTCCATTTTTAAGGTTCAGTCTATGGCCATGATTATTATTTATTTTATATAGTTGGTCCCCTAGCTTCTTCAGAGATCATTCTCATTCTTCAGACATATATGTCTCCTGTACTGTCTTTTGACCATTTCTGGTTATATTTACATCTTATTGTGGCCTTGCTGTGTCCTCCCATTCTCTTCCAGTACTGAACTTTCTTGCCATCTCTTGGCACCAGCCTGGTCACACTCTTACCCTCCTTTGGACTCAGGGACCTCCTACTTTCCTTATCCCTTTCAAAACAATTTCATGTGAAAAAGATACAATAATAGGTACATTTCAGGGTAAATTCCAGTCTCTGCACTTACTTCTTACTTGAAGGGGGGAATGGGTAGGGGAGTGGGTAGGTCAGTCTTTGCATTTTAAGCCTTAACTTTCATCTCATTATGAAAGCCTTTATTCCTATTAAATTGAATGGAGTGTTTCCATTCTATATTTAATTTTTTTTTAACTCCATCAGATACTTTGTAAGCCCTGCTCATTTCCCTTCTGTCTTGTGAAAATGTGGCTTTAAACACATCTACAGCCAGATTCTGTGTGCTCAAGAAACCTAATTTTTTGTACCGAGTTTGAGGAGCACTAAGTTTTGACTAAGAGGATCTAGATTCATTAGCTTAGCTGCGTTTGAACCAGATGTGTAATCCTGGCCAAATCCATTATTCTGAGGTTTACGTTCCTAATCTGCTAAAAGGAGCTGTAAGAACCCTGTGTCACATGTGTCACACCGTACTTGTGAGCATCTAAGGAAATAATGAGCATGAAAGTCTTTACCAATGGTAAAGTGCCACACAGCACGAGTGATACAGGGCATCCTGAAACTTCATTAAATTTTGTTCCTACTTCCAGTTTCCCCTCTTCAGGTCAGAATAACTATACTGACCCATTAAGTTTAGACAAGAATAAAGAATATGACTTAAGGTTTTCAGAATAATGGAAAGTTTCAAGTTAAGATGAAATGATCACTCTCTTCATTCAATCATAATGAGAGTTATGAAACACTTATTAGAACGAATAACCTAAGGTACTTTACACAATTCATCTATGAAACTCAATTTGTCAAGAGACAGCAAATGGTTTTTTGAAATTCAAAAGGAACCCGAATGGAGGGATTGGGATCCATGTTAAGTTGATAGTCATGTTAAGTAGCAAATTCATGTTTATGTTATGAACGTGGAGTGCAAAGAAAAGATTTTAAGAATTAGATGTCGATCAACTGGGTTTTGAGAAGAATGCTGTTCTTAAAATTGATGCAGAAGTACTTTCCAAATACAAATTCAAGTGCTTAAAAATATTATTTAAGGTATCAATAGAAAAAATTGTGTGTGTGTGTGTGTGTGTGTGTGTGTGTGTACAGGTCTATATGCATATATTCTTTCCTGTTCTTTAAAATCAGAGATATGAGACAGAGCTTCTATCATCAATTATTCTTGGAATTTAGTGAAAAAAGAAAAGAATTTGGAACCAGGCACCGGGTTCCCTCTGCCTTCCCCCACTTGGGTGGTGTTTCCTTCTCCGGCAAAGTAGTGCTAAGGACCCGGTGTGCTGTGTGGGGAGGACAGGTACAGTTGCTGCCGTAGTGATAACCTGAGTGGCTGTGCACCCCGCAGTGCACTTGAAACGCCGCCCCCCAAGCTGTTCTGAGGTGAAAGACACCTTGGTGAGGAGAGAGGCAATTCTCTGCCCCAAGTCTATTTTAGTTTTTATACCATTTCAAATATGGGGGAGAGGGAAGAGGGTCGGGGGGATTTAAGGAAGTTGGATGTCAGGGCGCCTCGCTGGCTCTCAGTAGAGCCCGCAACGTTTGATCCCTGGGTGGTGAGTTCGAGCCCCACAGCGGGCGTAGGAAAGACCCTTTAATAGAAAATAAAGAAAAGAAAAAAAGAAAGGAAAGGAAAGGAAGAAAAGAAAAAAGAAAGAAAAGGAAAGAAAAGACGAAAGGAAAGGAAAGGAAAGAAAAAAGAAAAAAAGAAAAAAGAAAAGAAGGAAAGGAAAAAGGAAAGGAAAAAGGAAAGGAAAGGAAAGGAAAGGAAAAAAAGGAAAGGAAAAAGGAAAGGAAAAAAGGGAAAGGAAAAAGAAAGGAAAAAGGAAAGGAAAAAGGAAATGAAAGTAAAGGAAAGGAAAGGAAAGGAAAGGAAAGGAAAGGAAAGGAAAAAGAAAGGAAAAAGGAAGGAAAGAGAAAAAACAGGAACGAACCCGGACCGGAAATGAAAGGAAAAGGAAAGGAAAGGATTCCCTGCAAACTTCCGGAACCGTCCCGTCCCTTCCAGGCAGGAAAGCCCCCTTCCCCCCCGTGTCCGCGACCCCGTGCCCGCTCCCCTCCCCGCCCGCCCCGGGTGGTCCAGGGGCGAGGACCGAGGCAGCGGTGTCGGGAGGGCCTCGCCGAGCACCCAGCGGCGGGTCCCGGGGGCGCGACCCGAGCCCCGCACGGCCGCCGCCGCCAGCCCTGCCCCCGCCCCGGGCGGCCCCGAGTTCGGCCGCGTCCCCGTGGCAACCAGGGCGGCTCTGCGGGCGGGCGGCTCCGGGACCCGGAGGCCCTAACGGCCGGGGCGGGCGGGCGGGCGCTGGCGGCGGGAGCGCGGGGGGGGCCCTGGGCGCGGCGGCGGGGGGGGGCGGCTCGGGCCTCCCGGGGAGCGCGGCGCGGCGCAGGTGAGCCCCCGGCCTGGGCACGGGCTCGGCGCGGCCCGCGGGGGCGGGGGCGGGGGCGGGGGCGGGGGCGACCCGGGGCCGGGCGGGGACCTCGCTTCCCGGTGCCTCGTTGCGCTGGCGCCCAAGTGAGCGGTGGGGAACCGGCGCAGTGAGATTAGCCTCGGTGCGTCCGTCCGGCCGGGCTGTGGTTCCGACGCCGCGGTCCTCGCCTCGCTGCTCCCCGAGCCTCTGGTCCTCGGTCTGGGAGGGCCGGAGCCCGCAGTCTCCCTCCTCCTCCTCCCTCTCGGAGGCTGTTTCGTTGACTTTGATGTAGTGACTCGGGAGTTGAAGTTCTCTTCGATCCTTCCATGTCATTTTTTAATTAACACTTTGTGGCTGGGATAAACGTGTTCCTCCTTCCTCTTTCTTGAAGGCAGGTACCAACATCCAGGTAAGCAGGTGCCCACAGAGCCATCGCAGAATTGTAAGATTTATATTTTTATAAACACTCTTAGCCTGTCTGTCCTAAATCTCATAGTATATTCGTTCTAACAAAACCCGGGAAGGGCCAAAGAAGGAGTTGACTCAAATACAAGGCAAACTTTTAGCAGACAAGAAAGTTTGAGAACATTTAGCTGTAACTCCCCTACCATAGGAATTCGGTTTTACTTATCTCGTGTGATGAGCACTTTGCAAAGTACCTGGCACCAGGGTGTTGTTCAGGAAATAGTGAATGACTGCTCATTTCAGCCAATACCATGGATTTCGACTCATAGCTAAACCAGTGTCCTAAATGCGTGGGGGAATTTTTTTAAAAGGCCCTAATTTTCTACATTTTGTAGCACCAAAAGCTGCTACACTTGGAGAAGCTCACACTACATGGTTTGCTGAGAGCAGAATTTTCTTGTTTTATAGGTTAATAAGTGTAAGTGTTTTAATGATCTAGATCATTTTTCCCCTAATAGATTAAAAATCAAGAAACAAACCAGATACAGCAATTTCTTGACATGGAGAACCAAGCCCATAATACAATGGGGTAAGTGCTGATTGAAAATTTTCTGTTTATTAAGTGGGCCCTTAACTATCCCCAAAACTCCCAGATGATACACAAATTTTGAAATTGAGCATTAATATGAAGGATGTATTAATTACTTTTGGTGAGGAAGATGGGGGGAGATTCAAGTGATTCTAATTAAGAACCTATGATATGAATCTTTCCAATTTTGACTATGGGTCAGTACCCAAAAATCATTATTTTCCAACTTTTAGGGAGTTTTTTTTTTTTTGGTGTTTTAGGATGGTGGGTGCCCATACAGGCCTCCTGTGCTCTTGAGAGGAGCTCCCCTCAGTTTGCTCCTTTCTTGCTACATTGAGCGTTCCAGTCATGCCTCTTACATTTGCCCTTAAGGCTGAATTCAACACTTAAACACAGCCTCAGAACAGATTTGGCTCCCACAGAATCTTAACTACAGAGAACAAATGGACGGTCACCAGGGGACGAGTGAGTGATGGAATGGGTGAAATGCGTGATGGAGATTAACGAGTACACTTATCATGATGAGCACTGGGAGATGTATAGAATTGTTGAATCACTATATTGTACACCTGAAACTAATATAACACTGTATGTTAACTCTACTGGAATTCAAATTTAATAACTTAATAAAGTTAAAAGAAAAAGATTTGGCTCCTCAAACAACAATAAGAACTGGATATGTTACCAAAGTCTTCACCATTTGTAAAAAAATTAAACTCCCTTTTACAAATATCTGTCCCTACCCCAACTGGGGTTAGGGGGCAGGTGAGGGGCAAGGGGTAGTGAGTAGGGACAGTGGGTAGGAGTGGTGCTGTAGTGCCTAATCTTGACTATGACTGATTTGCACTCATCAAACCACTCCAAGTGTCTCCCTTTCAGTTATTCTGCTCAGACCATGACTTTGACATCAGGCTAAAGGAAAGCATCATAAATTTGGGTAAGAATAAGGTTGGTTTTGTAAATCTTGCTGCATACTCCTCCTTACAATATCTCAGCTAGGTATTGTTCTCTGTACAACCAAGAAAATCGAGTGTATTATAGTCTAAGGTCTTGTGACAAAGAGACCCCCAAATGATGACCCCAGTGGTTTAAATAAGAGTGAAGTTTATTTCTGTTTCATGAACAAGTTTTAGGATAAGCAGACCAGGACTGGGAGGGCAGCTCCGCTGCCTCTACATGATTTTTGTGTCTGGATCCAAAGTGAAGGCTTCAGCTTTTACCACCGTGCTCCTGCCAGAGGGAAGGGGGAAGGGCAAGAGGAGAGAGAATTTGGTTCTTTTTTGGAGAATGTGCCCTAGAAATAGCAGGACTCACTTCTAGTCATTTCCTACCGGCCAAGAAAGAAGGTTTGGGACCTGTGCTCTCTAACTGAGCAGCTCTGTGGCCAGCTAAAGCCTAGGCAATAAAAGAAAGAAGAATGGATATTGGCAGACAGGTAGCAGCCTCTGCCATGTTTCTGAGCTCAGAAAGATAGAAAGAAAGAGAAATAAAGTGGCAGCTTGCCCCAGAATATACAGCTGGTTAGTGGAAAGGTAGGATTTGAATTCAGATACGTGTAACTCTAATCCCTGAAGCTTTGCTCCACTGGAAATGAGTGGTAGTGAGATGTGGGTGCAGAATCAGGTTGGGATCCAGGATTGAGCAGGTGTTAGGTCCCTAATATGATGGTAGCAGTAGGGTCTGAGATGCAGATTGAAGGTCTTGGCCTTAAGGTTTGGTACCAGGAACCCCTTCACTCCTGCGAATCTGAGGCTGCGGAGACTGCTGTTTGTCTTCATTCATTCTTTTGGGGGAAAAGTGTAGACTATTGAATGCATGACAAGCACAACACTAAGTCTCTTGGTTTATACAAAGATCATTAAGAAACAGATCTTAAAGAACTTAGAATTTAGTAGGGAGCCATAGAGCTTGTCTGGGTACAATGTAACTACAAACCAGAAGTGAATGAGAATCACTAGAGATTTCCATGAGGAACCACCCTCCTCATCCCAGCAGACATGGGACCAGACATTGTCTACCATGGTCTACAAAGCGTGGAGAGCCACTTTGACTTTGCTTCTGTCCTGCATCCTTTTGAGATATGTGTAAAAATCTAGATCATAAAGACAGTAAAACTTCATTGGGGGTGTGTTACAGAGCCTATCTAACCATGTCACCTACATACACAGTAGTATTTTGTGGCACATCTTCATCTAACAGATATTTATCTAGAGTCTACCATATGCTGTTAATGGTCTAAGCACCTGGAAGAGAGCAGTGTTCAAAACAGGCCACTCCTCCAGGGGTTGGTGGGAAATACTAACATGTTTCGTATGGTCATATGAAGGAAAACAAAGCAGGCTAAGGATGGGAGGATGAATGGGGTGATCAAACATGGGTTCCTGGTAAGATGGCGTTTGAGCAGGGATTATTTTGGGCAAAGAGAATCCCAGATAGTAGGAACAGAAAGTGCAAGGGTGTAAGGAGGGAGCTTTTAGACAGAATGTTCATTGGGTCAATCATTATTCTCTGGCACGTGGTTTACCATAGGGTTTGCTTTTAATTTTAAATCCATGATTTCCCGCAATTATAGGTGTTTGTATCTGTGCCATTAATCAACCTAAACTCCTTCTAATCAAAACAGCTGTATTTGAGTTTGTCCTTTTCATTTGTTTTTAGAGTGTGTGCCCAGAACATAAATAATAACAGAATGAACAAATGGTCTATTTGTCCTGGCCTAGTTAAGAGAACAGTGTCTAGATTTTGCTTTGTTTGTTTCCTTCTTGATTTCTACTCTTACTAGTATGGCCTCTTAGGATTTATTTTACTTATCTTGTTCTACTGAGTTTTGAATTGAAAAATCTGGTTTAGTTGTTTTTATGATTTCTGTATTTTATGATTTCTTCAAGCATTTAAAGCTTAAGTTTCTCCTGAGCACAGCTCTGCTGTGGGCCACAGTATTAGAGATTTCACACATATAGGTTAATGTGTTTTGTTGTTGCTGAAATTCTCCTTTGCCTGATAGTCATTCATATTGCCATTTCTGCTGTCTTTTTAGCTTACTATAGTCTGTATTGTCCTTTTCATCCCCTTTGTAATGGAAGAAACTCAGTCTTTTCTTTTCTGTGTAGGGAGAAACCCAGTTCTTCTCTCTATGCCTTTCTTCCCTGTGTGCCTTTATCTTCACAGAGAATACTTCATTTCTGATGCTTTGGTCATCAAATATGTGGCATTTTTTCCCCACCAAGCAATTGTCTGTAACACCAGCTGGGTATCCTACAATTTAACACAATTTTGACACCGTCTACCTGGAGATTGCACAAGATCACACAGGTAAAGGGCTCAGGCTGCTTCTTCTACCACTTCAGATGCCAGTAGCAAGCCCGAGTTGCCACCTGTGCTTCTGACCCACCAGATCCCCACCTTGGGTTCAATTAATTTGCTAGAGCAGCTCACAGAACTGAGGGAAACACATTTACCAGGATAAAGGCTACAGATGAACAACCAGTTGGAAGAGAGGCATAGGTCAAGGTGTGTGGGAGGGGGTCTTTGGTCTTTGGCTTCCATACCCTTGCCAGGTGTGCCACCCTCCCAGCACTTCTTGTATTACCAACCCAGAAGCTCTCTGAACTGAGTATTTTGGGATTTTTATGGCAGCTTCATGATATAGGCATAAGGGATCATTACCTCCATTGGGAGCCCTTCTGCCTTCTCAAGAGAAGAGAAGGTAGGGCTGAAAATTCCAAGCTTCCAATCATGGCTGGTCTTTGCAGTGACCAGCCTTTATCTAGGAGCCCACCCAGGAATTGCCTCATTAGAACAAAAGGCACTCCTATTGCCTGGGAAATTATAAAGGTTTCAGGAGCCCTGTGCCAGGAATCAGGCTCAAAGACCAAATGTTAGAGCGGAAGATGCTCCTGGTGCTTTTATCATTTAGGAAATGGCAAGGGTTTTAGGAGCTCTGTGCCAGGAATTAGGGGCAGAGACCAATATATATATTTTCTAGTATCTCACACTCTTGTTTTGAAAATTTTTATATCATATCATGTCTCTTGTAAAGAATATATGGTTAGATTTTAAAATATACCTCAATTGGAGAGTCTTTGCCATTAAAAGGAGGATTTATGATCATTAATATACTAATGTTTGACCCATTTTGATTTCCCCAAATTTACCAGTCTGATCTAGTTTCCTTTTTCCTCATTTTCCCTTAGAAGTTTTACATACTATTTTATAAATTGTCAATGAACATTTTTTACAAACATTTTAAATCTGGACTTCTCTTTTGGCATCTTGAATTTTAACTAAATCTTTGACTTCCCTCAACCTTTTCCCTCTGTTAAAACTTAACCTTTGGTAGTTCCTGTGCTTCCCCAGTCTCTTTTTCAGCTCCAAGAAATAATCTGGATTTCTAATTCCTGGTCACTCTTAATTCAGAGTATTAATTATTACATATGGGATACAGTTAATTATTATTGCATTCTTCTATTATTTTAGAATCCTTTTTTAACAGCTATAAGTTTGCATTATTACTATAGTTATATGCAAAATCTACCCTGTTCTTAATTTAAGAAACTTTTGAATTCATTTAATTTGACTAAAGTACTTCCTTAGATCTTTCCATACAAATGAACATGGGTGAAGGGTGCCTGGGGGGCTCAATTGGTTAAGTGTCTGACTCTTGATTTTGGTTCAGGTCCTGATCTCGGAGTTGTGGAATCAAGCCTCATGTCGGGCTCCACACTCAGCAGGGAGTCTGCTTGAGATTCTCTTTCCCTCTCCCTCTGCCCTTTCCCCTGTGCATGCAGGTATCTCTCTCTCTCTCTCTTTCTCTCCCCCCAAATCAATACATCTTTTTTTAAAGAATGAACATGAGTGATATACTTCTTAACTTGTTACATGTCCAAATGTCTTATTTATACTCTTGCACAGGAACTCTGCGACATTACTCTCATTGTCTTGAAGTGTTGAATGTTGCAGAAGGAAGGTCTAATGCCAGTGTCATTCTTTCTTGTTCAGATTTGTTCTTCCTTCCCCTTCCTTCCTTTTTCTTTCTTTTTATGTGTATGTGTCTGAAAGTTTATAGGATTTATTTTTATCCTTAGAATTTACACATTTACCAATATGACTTTCTAGTTATGGATCCTTTTGCAATAATCCTTCACAGCATTTGGTGAACACTTGTACACTGAAGATTCAAATCTCTTCAACTCAATGACGTTTTCTTATACTTCTTTGCTTAATAATTCTCCACTCTCTTGTTTCATTCCCATCTCTTAGAAGGATCATATTTTTTTCTTTTTCTCTCCTAATTTTCATTATTGTACTTTTTGCTTTATGTCCTGGAGGAATTTCTTGAGTTTTCTCACTTTTATTTCAGCACTGATTACAATTGTTTTTACTGCTTCTCCCCCAGGAGTTAGTAGTGGCAACCATGTTTTTATTTCCAAGAACGTCTTTTTCGTATGTCTATTTTGATGTTACTTTTACATAGGATAAGCTAGTTTTGTTTTATCAATGCAATTTACCCTTGGCTTTTATTAAAAATACAAATAAGAGGTGTTTGAAATGATCTCTTATATCAACTCCTTTACAATCAGTTGTTCTAGGGGCGTGTGGGTCTGGTGGTGTTCTCTACCTCCTTCAATTTGTGCCTCTCCCTGGACCCCCAACAGCTGCTTCACCACCAGTCCTTTTTCCTGGCTTCTGCTGCTCAAAACAAGAAATCAATTCGGTCTTCTGAAGAAATTTGTCCACCAGCTACAGTGCAGCTGCAGCTCCCTGTGGGCTCAGCATAGCTACCAGCCAGGAAGTTACACAGTCTAGTGTATTGAAGATTACTAAAACTTATATTTAGTAAACTTACCTCTGAAGGTCATTTCCTTCTCTTTTTTTTTGAGATTTATTTATTTATTTGAGAGAGAGCACACGCACAGGAAAGAGAGCACTTACATGCATGCACTCCTGAGCATTCACTTGGAGAGATGAAGAGGGAGGCGGGCAAGTGGACTCCCTGCTGAGCACAGAGCCCAGCAAGGGGCTCCATGCGGACTATGTGTGAGGGGCTGGATCAGAGGGTTAACTGTCAGAATAAGAATTACACAGATGCATTGAGCAATCCTGAGGTCAATGAAATACATATATAGAATCCCAAAATGTATGAATTCCAGAGTATTGCTTTTAAAAAAATGTTTTTTCCTTGTATAGGTGGATTCACCTATAATGGATTACTCTTTAAAATATTTTCTAACTAAAAAAGAACATTTTTCCAGATCTTTCTTTACTTAGTTACACATGTATGTAGTTTAAAAAGTCATTTGGTTCCTGATGGCTGCTATCAAAAAACACCAATCTCCTGTTCCCTCTCCAGTTTTCCATGCCCCAGAGACAATTCTTTTGGCTGATTCTTCTGGCATTTATCTCCATATTTCTAAATAACATGCTTATCTTGCTGCTACTTGATTTTTCCATTTTAGGCATTATCTATTGACATCCACAGTGGTTAATTTTCCTGCCTCCACCACCTCATCCCCACCATACACACAGTCTCACACATATACAGCCTCACATACACAGTCACACTCACACAGACGCACAGAGTCATACTTCCCATTCTTCCATCCTCTCGATACACCATAACTTTGACTTAATCAATGTTATGTTTACGTTGTTATGACTTTATAAATGCTTTTCACTTCTGAGTGAGTGAAAAAGACAGCATATAGTGATGACTCTTCCTCTCCTATAAATAAAACATTCTGTTTTCTCCTGTTATTAAATGTTAATAACTCTAGTATCTTAACTATATTTTTTTGAAGTTTTCTTCTTCATAATTTCCTTCAAAAAATGTCTTCCTGTTTGTTTTTTACCTAGTTGTGTGAACTGCTTTTCTCAAATGTCTGTGATCCCTAACCACTCACTCCTGTGTAAGATGGCAGAGTCAAAGCTGCCAGGAAACTCCAATGTGTTCACAGGCAGTGCCTGTTGACAGGGAGGTTCACTGCATGTCATCAGGCTAGTCTTGTCCAGTCTCTGTTGAGACAGGCTAATCAGATTCTAGAGAACACTCTTCTAAATTCTCCTGCTTAGAGGGTGTAAGTTGCCTGTCAGCATTTACCCTATACCTAGTTGGGTTGCTTCTTGGCTTTCTCTACTGCTAACCACTATTATCTTTGTCCTTGTAGGTTAAAAATATATCTTTGCTTTATTTTAATAGGATTTGGGAAGGAAAAGTGTTTATAGGATTTGGGAAGGAAAAATGTTTATGTCCATCCTTCTTCAACCAAAAGTCTCATTTTTATCTACTAAATCATTTACTGTACTTTTGATTCTGTGACTTCTATCATTGATCTTGTTCATGGAATCTTATCATATCCTTCCTAAAAATCTGCTGCATGATCTGCCAATTTTTAAAAATCTGCCATGAAAGTCAAATTTTCACAGGACCAAGACAGATGGATAATAAAGCATAACTTCTCACATCTAATTCAGAAAAATCCTTTAAAGCAGTACTATACGTGTGCATCTTTCTAAACCTAAGTGTTCCTTCCCTTTGAGATATATTAATTCATAATTACAACTTTACTTCCCAGTTTCTTAGTTTAATACAATTTTAATTATAATTTGTAAAAACATCTAATATAAGTCAATATATTGGTAATTTAATAAATTGTAGTTATATATTATTTTTTGAAGATTTTGTTTATTAATTCAAGAGAAAGAGAGAGAGCATAAGTATAAGGAGTTGTAGAGGGAGAGGGAGAAGCAGGTTCCACACTGAGCAGGGAGCCTGATGTGGGGCTCTAACCCAAGACCTTGGGATCATGACCTGAGCTGAAGGCAGACACTTAACTGACTGAGCCACCAAGACACCCCGAAATCGTAATAATCTATTGTTTTCGTACATTGACAATTCTTTTTTTTTAATTTGGTTGATTCTCTTGCCTTCTGAATGGCCCAGTCTATACCCTCATTATTCTCCCTCCACTCTTTATTCCCACCCAGGCATATTCCTTTTCAGAGTAATCAAATTTGGTAAGTTGTAGTTTCTAGTTTCCCTGAAGAAACAAAGTGAAATAGACCTGGGGTAAAATCCTGATATTTTACTTTGACAGTAGATCCTGAAATGTTAACACAACGCTTAGTGATTATAGGAATTCACTGAGTGATTTTAAAAGGAAGGGATGGGGGAGAGAAGAATGGAGGGAAGAAGGGAGGGTGTGGGGAAGGAAAGAAAGGAAGGGGAAGATTCCTTGAGAGACTAATTAAGCTGCTACCATATTTAGGCAAAGATTAAAAATGCCACCATGTAGGATACATTCATGTGTACTTTTTACAGGACAATGTTTATGAAAGATTAATTGCAGTAAAGTTACTTTAAAAAAGAAAAAGCAATGGTATGTGTAAACCCAGGCATGTACATCACGGGCTAGGCACACTGACCATGTAAAATGGGAAGTGCCTAGAGGGCTTTGAGCAATGCAGTGACATCCTTTGACTTAGTGTTTTAAAAGGCTTATTCCAGTTGCTATGTGGAGAATAGACCACAGCAAGGTGAGAGCAGGAGGGATAGACAAGCTTAGCTGTTGCAGTAATTCAGGTGGGAGATGACAGTGATTTAGATAAGCTTGGTAGAGGTAGAAATAGTGACAGAAAAGCTGACAATATTTAGAAATCGTGAGTTGGATGTGTGGTATGCAAAAAGGACATGGGCAAAGGATTATCCAAAAGCTTTTCACCCACCATTTGGAAGGATAAGTTGTTATTTATTAAAATAAGGAAGGCCAGAGAAAATGCAAGCTTGGTTTGAGAAGCCTATTTCACATCCAACTGAAGATGTCAAATAATTAGCTGTCTATACAAGTCTCCATGTATCTTTCTACTCCCCTCAGTGGGGGGCTTTTTTATTTGTGGTCACCTTATGGTTACAAGATGGCTAACCACCGCAATCATTACATCTGCTTTCCAGAATGGGAGCAGAGGAAGGGCGATGGGTAAAACCAAAAGAGCACATGCCAAAACTTTATTGTGGCTTCTTACAGAGGCCAAAGCCTTGAAACAAGGATTTGGATGCAAGTAGTTTTTTGGGAGATGAGAAAATGTGGTATATTAGTTTCCTGTTACTGCCATATAACAAGCCTGGTGGCTTAAAACAACCAAATCATAAGCACATGCACAGTTCTGGAGTCCAGAAGTCCAAAATCAGTATCACTGGGTCAAAATCAAGGTATCCAGAGGGTTACATTCTCTCCAGATACTCTGGGGAAGAATCTATTCCTTGCTTCCAGATTCTGGTGGCTGCCAGCATTCCTTGGCTTATGGCCACATCTCTCTGACATTTATTTATTTATTTATTTATTTATTTATTTATTTATTTATTTACTTGAGAGAGAGTGAATCCACATGAGCAGGGGGAAGGTCAGAGGGAGAGGGAGAAGCAGGCTCCCTGCTTAGAGAGCTCTACATGGGGCTCAATCCTAGGACCCTGAGATCATGACCTGAGCAGAAGGCAGATGCTTAACCAACTGAGCCACCCAGGTACCTCTCCTCTCTCTCTGACCTTTAAAGCCAACATCTTCATATCTGTCTCTGGTTCATCTCCATATCCCTTCTCCTGTATGTCAAATCTCCCTCTGCCTCTTTCTTAGCATGCACCCAGATAACCTAGGATAATCTCCCCATCTCAAGATCTTTAACTTATGCAAATACCTTTCTTCTAAATAAAGTAGCATTTATTTATTCCAGAGGTTCAAATGTGTACAGGGGCTGTTTTTTGGCCTACCACTTATGGGAAGAGGCAAGTAACGTAAGGAAGGGCAAGTTATGAAACCAGCTATCACTGAGGGTGACTGGAACAAAAGCCTAATGGGGAAACTCTGGAACCCAGTATAAAGCACAGCCCTCAGAGTTATCCCATCCAAGGAGCAAGTATTTACACACCAGTAACTGACAGTCACTGGTTGAAGATTGAAGATTGCTCCTGGGAGGGCTTCAATTTCCTGTTACTTCTGGCCTGTCACACAGGTAGCAAGAAATGAAAGTTCTGTCCACTAGGAATCAGGCCAAGTGCCCCCAAGTGGTAAGTGAGGGATGTATGGGATGCCAAAAGCAAGTGCTCTAGCTCCCTTTTAAATAGCTTCACGGCAACTTCTGCTTCCCTTTCACAGGCCGGATTTTGTTCCATGGCCATGCCTAGGTCCAGGAGAGACTGCCAAATGTAGTTGTGTTTTTAGCTGGACACATTTCCACTTTGAGTAATATTGGAGATCTGTTATGGAAGAAAGGAAGGGTGATGTTAGGTTGGCAGCTAGCTGCATAGGAGACAAAAATGAAATCAGACAAGTGATAAGGATGACTCAGACCAAAGTTTTATTACTGGACATGGTGAGAAATGATCAGAATTTAAGAATATATATTGGAGGCAGTGCCAATAGACCTGTTGTTCTGGTTTCTCTCTGTTGAGAGAAACACAAATCGCAGATCATGAGGGTTTTTATCATGAGCAACTGTAGCACTGGTGCCAATTAAACAGATAAAGTGGACTGGAGTGGGAGCAGGTCTGTGGTGCAGGGAGTCAAGGGCTGTGTTTTGAATATGTGAAGTTTGAGATGCCTAAAGGTGTCCTGTGGGAAAGTCGATGTTAAATGGTAGGTAGTTGGATATAGAAGACTGGAGCTCAGAACTCAGGCACTAGATATTTGGAAGTTATCAGAACAAGCTGGCAAAAGAAGGTTCATTTCCAACATTCAGGAAACAGTGTATTATCTATTTTCCTATTATTAGACAGATTTTGTCAATGTTTACCTAATTACTGCTAATTCTTTGCTGTTAGGATCCAGTGAAATAGCTGGCTCTAGTTTTAAATAGAAAAAGGGTAAAATGGCTATTCTCATTTGTACTAACACTGCAGTCTTTCATGTAATAGACCTTTTAGCAAGAGGGAATTTTAATTGTCCTCTTAGAGATTGCCTTATAGGACCCAACCCAAAGCATATGTAGTATATTACTAATTATCCCATGGTTCTCTATTAATATGAAGTTTAGAGATATATGTTTATGAGTGTAGTGAATTACTTATATTTCTAGATAACAATAAAAATCACCCTGAAGAAAGGGTTGGTGCCTGCTAATATTTCACTGTCTTCTTACATCATTCAGTCTGTGAACCAAGATGTTACTCAGAAGAGGAATGGTCATTATAGAAAAGTTTTGAGAAAAAGTTTATCTGTAATATAGATATTTAAAAGATCTTCCATTCTTTTTAGAACATAAAAATGTGAGATTTTAAACTTGTATGTACCTAGAATTCTAATAAAAATATTGATATAGGAACTTGGAAGCTATCACATTGCGTTTTATTTCTATAAATGTCTTTCTTTTATAATTATGATGAAGGCTCTAGAATAAGGCTTGGATAATTTCATGTAAGCATCTTTTTGGGAATGGTGGGATTTATACCTCCTCCACATCCCAACATTAAGATTATTACAGATGAGGGAGCAGAATGGACTGAGTATGAGCCACCATCTCAAATATGCAGTAAAAATAGGCATTATAATGCTGCTAAGTCAGCAAACACTAATGATGACAGTAAATAGCATTTTTTTGGGCAACAAGAAAAGTGCTTAAGAAAAGTTATTTTTAGTTATAATTTGGTAACTAATTTTGAATGAGGGCAACCATGAAATTACGACTGAGGCATCATAAAGTATTAAGCCTTTCACTTTACTGTCTTAGAGGGAACAGTCAACTATAGAGCAGGCCAACATCACAGACATGTCTATGAAAGTGGGTTCTGGGACTTCTGGGGTCTCTCCCATTGGATCTATTTAGGTTTCTGGTGTGGTGCAGTATTTGATATACAGAATAGGGTCTATGAGCCTCTACTGAAAAGTTAAATTCTATTGGTTTAGCTAAATATGTGGTAATGTAACTAAGACAAATAATATGTTGCTACATTTTAGAATGGGTTTCATTAAAATATTTTGGAAAGTTAAGACCTAATATGATGGCTCATGTTGCCCATCACGTTTTGGAACACATTTTCTTAGACTATTCCATGTTGCATGATATAGCCTCCTCTTTCTCTTCTGCCTATGATGACTTTCTCTATGATAACTTCCATATTTGTTTTTCAAACGCCCTCTTCTTTCTGTCAAGCTCAAGATCCATTTCTATTTGATATCTTATGTCCCAAAATGAACTCACCTTGGTTTTATTTTTTTTTAACAGACCTTTTTATCCATTTCTATTTTCCAGATTGATGATGGGTAGACTGCCCCT
The DNA here is from genome assembly GCF_003254725.2 of Canis lupus dingo. Lineage (NCBI taxonomy): Eukaryota > Metazoa > Chordata > Mammalia > Carnivora > Canidae > Canis > Canis lupus. The sequence goes on along the minus strand of NC_064263.1, from coordinate 7,484,187 downwards.
ACATCCCACTTGGCCCAGAACAATCACTGGTTTCATCTTTGCCCTGGCAAAGATTACGTTAATAAATGTAACATTATAAATTATATTAGAAATTAATATATTGATATACGTAAGTTAATATAAATTATCATTAGTGCCCCTTTCGCTTTCAAAATTGTCCTGGTTTGGATAATTGATCATATAGTTGCCATAGCCATCTGTCTGATGAAGGTCTGCCCTTCTAAGAATCAGCATGCAATCCCATATATGAAAGAACTTTGGATATGTGTGTTACTCCAGCCTTTTTTCACTCTGAATGAGTCACCACATTCCATGTCCCTGTCCTCCTCCACACATTGGCACTACTACCTCCATTTATATCATCAGCTTTTTTTTTTTTTTGCTCTCTTCATCTTTAAGTTTTATATCCTTATATTTTGACTCTAGGCTCCTCAGATCAATATATCACCTGAAAGTCTCAGTGAGCCCCTTCCTTTTGGTTTAAGATCTCTGTCCTCGCCCCACAATCCTTCTCTTGTGAATTGGCTCCCGATAATAAACCCAGCAATCAGGGCCAGGGCTTGTATGTCTTAAGGAGTGTATCAGATACAATCCACCCTGTCCCTAAAGTTGGAAGACTTAGAGGATTTTTTCTTTTTTAGTGCCTTAACGTTTCTAAAATTGGAGTAATAAGACCTATTTTACAGGATGTTGTAAGGATCCATGAGAGGAAGAACAGGAATGTAATTAGCATAGTGGCAGCCTGGCATTTAACTAAAAGAAGAAATGAAAATATAAATAACGTTAGTGCCCAGCTTTGTAAGAAAGCTAAACTAGCCTTTTGTATTTCATTTTAAGGTTCATTAGCTTGAGGAGCATATACTGATGCTGTGGAGACCAACTGCTCTTAATTATCTTGGAAAAACTGAAGGAGGGAAAATATACCAGATTAGATCATTGAATTTCAAAAAGGAATATTAAATTTGGCAGAAAGCTGAGTTTGATGTAAACCTGAGTTTGGCTAAGTCTTTGGGAAGACTCTGGAAGGGATTATGGGTGGGTTTGTGAGCATCCGGGGAGGAAGCAGTGGCCCTGGACTCAGCACAGACGTGCCTCCATGGCTGTGCACTAGATCAGCCTTGGCTCACAGGGCTGATATGCAGGTGCATCAGGAAGTGTATAGATAGGATCTTCTTTGGGCTTTGCCATAATATTTTACAGGGCTTTTCATGACATTTTTTTAAATTTTTTTTATTTATTTATGATAGTCACAGAGAGAGAGAGAGAGAGAGGCAGAGACACAGGCAGAGGGAGAAGCAGGCTCCACGCACTGGGAGCCCGACGTGGGATTCGATCCCGGGTCTCCAGGATCGCGCCCTGGGCCAAAGGCAGGCGCCAAACCGCTGCGCCACCCAGGGATCCCCTTTTCATGACATTTTTATGGCGGGGCCGGGGGACAGGGACGGTGGAGAGGAAAGATCGTAAGTTTAATTAAGTGGATTAGAAACTGATTATAAGAAAAGGGATCCCTGGGTGGCGCAGCGGTTTGGCGCCTGCCTTTGGCCTAGGGCGCGATCCTGGAGACCCGGGATGGAATCCCACGTCGGGCTCCCTGCATGGAGCCTGCCTCTCCCTCTGCCTGTGTCTCTGCCTCTCTCTCTCTCTCACTGCGTGCCTATCATAAATAAATTTTTTAAAAAAATTTTTTTTAAATAAAAAAAAAAAAAAGAAACTGATTATAAGAAAAGAAGCAACCACCAGATCCCTGTCACCCTTGGGCTTGGTAGTGGAATGCCACAGAGCTCTGTCCTCCATCCTGTCTTGCATGATATTTTACGGTCACTTGGGGTAAAAAAACATATTTATCTGTGAAACAAGTAATGCTTATCAGATCTGCAGCTGACAGAAAACTGAGAGGTATGGCAGGATCCCAAAACAAAAGCTCCTTGAGGAAGGCTTCTGTGGTAACCCACCCTGTCCAAGTTTGTATTCCTTACCCCTCCCTTCCTCGAAAAGCTGCCTGGGTTCATCAGCCTCGTATTATACCTGCCTTGCAAGTGTGTCTGCGTACAGGTCTCTGTCTGTTTTCCTAGCTCTACAAAAGGGGAACAGCCAGTGAATGACTGCTTCATGCTGAGAGGCTGCAATGATCACACTGAAATTTAATAAGGATAAATATAGGGCACCTGGGTGTCTCAGTGGTTGAGTGTCTGCCTTTGGCTCAGGTTGTGATGCCAGGGTCGTGGGATCGAGTCTGCATCAGGCTCCCCGCAGAGAGCCTGCTTCTCCCTCTCCCTCTGCCTGTGCCTCTGCCTCTCTCTGTATCTCTCATGAATAAAATAAATCACATCTTTTAAAAAAAATAAGGATAAATATATTTATTGGAGCAGTCCCCCTACCCCCAGTGAAATAAGCGCAAGACATTGGCTTTGTAGCATGCATGGAATAGGTTCTTAGACAAGAATAAACTCACCTTGAAATGCTATTGTATCACTGCTTTGCCTTCCCCTTCCCAAATTCAAAGCTAAGGTGATCTTCATCTGCTCGAATAAAAATATCTAAAACAAAGGATGTGAGAGTCCCTGTCGAAACTGATTAGACTGTACCTGGGGTAATATGTTCCAGTTCTGAATGGTACATTTCAAGGAGGAAATCAAACAGGAACTTGTTCAATGGAGAGCCACCAGGATTCTGAAGGGTCTGAAAGTCTTTCCATAGTCATTCACTTTTTCATTAATTCAATAAATGGTAAGTTAAGTATCTAGTATTTTCCAGGCAGTATACTCAGCAGTGAGTGGTAGAGAAAAAAGAAATCTCTACAGGCAATTGAAGAAAATAAACAAAGACCACCCAAATGAGAACAAATGAAGCCTATTTATTCAAAGCTTGCTATATAGTAAAGGAGTTGCAACCATCATCCGTACTTGGATGGGAAAGGCTTACAGTGAACAAAAGAGAAGGTTTCAGATCTGTTTTCATCGGATGGAGGCTGTTACGGGGATCCTATGTGATTAGTTTGGGGAGTGTATTTTGGCTTTTTCTGAGTTGCAAGTGGAGGCAAAAATTAAGGAAGTTGTCAGTCACTGATTGATCCTGACCATTCTAGGACTATTGCTATAGAGGTTGTGGGTAAGGGTCTGTTATCATATGTTCTGGCCATTGTCTGCTTGAATGTTCATTATCTACTATTGAACAATGAGAAAACTTGGAAGAATCTGAAAGTACTGGTAACTACATTTGACATGTCAATAACTATATGCAAGTACTTCAAGGTGTACTCTGTTGAAAAGGCATTTGTTCTGCATGGTCCCAGTGGATCAAACTAGAGCCAGTGGATGAAAAGACTCTTCAAAGTAAAAGAACTTTTAAAAAACTCATTGCTTTCTAGATACAATCTCAGACAGTGGTTGCCTGGGAAAAAGAGAAATTCATACCTCGGCTGGGTGACCTCCTGGTACTGATATTGCAAAACAGATCACAAGCCTTAGCATGCACCAGAATCACTTGCCATCTTTGTTAGCGATGCAGAATCTTGGGCTCCGTTCTAGACCTGCTGAATCTGATCAGTGGGGCATCATAGAGGATTCTCTTATGAAACATTTGTGAGAGATATGCAAACACTGGATGGGTAATTGGACAAGATGACTTGTAAAAGCCCTTCCACCCTGAGTCTAAATACCCTAATTTTTGCATGGCATAGTCATAATCAGAAAAGAAACCATTCACTCATTTATTTAACAATATTGATTGAGTAGCTTCCATTATGTCACACTCTACTTTCAGCCTATATTTTAATTCCATTATAGTATGGTGCATTCCTACATGCCAAAGAGATAGTGATGAAAAGATCTCATTTGTTCATTTTTCAGAAATTTATTGAGCATCTGCTATGTGCTGGAGCACTGTGCTGAGCTCCAGTGAGATGGTGATGAAAAAGACCAACATAGTCCATTTTCTTTCACAGCTTACAATAGCAGGAAAGAACAGAATGTTTTTATAGTAAAGGTGATACATGTTGTTATGAAAAAGAAAATGATGTGAAAACAATTCTTTTTGTTCTGCTGTTTTTCTCCACATCGTAACTCCAATTAAAATTTGATCAATTTATTTATAGAGGAATTAGTACTTCCTTTCCTCAGGTTTGTTTTGGGTTTTAAGTAAAAATGGAGAGCCTTTGTGCCTTAGTCCAGAAATGCTAGAAGTCATTAGAATGGCACTTTGTATTTAAAAGCTTTCTGATGTCAAAACTGGTGAGGTCACTGTTGAATAAACCGATCAAAGCGACATTCTTCATTCAGGTTGACTGGGCATTTTAGAAAGCCCTGGAAACTCCGAGTTCTTTGGGTTCTAATACCTGTTTCTAATTCTATTTCAATGGAGCTAATTTATATTTATATTTTTCTTTTTTTTAAGATTTATTTATTTATTTATTTATTTATTCATGATAGACACAGAGATTGAGAGAGAGGCAGAGACACGGGAGCCCGACGTGGGACTCGATCCCGGGACTCCAGGATCACGCCCTGGGCCAAAGGCAGGCGCCAAACCCCTGAGCCACCCAGGGATCCCCTAATTTATATTTTTCAAGCAAGTCCTTACTTAAACATCATGTCTTTTGCTGTGTAATACACAGCAAGGAGCTGAAGATGGGAAGCAGCTGCCTAGGATCTTGATCTAGCTCTTTCAACTGATTACTGTGTGACCTTGACCCCTCTGGGCCATAGGTTTTTCAGAACGCTAAATGATCCTTAATTACCTCTAAAATTCTGATTTGGTGAAACTAAATGGAGAACATATGTCTTACCTGCTTTTCCCTCCCCATGTTCCTCCCACCTACACAAATATATTAGAAGCCCCATCACCACCATTGAATGGATACTGAAATAACTTGCCTTCTAATCTGGACATGTGTGTGTTCTTTAGGCTGAAATCTGAGGCATCAAATCTGCCTGTGTATCCATTCTGAATAACTGGATTTATGCCAGTTCCCTGTGGAATGTATCAGCTTCCTTGAAGGAGAACCCTGCCCTAGAAGCACCCAGCTCTCTATCATCTCACAACTAGCACCTCAGAAAATCTAGCTTTTACCAAGGGCTTTGTTTCAAATATAAATAGACTCTCTGAGATCCAAGATATTACCCCTTATCTGACTGAGTATCCCCATTATCTAAAGAGTTACATTACTCTGCCCCCACTTGCCTGATCAGATTCTTTCCAAGGGGACACCAGCCAGATCACACCAAGTTCCCCTCCTGGAGGAGTAGCACTGTAGCCCAGTGAGTACCCTTGACTCTGGTCTTACCTAGCCTGGGGTTGCTCTTCTATCCCTGATAGGCATGACTGAAGTCCCAGTTTATGTGCCATCAAACTTACTCAAGTTATGATAGACATAGGTACATGTATATTTACATGGAAGAGCATTGAATCATCTTTCATAATTTGAATTTTCCATAGAATCAGCCCACTTGAACAATGTTAATTAATTTTTTTTTTTTTTTTTTTTTTTTTTTTTTTTTTTTTTTTTTTTTTTTAGCTAGCTAGCTTTATTGTGACCTTGTTTCTCACATAACCCCCATGTGTGTTTTCATTTTAGGACTTCCTTGTCTATTGTTCCAAAGTTTATACTTTGAAATAATTTATCAGATATTTATTAAATGTTGTCAAGGCTTATAAAATATTGGGATGCCTGGCCCAGTTGGAACAGCATGGGACTCTTGCCTGCCCCAGTTAGAACAGCATGGGACTCTTGATCTCGGGGTTATAAATTCAAGCCCTACGTTGGGTGTAGAGATTATTTAAATAAATATTTTTTTAAGAAAGTTTAAAAATAAAAAGGACTTTCTAAGTCAAAACCTTTGCCTCTGGAAGACCCGTGTGCTACCACATACACTAAGAAGAGAATAGAAGTGGTGTAACCAGTGTATTGCATTATATTATGACAGCAGCTATGCTTTAGGAAATGTCATTTAAAAATTTTTAATGTATATTCACTGTTTACTCTGAAATTAGCTTTTGGTTTTAGTTTAAATTTTAACCTCTAACTTTTTTCCTCTTTAAACAATTGAACAATTTGAGGAAATAATGATCAAGGTATTCAGAGCAATGGAATCATCTTTCTTGTCCTTACATTTTACTCCTTTAAAATGTGTTTTACTTTTCAAACATTGCCAGAGCTTCTCCTTGTGAGGCCGAACTTCAGGAATTAATGGAACAAATTGACATCATGGTAAGCAACAAAAAATTGGATTGGGAAAGGAAAATGCGGGCTTTGGAGACACGATTAGATCTTCGGGATCAAGAGTTGGCAAATGCACAGACTTGTTTGGATCAGAAAGGTCAAGAGGTACTGAATATACATGTTAATTCAGACAGAAACCATATTTATTCTGTTGGAATATGTTTTTCATTACGTATGCTTTTTGTCAGGCATCAGCAGTAGCATTTATTGCTTGGAATTCTGTCATAGTGTGTTAAACATGTTCTATCAAATAAATGAGGATCAGAGCCTAAACCCATAAAAATTTGCTGATGCAAACACAACATGTCAGTGCCATCTAGAAAAGTAAGCATTCAGTATGTATGTGAAACGAATATTGTTTGCAAGCAAAGATGTCAGTGGTTTTGTAGCCGTAGAAACAAAGTAGTTGTCCAAACTGTGTCTTTGGAAATGGCCAAGTTCAAGAGCCTCTTTTAATCCCCTAGAAGAATATTTCCTGAAAGAAGTGAAATGTCAAGACATGATTTCAGGACAAGGGAGAAAAGAGTTTGGTGAAGGGGGTGTATGTATATATCTGGGCACCTTCTTAAGAGAAGTGTCCTCAGCCCCTAAAAAGTTTGCTTACAACCATGGTGGTGATTGTAGAATGTATAAGTGCTCTCAGGCTTCCAGAGGAGTTCAGGAAAACCATATCTTTACCTAATCACAGACTTCTGTGTCTGTGAATTTTTCTTCAGGGCAAGGTCTAAGAGAAGTGTTTACATTAATCATATATTAAAACGTCATCAGTCAGCCTGTTCATCAGCCATTCCTTTACCTTTATTGGCCTCTCAATAGAACTTAGTTTTTGACATAGTTAATGGAGTTATTGTTTGGCATAGTTGACTTAGTTATTGGCATCTTGCTTCCTTCCATAGGAGAGGTGGGCTAATCAGACTTGGAATATGCCAGGGACTATTTTCTGACTTCCATATTTGTGACAACACAGATGTGTACACAGGTGCTTTACCTGCTTTTTTAAGCAAATTCTGTAAGCCAAACCCCTAAGAACTCCTCTGAGACATTATTCTTTTCTTTTTAAAATGTTCTTCTAAAAAGGTAGCAGTTATTCCATAGTGCCACCAAAGCAGAGCTCCCATTGAAGGCAGTGGCATCAAAAATAAAAGCCGAAGTGTATCTGTAGAGGCTGTGCCTGAATAATGATGACATAGCCCCCTGAAAAGATAATGCAAAGTAAATTCTAGACTTTAGTTTAGAATGTGATGGTGATATGGATCTTTCGTCAAACATCCATACCATACTGTCCTAATGTGTACCCAGTGGAATAATGCTAGCAATGTGTGCCTTGTGACTTTAATTATTAATAGCTATTTTAAGAACTGCAGTACAAATATTTATTCTTGTTTTGGTACAGCAGTTTTATTTCAATTGTGCTCTTCCTTTGCATATTTTCTGATTTTGTCAGGCAAAAGTTGAGAAAAATACAAATTAAATTTTATTCTTGCTGCAGGTGGGGTTACTTAGACAGAAGTTGGATAGTCTGGAAAAATGTAACTTGGCAATGACGCGAAATTATGAAGGACAACTGCAAACCCTAAAAGCTCAAGTAAGGAAACTTATTATAATGTAATCTCATTTGTTAATTTAATACATTTTGATATATGTTTTTAAATATAAATTGTATCAAATTTATAGACTTATAAATTGTATTTTATTAAAATGGATTATTTTTAATACAAGTAAAGTTCTTGTATTTTAACTTAGGGTTATATGTTTGACCCTGTCTTTCACTGTTTTATTAGATTGTTTCTTTTCTTAGACCATCAACTCTTTATCCCTTTAACTGTTAGCAGAGTGCAAGACTATTGCCTATTTATCAAGTGATTTGTTGATTAATTACATGATAATAATTAGTTATATGAGCAACAAAAATAACTTTGGTATTACGAAATAGATAATTGAAAAGATAAAACTGGTCTTTATTACTTTGATACTGGTAGGGCTGTTTCATAAATGACAGATATTCTGAATAGGGATACTGAATTCTTTCTTATTTATTTCTGTATCTCCCCACTGTGCTGGCAAGCCAAAAGTCTTCTCTACCTTACCTCAAATAATACATAGGGCAATCATCATCTGTGCTTCTCAGATCTGGTGGATGCTATGTCCTTGCTTAACTTTGTAAATGAATCGATGGGAAACAGTTTGTGAAATTTTTGAAGTGCGAAGATTTCATAAGTGGTGATACAATTAAAGAGCCTCTAAAGTAGTGAATTCTTTCTTAAGTACCTTTTTAGGGAGGTTATCAGCCATTAAGATTGGAATATGAAACATTTGATGCCACTTAATAAATGTAATCTTAAAAGACTATCTCTTAAATTTAGACATTTTGCCTGCAATTCAAATAGCTGCCACTAGATGGTAGCTTGAATTATGAAACTAAATTGTTTTTCCTGTGCCTAAGCGTTTAATGCTTAAGTCAATCAACCTTGTTTTTTCTGTAATTATAAAGCTCTAAAACAGCAACATATATATTAAATCACTATATTATTCAGTACAGAGATACCACGATCTGGAATAAGTTTGAAAAAAATACAGAAATTGAGATACAAGTGAGGTGCCATCTCAAAATTATATTTCATTAGTTCTTATCACTGCTTACCAGATCTTTAATCTCTGGGTTTTTTTCACATCTACTGTTAGAAAGTTGTGAGACTTGTTTACAGGTGCTGAGCGGTCACATAATATATGAATCCTTGCCATTTGATACTCTGCAGCTCTATTTTATTACTTGTCTGCTGCCTAACCAACAAATATCCTTATGGCAATTTCACAAAAATGTGTTCTGTGGAACACTAAATTGAGAGTTTAGGAAATGCAGTTTACTTCTTCTCTGCTCCTGGACATTCACAATGCATATTAGCATATTACAGGGTGTGAAAAGTCCTGCTTTAAACAAATCCATTTGGCCTTTTTAATCTAGCATTTTTCAAAACATATGTGCCCATGGAACTCTCTTTATTTTTTAAGCCAAACCCTGCTTAAACTGTAGTACAGTATTATAGTGTAAACACTGTAAACAGGTGTTTCATAGAGTACAGGTTGGAAACACTACATTGTTTTTGAGAGAGCAGCCATCTGCTTTCACTGCAGTTTACTGCTTCTCTTTTCTTCTCGTGCTAAAAGAAAGGAAGAAAGAACATTAGGGAGCAGAAGAGAAGGAAAGAAGGAAGGAGGGAAAAAGAGAGAATTGGTTTGCATAAAAGCTAGTAATATGTCATTCTTCTAACCAGAAAATGCTGTCATGTGGCAAACACGCTTTGGTTGCTGCTAGCTCGCTCTACTGATTCCTTCTTTGAAATTCCTGCTTTAAGTACAATTTCCTTTTCCTGAAATATCTTAAGAATGCACTTTACCACAATCTTCCTTGAATAACTCAACTCCATCAGAACTTTCTCATAGAAATTGCTTCCTTTTTAGAAAGAGAATATGTTTTTTCCTTCTAACCATTATGAAACTATGATTAAATTGTGTGTATATTTGAGATTTTCACTTTGGGAAAGATGGAGTAAATGCATTTTGATCCTGCTAAATAAACTAGAAAGCCTGGGCATTATTTAAAAAATGACATATAAAGACTCTGAGAAGTGGAGGGAAGAGACAGGCCACCTAGGACCTTGGTACCCAAGGAGCGACATAGTGGTGAGTTCCCTGAGATTTCTTTTTGCCTCTAATATCCCAGTCTGGGTAACAGAGAATCTGACAACCCAGACACTCCAAAAGGCACAAACAACAAACAAAAAGAATCCCAAGGAATGCTGCTTTATACAATCAAAAGACCTGGAAAAAGACAGCCTAGCAAAATTACACAGTTTTAGATAATAACTGCTCTACTCCAGCCGGACACCGCAGGAAAAAGACTTGAGCCCCAAACCCACCACCGCCCCACCCCACCACCACCCCCAGCACAGACTGGATAGACAGCCTCTCTCTCACCAGGTAGCCCAGGCTCCCCAGCCTGGGTGGTGTTAGACAAGACCTGAGTGGAGAGTCAGGACTTTCATCACAACTGTTAACAAGGCCCTCCCCAATCCATGATGTTAGTGGAGGCCACGTGGAGAATCTAGACTGGTGTGCCCATTTGGTGGTGATGAGGCACCCCCCCCAATGATATCAAGGGAAGCCAAATGAGGAGTCAGGACGTTTACCACCTCTCAGTGGTAATGAGGCCATTTGTCCTCACCACCCTTTCACTGAAGGCCATGTAAGAAGTAGTAAAAAGTACCTATGCCCCTCCAGTCAAATTGGTATCAGTGAAGACTATATAGTAGGGATCCTGAACCCCCATTCCCACACAGCAGTGATAAGGAATGCCTCCCTCCTGTTACCACTGAGGCCAAGAGCTGGCCTCCCACTGCCCCTGGCAGTGATGAGGCACGATCCCAGTTTCCTTGCTGTCAGAAAAGGATGGCTGAAACATAATCCCTAAAGAAAATCTAGTGTCTCATTGCACAATACCCTCAATGTCCAAGTTTCAATAAGCGAATCACTCATCCCACCAGGAACCGGAAGATCTCAACTAGAATGAGAAAAGGCAACCAAGAAATGTCAACAGTGAGTGAATACAGATGCTAGAATTATCTGACAAGAGTTTTAAAAAAGCAGCTGTTATAAAAATGCTTCAGTGAGCAATTACAAACATACCCGAAACCAATGAAAGTTTTAGCAAAAACAAAACTATAAAGAGCAACCAGTTAGAAATATTATCTCTGGAAAATACTATAACCAAACTAAAAAATTCAATGGATGGGCTCAAAAGTAGAATGAAGAAGATGGAGGAAATAGTCAGTGAGCTTAAAGATTGCAGAATAGAAATTACCCGACCTGAACAACATAGAAAAAAATAGACTAAAAGAAAATGAAACTAAGGGACATGTAGGATTATAACAAAAGATTGGGAATTTGTGTCATCAGAGTCCCAGAAGGGAAAGGGAGTAAGACTGAAAAAATATTCAAAGAAGTAATGGCTGAAAAGTGTCAAAACTTGATAAAAGATAAACCTAGGGGTACCTGGGTGGCTCAGCGGTTGAGCATCTGCCCTCAGCTCAAGTCATGATCCTGGGGTCCTGGGATTGAGTCCCGCATCGGGCTCCTCATGGGGAGCCTGCTTCTCCCTCTGCTCATGTCTCTGCCTCTCTCTCTCTCTCTCTATCTCTCATGAATAAATAAAATATTTTTTAAAAAAGATAAAAACCTACAGATTCAAGAATCTGGGTGAAATTCAAACAAGATAAATACAGAGAAATCTATACCAAGACACATCATAGGCAAAGTTCTCAGATCTAAAAGACAAAGAAAAAAATCTTGGAAACAGGAAGAGAGAAATAACACCTTACCTATAGGGAAAAATCAATTCAGATAACAGATTTCTCATCAGAAACCATGGAGGCTGGAGGATATGGAACATTTTTCAGTTGCTAAAAGAACATAAATGTCAACCCAGAATTCTATGCCTAGAAAAAATATCTTTAGGAATGAAAGGAAAATCAAGTCCTTCTCAAATGAAAAATGACTAAGGGAATTTGTCATCAATAAACCTACCTTCAAAGAATGGCTAAAGAAAATTCCCTTAGCAGAAAGGAAATCACAAAGAATCTTGAGACATCAGGAAGGAAGAAAAAACAATGGAAAGAGTTTTAAAAAAATAGGTAAATGTAATACTTTCCTTCTCTTGAGTTTTCTAAATTGTTTGACAGCTAAAGCAAAAACTATACCAATGTCTAAGGTGGTTCTTAATATATGTTGAGGAAATACTTAAGATAATAATATAAATGAGTCAGGGCAAAGGAACATAAAGAAATGTAGGACTGCTGCATTTCCCTTGAACCAGTAAAATGTTGACACTAGTAGACCATAATGAGTTATGTATTTATAATGTAATACCTAGAGCAACAGTTGAGAAAGGTATTTAAATTGATATATTCAAAAACACTATAGGTAAACCAAAATAGAATTCTAAATAATGCTTAATCCTGAAGAAGACAGAAAAGCTAAAATAGAGAAACCAGAAACTAGAAAACAGAAAACAACAACAAAGAGTAAGGCTTAAGCTCTAATATATCAATAATCAGATTAAATGGACATTGTCTGAATATATCAGTTAAAAGATGGAGATTGGCAGAGTAAATTAAGAAAATATGGCCTAACAATATGTTCTGTTCCAGAAACTCACTTCAGACGTAACTATATAGGTAAATTGAAAATAAAAAGGTAGAAAAATATACAATACAAATTTAATCAAAAGAAAGCAGAAACAGTGCAGAGATAATTAGTGGAGAAAGAATGTATTTTTAACAAACAATAAAGGGACAACTGAATATCCACATGTAAAAGAATTAAGCTAGACCTAAACCATAGACAGAAATTAACTCAAAATGGATTAAAGACCTAAATGTAAAAATATATAAAATCTTAGAAAAAAACAAGAGTAGATCTTCATGACTTTGGATTAGGCAATGGTTTCTTAGATTTGGCACCAAAAGCACAAGAAAAATCAGATAAATTTAACTTCACCAAAATTAAGAAACCTCTGTGCTTCAAAGGACACCATCAAGAGAGTGAGAAGACAACTCACAAAGTGGGAGAAAACAATTATAAATCATATATCTGATAAAGGACTAATATCCAGAATTAAAAAAATAACTCATACTAGTCAACAACAAAAAGTAAATGACCTAACTTTAAAATGGGCAAGGATATGAATAGACTTCTTTCCAGAGAAGGTATACAAGTGTCCAATAAGCATATGAAAAAATGTTCAACATCATGAGTCATTAAGGAAATGCAAATCAAATCATGACATACCCATTCACACTGACCAGGATGGCTGTAATAAAAAGGATGGACAATAGCAAGTGTCAGTGAGGACATGGAGAAATTAGAACCCTATACATTCCCAGTAGTACTGGAAAATGGTAGAGTCATCTTAGAAAACAGTTCTACCATGCCTAAAAAGTTAAACTCAGAGTTTCCATATGATGCAGCAATTCCAGTCCTAGTTATGTACCCAAGAGAAATAAATATATGTATTTACACAGAAACTTATACACAAGTGTTCAGAGCAGCATTATTTATAATATACAAAAAGTAGGAAGAACCCAAATGTCCATCGATTGATGAACAGTTAAACAGAATGTGGCATATTCATGCAATGGAATACTATTCAGCCATGAAAAGGAATGAAGTATTGATCCATGCTACAAGACAGATGAACTTTGAAAGCATTACGTTAAGTGAAAGAAGCCAGACACAAAAGACTACATAAAGTATGATTCCATTAGTAAGAAATGATCAGAATAGGCAAATATATAGAAACAAAGTAGATAAGTAGTAATTTCTAGGGACAAGGATGAGGAAGAAATGTATAATCATTCTAACATTCTGGGCTTTCTTTTTGAGGTAATGAAAATATTCTGAAATTCAGTGATATGATTGTTGCACAACTTTGTGAATATACTAAAAACCAATTAATTTTATCTTTTAGAAGGTGACTTTTATGGGAGGTGAACTACATCTCAATTTTTAAAATTATATGAGAAAAAGAAAGCAAATGTGACTCTATCAATAGCAGATAAAGTAGACACGATCGTTCATAGCTTTATTTGTGATAGTCAAAAACTGGAAACAACCAAACTATCTCAAATATGAATGGTCAAGCAAACTGTGGCCCTATTCCATACTGAGCATAATACTGAGCAATAAAAAGGAAGGAACTATTGACATGTATGTATATCTTTAGGGCATTACGCTGTCAGAAAATAGCCGATCTCAAAATGTCATACACTGTATGATTCCATTTTATAACATTCTCAAATGACAAAATTATAGAGATAGAAACAAATTAGTGGTTGCCAGGGATTAGAGGTGAGAAGATGAGAGGTATGAGCATCACTACAAAGGAAGGGAGGTCTCTGTTGGAATGTTTCTGTATCTTGATCGTGGTTGTGGTCACACAAATTTAAACGTGATAAAATGGCACAAAACCATATATATATATAGTACCAATGTCAATTTCCTGGGTTTAATATTGTACTGTATAATTATACTGTAGAATTTTTTCAAAAGTGAAAATAAAACCAAAAAACTTTTGTAGTTACCTAGAAATTTCTTCACAGATATTGATGGACCATGCTGCTTTTAATCTGTAATTTGAAGGTATAACAAGAAACAGAAAAAATAGTATAGAGTCTAAGTTAAAAGAATTATTGGTAAGAAAAAGATTGTATCAATTTGATACTTCAATTTATTTAAACTTATATGAACATGAATAAGTAGTATATGCTGTTTGTATCTTTTAAGTTCAGTACTCAGTTTTCTTGAATAAAATATACACTTGTTATTTTATAGGAGTTACTGAAATTAAAATTGTCAACACAAGATGGCACTAAATAAAAGAAAAAAACTTGGTTTTTAAAACTTCTGAGCTTTGCTACATACGGTTAAAACAAACCTAAACAAAACATTTATCGAGTGAATCATTTGTGCAGTTAATGAAGTCCCAAATTTACATGAAAACTGAATGCTGTTCAGCTTCAGTAATTTAGTTTTAATAACTGGTCCTGTCTTCACTAATCAAAACATTTAAGCATTACTGCATTTTCCAATCATGACTTAAATTTTCAAAGAGGTGCCCAAGAGGAGAACTCTTGTGAATTCCAGTTCAAAGCACCAGTTACAGGAAGACATTAGCATTCTCTCTTACTTACAGTTTTCCAAACTGACGAATAGCTTTGAAAAACTGAGGCTACATCAGATGAAACAAAGTAAAGTTCGGCGAAAGGAGTCACCACACCTCAAAGAAGAAATACCCTTTGAGCTGAGCAATTTGAACCAGAAATTAGAGGTGAGCCATATGTACTGTCTTAGTTTCTTCATGCGTGGTAGGATTGATTTGTGCTGCTCTTGCCGGCTGCCTGTCTCTGATGGCACGTACAGCTGTGGTAACAAACACCATTACAAATCAGCTTCTCATTCAGTGTATTTTCTTAGTTCACCTTCCCTTTAGGCACTTAGCGAATTAAAACATCACTTTGATTTATGCATCTTTTATACAGATCAGCATTTTTGGAGAGGCCCCCCTCCAAAAAAAAAACAGAGTTCAAAGAAACTGCAGATGTTGAGTGAAATTGAAGGACATCCCTGGGGTCAGTTAAATTGAATATCTAATAAATCTTTTAATGGCTATTTAACTATTAGGTACTTAAATCCCAATGAAGCCTCGTAACAGTTTTTGGAACAGGGTTTGAAGTTCCACGGTTTTTTCTTAAAGGGCTAGGGCCACTCCAAGGTACTACCACATTATCACCCAGAGTTTCTGAAATCTCTGTCCGTAAAAAGGTTTACTATGTCCCAGATGCACTTATTTTTTCCTCCTTAATTTCCCAACCTTGGAAAAAACAAACCCGCGATTTTTCTTCCCTGTGCTCTTGAGCATTCCTGCTAGAGGTCATGTAACAGCACATAGATTCAATTATAAATTCTTGCTGGAACCTGAGCCCGGTTCCTAGGGCTGCTCCCGTTATCATTTGTTAATTGACCTCAAGTTAGTCCACTTCATTTCTTCTTTTGTTCTCAAGCCTTAAACCCCAGTACCTGCTCCCCATCCCCAGCCAATGATTTCCCTTTCTTCTCCTTTGCTGGTAGGTAATGGTTGGCATCCCCCAGTCACCCAGGTAGAGACCTAGGAATCTTTGATCTGTTCCTTTCTCTTAATCCCCATGTTCCAGCCCACGTTTGTCTCTTTTCCTGGTCTCCTGCCTCTTATCTCCTTCCTCCTCTCTAATTGTCATTGCCCTCTTTGATTTTCATTATTTTACTCTTCAATTAACAGTCCTTCTCAAACTTTCCCTCCAAAATATCTTTAAAAGAAGAAAGAAAAATCTAAGATAAGCCCTCAAACCAGCCTGGTGCAAGAACTTTGCTGGAAGGCTTGGGTTTTAGCTTATAAATTCCTGTAAATTTTACATTCTACTGAATAATGTATGATTTAAAAAAAAAATACAAAACTACTACCGCTAAGTAAAACTGACTCTACAGGAAAATGTACCATGTGTAACTGTCTGGCTCTTACGGCTTCAGAAATATCCTGGTATCATAGAAGATGCCCAAAAATGTGCAATATAATACATACGCTTTCACTGAAAATGCAGAGCGCAAGTCACCGATTAGCCTTCTGATTGACTTTTCATGGGGTTTTATGGGACAACCACATTCATATAAATTCAGACAAGAAAAAGTCCTAAAATTAATATTAACTACTTTGTGTGAACACTCTACATTTAGGGAATGGAATATTTACACAAAATATATTTCATGAATTTATAGATGAAATATAGATGTAATTAGTAGCAAATGTGGCAGCTGGGTGGTTCAGTTGATTAAGCATCTGACTCTTGATTTTGGCTCAGGTCATGATCTCAGGATCCTGAGATCAAGCCTTACGTTTGGGCTCCATGCTGGGTGTGAAGGCTGCTTGAGATTCTCTCTCTCCCCTCTTTCCCTTCTCTTACCCTCTCCCCTGCTCATGCTCTAATATATATATTCTGCCTCATTTTTTACCATATGTATATCTATGACCTGATAGGTTTGTACTTATATAAAATTTTTAAGCACACTGTGTAGGTAGCTTAATCTGTATAATTATGGAAACACTTCATGTACCTGTTTTTACTTAGAGCCATATAAAAAATTAATGTGTAAGAGATGGGCTGTCCCAGTTTCAGTCTAGATCTAAGAATGTTTTTCCTTTGGGATAAATGTTTATTCACTGTTCTAGTAATAGAGAAATGGGAAATAGCATCTTGATGCAGAAGAACATGACAGTTTATAATTTAAAATGCTTCCTGACTGACTCATTTATTTGCCTTGTGACCTTCAGGCAAGTTGTTAGCCTCATAGGAACTTTATTTTTTCGCCAGTAAATGGGTTTAAAATACCTTATTGGTGACATCGTGGTTGTGTGAGAAAAAATACACATATGTATATATTTAGATGCACACTGAAGCGTTTAGAGGTGAAAATACATGAGGTCTGGAAGTTGCCTTAAAATACTCCAACAGAGAACGAGCAGAGAGAGAAGTGGAATAGGGATGGTTAAGTTGATGGTGGTCAAACTGGGTGAAAGGTACATAGGAGTTTTTTTTAAATCTCTACTTTTATGTAAGTGTGAAATTTTCATACTACAAAGTTAAAGCCATCTTAGAGGTGGAGGTTTAAAGAGTCTCTGATATATAACAATCACTGAAGAAATGTTAGTTCCATATTCCAGTATTTAGTAAAGAGATTTAAAAACATATTATACAGAAATATATATGTATACAGAAATATATATGTGTATATATATACATATATATGTATGTGTGTGTGTATATATACATATACATATACATGATAATTTTAATGACCCTGACCCACTATCAGCCTTGAAGACCAAAAAAGTTCCAACCATGGAGAACTTATTCTCGAGGTTTAGGCAGACCCTCTGGAACCTGAGAGGACACCTCCAGTCTCTACAAAAATCCTCGTAAAGCTCTCTAGGTCTCCGTATGGTCCTATAACTACTGAATATATTGTGCTGGCTTGAAATCAGTCTTGAAATCAATACATCTCTAAGATCAAGAAAGCCAGGACTGTTATGAGCACCTGCTGATATGTTTACGACACATATTTCTAGCCTGCTTGGCCTCATTCTTGACCTCATTTCTACTGGTTGTAGAATTTGTAAAGAATTGAAGCTAATGCTCCTGCCTCCTCTTAAAGCATCCTGAGAAATATTTATTTTCAAAATTGAGAGGAGCGCCTGGGTGGCTCAGTCAGTTAAAATGCCTGCCTTCAACTCAAGTCATGACCCCAGGGTCCTGGGATTGAGCCCCACATCAGGCTCGCTGTTCAGTGGGGAGTCTGCTTCTCCCTCTTTCCCTCCCCCTGCTCATGCTCTGTCACTCTCTCTCTCAAATAAATAAATATGTTTTAAAAAAAATATTGAAATTGTTGGGTGAGTATTGCTAAATATTAGTATTATCTGAAAGATATAAACCATGTAAGTCAACTTTGCCCACATTTTGACTCCTGACTCCAAAGACTCCTTCCAAAATTAAAAGAAAACAGGAATTTTTAAAATCTACATTGTACTAATTTTAAATACTAGCTATTTTGTACAAATGCCTAGTTTTGTAAACTTGTCACTATTATTAAAGATGCTGTTTTTATGTACCTAATTTTGAATTGTTGAATGTCAGAATAAAAGTCAATAACTTTAAATGAATTGTTTCCATTTATCTTAATAAATATAGTTTATTTATCATAAGGTATTATCATATATTTAAAAGGGCCTATCCATATTTTTCCAACCTTATGACCATCATTCAATTTCAGGTCATCTTTAATCACTGTAAGAGCCTCCTAATTTATAACCTTCCTTGACTAATTGATTCCCAGAGCCATATCCTTTCCTTGAGTTAAGTGGTGAACATTCATGCTTTATGATTATACTACTTGAACAAAAACTTGTAGAACTGAGTGTATTGTATCCAGTTCATTCCTCCACTTCTTCCCCAGGGTAGCTCTGCTGATATGGCTAAATTAGGCCTGAGATGGTTGTTTTGTTGGCAAGAATGAGTTAATTTTGGCTTTACCTTGGACAATAGTGTTGAAAGCCACAAAGGGACAAAATCACTAAATCAGTCCAAGCCCCATCCCATAAAAACCAACAAGCAAACAAGCTAAGGATACAAGTTTGGTGATAAGAATCAGAAGCTATATCTAGTAATAAATCCAAGATTAGTGATTTAATATTTATTTTTTTCCAAATGGGGAAAGAATGGATGTAGTTCTTTAAAATGAAGATGTACAAATGAAAGAAGCCTTAATCATTGTGCTTTTAAATGAATAATTTTCTTCAATTTATGTTTGTCCCTCCACTTTTTTAAAAGGAATTTAGAGCAAAGTCAAGAGAATGGGACAAGCAAGAGATACTATATCAGACTCATCTGGTTTCTTTAGATGCTCAACAAAAATTATTATCTGAGAAGTGTAATCAATTTCAGGTACATTATCTACTACTTATAAAAAATTAGAGGTTAACTATTATTACTATCTTTGTAATCTTATTACAGATAGAGATGCCAGCCAAGGGAAAATAACCAGAGTATGTCTAATACTGGGTAAAGTTGCAAGTGCATGATAATTTGTAATGATGACTTTAGTCTACATGTCTCAACGGATGGTACTTTTAAAAGTGTCCGTTGTTATTATGTCATTAAATAACATCTGTTTTTGCATGCTTATGGGCAAGTCACTTAGAAAGTCTGAGATTGCTTGGTCCCTGACCTCAAGAACCTTACAGCTTAGAGGTAGAGCTAACACATGTACATATTTATAGATAATTAATGGCAGGCGAATGGGAAATCTTTTAGAGTTCAGAGGAATAAGGAAAAAATTTGGGCTGAGTTAGTGAGGAAATATCCTCCAGCAGGGGTAGGACTAGGGTTGGGCCTTGAAGAATGGATGGATTTTGAAATATTTTGGGTGGTGGAAGTAACAAGTGAAAATCACTGAGGCAAGAGAGCAAAAGGCAAATTCTGGGTGTAGAAAGTGGGCCAATTGGCTGGGAGTCCCTGTGGAAGGTGAGGAAGGGTTGGAGATGGTAAACCCTTCCTGGTGGTTGAATACAGATTATATAATAAGCCTTAAAGTCTTGGCCAAGGAATTTGGAATTTTTATTAAAGCCAGTGAGAAACTACGGTTTTTGTTTGATTTTGTTTTTGTTTCTTATTTTGCATTCTTTAAGGTACTTACATAAATTACATTACATAAGTTATATATGTTCTCTGAATTTAACAATACAAAAATAACGTGAAATTAATAGCTTCATCTTCTCCATTCTTATCAATTTAATACAAACATTTAATAGGTGTTTTTCTTTCTATACTTTTTCTTTTGTTTGTACAAACATGTAAAATGTGTATTTGGGAGAGTTTGTATATTTTTCCTTTTTAAAACTTTGTTGTTTTATTTAATTATCCCTCCTCATGCATATTCTTTCAAGTCATTACTTAATTCTCCATAATACTGAATAGAATTTGGTTTCTATTACAATATGTATCATAGTATATAGTAGATATATATACCATAATTCTTTTTTACTGATGAACATTCAGGTTGTTTCTATATTTTTGCTAATACTATAACAAATATCCTTGTATTTACATCTTTAAATGCTAGTATTTTTCTTTTGTTAGAGTAAAAATCCTAGAAATGATTCTTGAGCCAAAGGGTATTGTGTCCATTCAAATTTTTATTTTTATTTTTTTTAAAGATTTTATTTATTTATTCATGAGAGACAGAGAGAGAGAGAGAGGCAGAAACACAGGCAGAGGGAGAAGCAGGCTCCACGCAGGGAGCCCGACGTGGGACTCGATCCCAGGTCTCCAGGATCACACCCCAGACCGAAGGTGGTGCTAAACCGCTGAGCCACCAGGGCTGACCCCCAATTTTTAAATATATACTAGCATATCACTTCCTAAAAGGTTATAGTAATTTCCATTCATTAACTGTCTATGGGGGTACCTGTACTTTCACCAACATGGAATGTTATTAGCCTTTTGATTTTTACCAATTTGGACTGATAGTAGATTTACTTGATTTGTTTTGCATCTCTCTGACTACTTGTAAGGTTGAGTATCTCTTTGTATCCTTCTTAGTCTTTTCCATTTCCTTTTCTATGAATTGCCTGTTTATAAACACCAATTTTTCTTTTGTGTTCTCTTTTTCTTGTGGATGTATAGAAGTTTTTGTACATTAAGAATTATTGGCCCTTGTTATATGTGTTGACAACTTTTTCCTATAGTCCAGCTGTTTTTGTTTAATTGTTTATTTTGCATATTTTTCATCATATAGACATTTTCAACTATTGTGTAATTATACCCACAATTTTCCTCTACAAAATATTCTTTCTTGCTTGATAAGACTTCTCTACCCCAAATCCCCTCCCCTACTCTGCATCTTTGCTCTGAAGTTCTACAAATACATTTTCTCTTTAGGTCATCAGAAATTGAAATTTTTAAAAAACACAAGACTGAATTACAAAGAGCGAAGCTCCATTATAAACATATTGAAAGATAGTTTTCCCAAGTCTTTTCTATCACTCTTGAATGTTATTTATGGAAGCTTAAATATGATATTCCTCACTTCATTAACACAGTCTTAATTTTTCTCAGAAACAGGCACAAAGTTACCAAACTCAACTAAGTGGTAAAAAACCATGCACAGAAGACAGCAGCTCAGAAGATCCTCGGTTGATGTGTGAACCAGATCACAGTTGCGAAACCAGTGAAAGAGATGAGTTCATTATTGAAAAACTAAAGTCAGCTGTGAGTGAAATAGCATTCAGCAGGAATAAGTTACAGGATGAAAACCAGAAGCTCTTACAAGAACTGAAGATGTACCAAAGACAATGCCAGGTGATTATTTTCCGATATTGCCCACAAGTTGTAGAAATGAGTACTCAACAGGTACATGGATTAGAAAGCTAATATTCTATTCCATGTGTAAGTTCAGATCATATTTCCTCTTAGCAAATAATTCTTACTTGATGAGTAAATTCAGTAATCTCATAGATGCTTTACTCCACCAGGGTGAACCTCAGTTCTGCAGTAGTATCAGAATAATGCATTACCAGGACAGCGTAACAGCGCTTGCTTACAGACCTCTATGCCCTACACCCGTGGCCCCACGATTCTCTCTGACCCTGAGCCTCTTGGACTTGCAGGAATCCTGGGTTGGAGACCCAGGAAATCAGTAAGGGTTCAACAATCTAATTACCTCAATGAGAGGCATGGAGGCCACTTCCTGTGATTTATCACGGTTTACTTTACCATAGTCATTTACCAAGTAGCCTGGAGTTTGGGGGGTGTTTGTTTGTTTTTTGAGTAATGTAATGTCCACATTGGCAGATGGGATCACTGGTTATTCTAAGCATTAATTTTCTTCTTAACCCAACAGTCTTGTCTATATCTTCCTTCTTTCCTTTCTTTCTTTCTTTCTTTTTCTTTCTTTCTTTCTTTCTTTCTTCTTTCTTCTTTCTTCTCTTTCTCTTTTTTTCTTGTTTACTTCTGCATCACTAAGAAGGGTATACAGCATTCATCAAAATTGGTCATCACCAATTTCTGTACTAAATATGTACATTGGGTACATATTTATGGATATCCCAGTTACTTGACCCATTCTATAGTTTTATCCCCTGTTTTGGTCTCATCTCCCACCTACAAGCACTCAGCCTTTTTCTACCAATCCTAACATGTTGACTGGCCCATTCTTAGTCCGACTCTATTCCTTCCTCATGCTGAGATATACTTTGGAGGTCACTATGTGAGCAGACTTCCATTTCTCTAAGATATTTCTTGGGATCTTCTGCCACTTAAACTCCCAGGGTCATTTTTTAGTCTTGGGCCAACTCCTCATCCCCCCATCCTGCCACATTATATATGGGATTAGTTCTCTTATTTCTTTCTCTGCCAGCATCTACTCCTCCATGTTCCTCTATCCCCATGTCCGCAGGGGGGCAGAACACAAGACTCCCAGCTTCTCTTCCATGGCATTTCTAAGAGAAATACATCTCCTCCGTCCCCAAATCCAGCTTTGTTTGGGAAGGGGGGTGTTATTCTAACACAAATCAGAATATAGATGTAAACAAACAAAACAAGCTAAAAACGGAAATGCTAAACACTGAACAAGTCATAAATCATCTAGAAATTGACGGGATACTGCTGATGTTTTCTCCAGCTTTGCTGTAATAGAAATAAGACTAGTCCTTACTCTTCTACTCTAGAGGTTGTCTAGGTGGCTCCCAGTGTTCAGCTTGCCAGTCAGCCCACCTGGTCCCGTTTTAGCTGGGTTTACAGGACTACTGATTCTGATGGGATTTTCTGTCAGGAGCTCATTTCTCCATCTCCCCAGGCAGGGGACACATGCCCTTGGCTTTGAGTTAAAGACATTCTGCAGCTCTCTTTGTACTGCTAGAATCTGTACAAAGATCACAATAAGTAAGGAGAGTATATTTCTGGGTCGTTCCTGAATATTCTCCCCTGCGCTTTAGGTCATCCAGCACAGACTGAGGAGTTAGTCCTCTTTGTCCCTTGTGGAGGTCTTTTTGGTTCTGGTCCCCAGAAATCTACTTTCCGTTCTGCTGTCTTTAGTTTGCTCTAGACATATTTCACTAGTGAGCCCAGATAGAAAGTTCGCTCCTATGCTTCAGTGAAGTTCAGCTTCTTCACCAACATCTTCATTTTAATCTTGCCGAAAGAATTTTGTTTGGACCTCTTACAGCATCCAAGAACATCCTCTTTTATAGACTGAGGCTCTTTTACGGGCTTTTGGTTCTCCAGCTCACTTATGAAATATAAATAGCCACTGTACCCTGTATTCTAGAAAGAGCCTCTGTTCCACCCTCTTGGCAGCATGACTGACTTTCTCTATAATGCTTTCCTTGACCAGCTCCACCCTTCTCCTTCTCAGAACTTTATCTTTTATATGTTTCCAGGAAGGGAACATTGGAAAATCTTGTTCAAAGAAAGAATGTTGCAAACAGAGGAAGAGTATACATTGAGAAACATTCATAAATTCCCATTCCCAGTTCAAGTTGTAATCTCTACCCTCTCTCCAAGTGAATGCTTCAGGTGAATACTTTTCACATTGACACTCCTATTGACAAGAAGAGAGAAAGTGCAACCAGAGAGTGTGAACGGGTAGCAGGAAGTTAGGCCTAGGACCAAGGCCAAGGCCTCCCTGTCTTTAGCAATATCATTTAATTGATTTACCCTCCTGACCCAAGTTCAACAGAATATGACTCATATGCTGCCCCCCCCCCCGCCCCCACCCAAGGTCTCTACAAACTTCTAAGGGCTTACTGTGCTGTACTCCTGAGAAGGCTCCCTAGGTCATCTAGGCTAGGGAAAGTCCATGTCATCCACTTTGACTTTTCCTGAGATATACATATATGAATGTACATAATAATTTACTAATGTTCCTGAATACATACTAACAAAATAAAAACCCAGCTACTCATAAAAGTCAATAAATCATGAAGACTCTTATTGATGTTTATACCAAAGGTTATAAAATAACAGTATTGATTGCCCCTAATGTGGTGTCTTTCCTTTAAATCCGTGATTCTCTTAATTAAAAAAAATAAAAAATAAAAAATAAATAAATCCGTGATTCTCTAGTGGAGTGATTTTGCTCCCCAAGTGACATCTAGCAATGCTTGGATACATTTTTGGTTGTCACAACAGGAGAAAGGGGTGCCATTGGCATCTGGTGGGTAGAGGCCAGATATGCTATTACACATCCTGTAATGCACAAGACAACGCCCAAAACAAAGAATTATCCAGACCAAAGCTTAAATAGTGCTGAGGTTCAGAAAGCTGGCTTTAACTTTTGCAATTTTTCTGATATTCTTCACCAGTAATTGTTTTACGATGTTTTCCATAGTTAATGATACATTTTAATATGACTGTTATTTACTTATTTTTATCTATATGCCAACTTCTATGAGAAAATTCACCAAAGTTATTTTCACAGATTTTTTTCTTCACTAAAAAAAATAATAATAATTTAGTTATTTTAGGAACATTATTAAATTTAAACTAAAAATCTCCATTTTATATTTTACGGAAGAATCACATGTATTAAAAACAAACCAAAGTATTCTGGAGTATGCTTAACACATAAAAATATGTTAAAGCTTTAATGAAAAGATCTTTTTTTTTTTTTTTTTTTATTGGTGTTCAATTTACTAACATACAGAATAACACCCAGTGCCCGTCACCCATTCACTCCCACCCCCCGCCCTCCTCCCCTTCTACCACCCCTAGTTCGTTTCCCAGAGTTAGCAGTCTTTACGTTCTGTCTCCCTTTCTGATATTTCCCACACATTTCTTCTCCCTTCCCTTATTTTCCCTTTCACTATTATTTATATTCCCCAAATGAATGAGAACATATAATGTTTGTCCTTCTCCGACTGACTTACTTCACTCAGCATAATACCCTCCAGTTCCATCCACGTTGAAGCAAATGGTGGGTATTTGTCATTTCTAATAGCTGAGGAATATTCCATTGTATATATAAACCACATCTTCTTTATCCATTCATCTTTCGTTGGACACCGAGGAGATCTTTAAGGAGTAATTTGGTTCAAAATCTTAAGGTAGCTAACAGATCAGATTTCTACTCCCAAGAAAACACTACTTATTCTTGATTCACTTAGAAGAAAAAAATGCTGAAATTAATGCTATTTTTTGGCCTTTTCCCTGTTTTATTTCCAAATTTGACCTATGTTTCATTCTCTTGATTTAAAGCATATACTAAATAAGAAGATAATCAATTATTTACTATTTGGTAGCTTATTTGAAGGTTTAAAAATCCCTGCTTCTCTCAAACCATTAGGCAAATTTCTAACTAAACAGATGGGCCTTTAACTTGTTTTACAAAATTTATATTTTACCAAATGGTAATAATTAGAGGTAAATAATCACTTAACCAGTGCATGTGTTTAGAAAGAAGTTTCTCTTCTCTTTTTGCAAACCTGTCATATGACAGTGTTCCACATCTTGCACATGAATTTAGAAAGACAACCATTTCAATTTGAATGTCACTTATTGTATATAAAATTCTCTTTAGTTTACAACACATTTTAATGCCAGATGCATCTGAATTTTCACATGAATCACATCTTCTAACTTGTCTTTCCACAACTTTGAAATGTGTCAGTATACATATTAATTCCATTGCATATATTTATTTTCTATGGTGTACACACATTTTTAAAATGTGTTGCATTTCCCATTGGAGGTTAATGACAAAAAGAAATTGTTCTCACCTTTCTAATATCTATGCCTTCCCATAAATGACCTTTTTTGTTTACTTGTTAATGTGTCATTAAGGTACTAGAGCAACACTCTCCAGAAATATATGTCCAGAAATATAATGCAAGCAACAAACATAATTTAAATTTTTCTAGTAACCACATTAAAAGAAGCCATAAGAAATGAATGAAACAAATACATAATAGTAATCTATTTTATTCAACATATCTCTAAAGTATTATCATTTCAACATAAAATCAATGTAAAAAGTTACTAATGAGGTAGTGATATTTTACATTTCTTCTCATACTAAGTCCTCAAAATCTGGTGTGTATTTACACCTACAACCTATCTCAATTTGGAAGCCAAGTAGTCACTGGAAACACTTGATCTGTGTTTAGATGTCATAAAATTTACAGTTCAAAAAGTAGATTTACAGGGATGCCTGTCTGGCTCAGTTGGTAGAGCATGCAACTCTTGACCCTGGGGTTGTGAGTTTACTTTTTAAAAAAGTAGATTAACATACCTAAATTGTTCCAAACAAATTTGAGAGTATTCTAGTAACTGAATCAAGTACTGAAGAATCATTTTCCTAATACTGGCATCCACAGTGACAAATAATTAATTTGATTTTTCTGCAAAAGCATGCCAATTTTAAAACTACTTCTAAGTTAAGTAAATGCCCTAATTCTGTGTCAACTCAGTATTATTAACATTGAATTCAAAGGGATATTGCATAAGTCAAAAAACGACTCTCAATTTATCAATACCAGCAAAGCCTCTTTTCTTGTACTTTCATTGCCTAAGTTTACATAATTCTGTCAATTATAATTAAAAGCTTTTGCATATTCATGTTAGAAAAATGTTTCAAATCATTATTACTGATTTGTATTATGAAAAGTTTCAATTTTAACATAAATTCTCGTACCTTTGTAGCTAGATCATTAATAAGTTTTTTTTTTCCCTTAGTGACATGGTATCTCCAAATATCATTCTTACAGGTATTATTTTCTAAAAACAGTAAACAAGCTATTATTATCACATTTTACAGAATTGTAATTACCTGTAGCTCATGGTGACTGCATTTTATTGGCCCGAAGTTAGGGCCATTTTATACTTCCCTTCCCCAAATGAAGGAAGACCTCATTGCCTACATGCAACTTCAAGTCGTGGCAAATTTGCAAGGCAGATGATGCCTTCTTCAGTTGGTCAAAGTAATGGATGACATTCACATCAAGTTGTTTTTCTACTTGCTAATCTATTGTTTCACATTTGTTTATTTTGAAATTTTAGGCTCATCTGAAAAATCCCCTGTTTGAAACAAGGACTTTATTCAAGCACATCTTTGCCCAACAAGTTTATTAAATCACCTAGTTGAATATATTTTTGCTTTTATTTCCAAGTCAACCAGGAACTTCTGAGGCTAAAGTATTGCAGTGAGGTCCTTCACCAAACCCACGTCTTGGGTCTCTTGGAAAATAATATAAATTTAAGGGTTTGGTTTAAAAAAAAAGTTTTGTTTTTTTTTAAGATTTTATTTATTTATTCATGAGAGACACAGAGAGAGAGAGAGGCAGAGAAATGACAGAGGGAGAAACAGGCTCCCATCCAAGGAGCCGGATACAGGACTAGATCCAGGGTCTCCAGGATCAGGCCCTGGGCCAAAGGCGGCGCCAAACCGCTGAGCCACCTGGGCTGCCTAAGCTTAAAAAAAAAGTTTATCTGGAAACTTGTATGTCTTATTCTGTTTCCATAATTATATTTCTAGGCTCTTTGAATTTTGGGGTAGGAGTTAATGAATAAGAAAACATATGCCCAAAGCTTGTACATGAAATTTTATAGCAATCTTATTCATAATGGCCAAAAAGAAGAAACATCAAATGTCCATCAACTGATGAATTAATAAAATGTGGTATATTCATACAATTAAATATTATCCATCAACAAAAAGGAATAAAATACTGATACATGCTGTAACATGAATGAACCTTGAAAGAATTATGCTGAGGGAAAGAAGCCAGGGACAAAGGCTACATATTGTATGACTCCACTTGTGTGAAACGTTCAGAATAGACAATTCCATTAGAGATAGGACATACGTTAGTGGTTGCCAGGGACTAGGGGGAGGGAAAATGGGAAGTGACTACTAATGGGTATTGGGTTTATTTTGGTTGTGATGAAACTGTTCTGGAATTAGTAGTAATGCTTGTGAATATACTAAAATCCATTGAATTTTATACTTCAAGTGGGTGAATCTTATGGTAATTGGATTATATTTGAATAAATCTGTTATTCCTATATACAAAGAGTTATTTTACAGATGATTTTTAAAAATACCTATAATCAGGATGCCTGGGTGACTCAGTGGTTAAGTGTCTGCCTTTGGCTCAGGGCGTGATCCTGGATTCCCGGGGATCGGGGATGAGTTGGGCTCCCTGCGGGGAGCCTGTTTCTCCTTCTGGCTGTGTCTGCCTCTCTCTGTGTGTCTCTCATGATTAAATAAATAAAATCTTTTTTTAAATGCCTATAATGTTTTCTACAGCTTTTATTAGGAACTTCCTGTGCTTATAACACCCCACCCTCTCTTTACCAATAAGCTACAGATCTGTTCCACTAATTTTGCATGAAAAAAATTATTTTTGCATTTTGAATGTTCCAATTGGACTTTTAGACAAAAGACCTGGATTTTTCTTTTCCAAAATCTGCCACTTGTAAGCTATGTGACTTTGGAAGAAGTCTGGCCCTCAATTTCCTCATCTACTGTAGTGGCAATGGATTTGATGACCTGGGTAAGGTACACTTAATAGTTTCCCTGTGTAAGTGAGTAGAAGAAACCTGATGATTTAGAAGGACTCTGCCAAAATAACCTTTCTCCCAGAGAACAGCCAAGTACTGCTGGAGAAAATCACTCAATAGGTCATGGTCACAAATCTCGGATGAGTACTCACCACTAGCAGAAATTCTCTTGTGTTGCTCCAATCAGCTAATTCTCCCATTCACATTGCAATCCATTTCAAACCCTCTCCACTCTTAAAAATCACTCCCATGGGGGCACCTGGGTGGCTTGGTTGGTTAAGCATCTGCCTTTGGCTCAGGTCATGATCTTGGCGGGGAGAGGGCCTAGGATCAAGCCTGCATTGGGCTCCCTGTTCAGTGGGGAGTCTGCTTCTCCCTTTGCCCATCCCCCTGCTCTCTCTCTCGCTCTCTCTCTCTCAAATAAATAAAATATTTTTAAAAAATCACTCCCATGCCCCCACCTCCCCTTCTCCTTCTAGTGACATCATTTTACTTCCCAAGGAAAATAGAAACCAACAGAGAACCACTGTTATCTCTCCATATCCAGATGCCTATACTTGTCTACATTCCATTTTCCTTCCTTCTTTCCTTTTGCTTTAGGCAAATCTCTTCCACTTGGACTTTGGGACCCACTCCACCCACCTTCCCAGGAACCAAAACCATTACTGTTATTCTTCCTCTCTCCTGCCTGGACCCTTTCCAACAGCTTTCAAACTTGCTCAGGCATCTCAACAAAATAAACAAAATAAAACACTAGATTCACAGGATTGCTGATGTTTCTAGTTGTTGGATAAAGTAGGGCTATTACTGGGCAATAAAGACATAGACCATGGTTTATAACTCTTTGTATTGGTCAGCTTTGAAATTAGATTCTTCTTGACTATTGTCTTTAAATTGGGAATTACTGGCATTAATCCAAATTTCACACATTAGTATTTTATTCCTACTTTTATGATTCTCTCAAATTCACATACAGTGTGACTGGATTTGGTTGGTGATTTGATTATTCTTTATCACTAGACTATAAGCTCACTGAGAACAGAGTCTATGTATCTTCAGTGTTTTGTTTTTTGTTTTTTGTTTTCTTCAGTGTTAAGCACATAATAAGGACTCAGCAAATATTTGTTGAGTAAATGAATGAAGGAATGAAATTCTGTAAGACAGAGCCAACCAAGGAAGGACTCAATAGCAGTTCATTTAGAATTAGGCTAGTTCACAGATGTTAAATATTTTTAAATATATTATAATCACAATACCCAAATGTGTGCATTGAACCTGTTTGATGTTTTTATGTAGGCCATGGAAGCAGGACTCTCAGAGGTGAAAAGTGAGTTGCAGTCACGTGATGATCTCTTGAGAATTATTGAAATGGAACGATTGCAGCTGCACAGAGAATTATTAAAAATAGGAGAGTGCCAAAATACTCAAGAAAATAAAAAAAGGTATATTCTTTATACTCAGCAGCCTGAGAGAAACTGTTCAAGATATGATGTTGGAATATCTTAAGAGTTTTATATTTAAACTAGAATAATAAGTCTATTTGTTTTGTATTAACATCCTGTTGATTATTGGGTAATATTATGGATTAAAAACAAAATCTGTGATGATTTCATCTTCAAAATGAATATATTTACTTATCTAGAAAATTGTTTCATGTTCTGATTTATGGATACTTACCTATCACAGTGAGTGAGAAATTTTCTTAGAACTTTTATTTTTCAGGATATTGTAAAAACAATAGTATAGAACTGATATTTAATTGTATATGTTAATAAATAAGATTTATTCCCTATTTTCAAATGCTTTTGATTGCCTATAAGCCAAGTAACTGTTATTAACTTTTTCACTTGTAAATGTTATATTTATTTTGGCCTCCATAATCACTACCTTGTCAATTCCTTTAAGGGTTTTGTTAGAACAGATTTTTTTTCCTCTTTTAAAATCAGGCAGATATTGTGTATCCCATAATCACAAAGGAAATGGGACTGCTAAGGATTATGAAATGTTCATACTTATGAGTAGAAAATTTGACTGTCCAAACAATTCATTGATGTTCTAATTCTCATTGGAACTTGAATCCTTCTCAAGTCTGAAGGCTGATGGAAGGCCAATGAGAGGATTTTAAAAACTGACTAACCAAATGGTAAGGGATATTTTATTGAAAGATGATTACCTTGCTTTAAAGGCAATAATTATTTCTTTAAAGTTGCTGGACTTGCTTGAATTTTTTGAGCTCTACACTTAACAAGAAATGGCAAATTAAGCTTCCTAAAAATGACCTATTGT
This sequence comes from Canis lupus dingo, assembly GCF_003254725.2. Classification (NCBI taxonomy): domain Eukaryota; kingdom Metazoa; phylum Chordata; class Mammalia; order Carnivora; family Canidae; genus Canis; species Canis lupus. The sequence continues at coordinate 7,452,990 of NC_064263.1, read as the reverse complement.
GTGTCTCACCAAGGATGTAAAATGCCTATTAGCCAGTCAGCAATATAGAGTGCTCCACATGCAAGCTATAGACCATCGTCACTGATCATTAACAAATCTATTGAAAAAATATAATGTGCAAGGCACTGTTCCAGTGGGGTTAGTTGATGAGAAATGTCTTTGTACAAAGAATGTCTATGCCTAAAAATATAAGAAATTTCCTAGAAAAGCAAACCTTTCACCCCCATCTGCCTCTTGATTTGTGGAAGAACATTGTAGGTACTTCCATGTGGACCTGTCTTACAACGCCAATGCCGAATTCCAGGCATTGCCAACTTATCTTCAATACATGACTTCATTCAAAATTTTGTGGTTATTCACATAGTTGTTGTTATGCCTAATGCCAGTCTCTATTTAAATTGGCATTTATTTGGGTCTCTAAACTTCAGTTTTCTTACTTGGAGGGTATTCCTCAATTCTAGTATTCTGAGATCTGATGGAAAGATAGATATTTAACTTTTCACAGCTAACATTATATTTCAGACTTAAGGCCTAGTCTTCTCAGCCTTCATATTTCCAATGGAAAGTTTCTAATCCTTTTGGTTTGTTCTCATATGAATGTAATTCCAATGTATTGTTTTGGTTTCTTTTCTTTGGACTGTGTTTCTTCTTTCCAGTTGTATTAAGGTGAAGCAGCCCAGGCTTCTTAGTGCAGATGCACAATAGTTTTATAGAAGTAGCATAGTAATGCTTTTACTCATTTTCAGAACCTTTCTCAATAATACTAAGATCTTGTTACCTTTTCCTTTTTTTTTTTTTTTTTTTTTAGCTACTGAAGCACCTTGGGCTGATACGTTCTGAGAGTTATTAAAAATATTTCCAACTCTCCTTTCCTACATGACAAGTGATAATTCCTTTATATATTATTATTAGCATTTTACATTAGCATGATTATTGTTTTCTTCTTTTAACTTACCTGCGTTGATGTTTGACATTTGTTCCAGTCGCTCAGTGAAATTTACAAGACAATCATGAGGTTTTTTTCCCCCCAATCAGTTCAGCATTCCACTCCCTGAAATTCCTTAAGAAGAATTGAAAAATAAGAAATGTCATTTTTCAGTCCTTTCAAATAATAGCAAATAAGAAAAATTTAAGACTGATTCTGAAATAATGTTGGAGGAGAATATTAGATAAAATGTTCACAATATATTACTGAGTAGGATACAAAAGGGGACTGAAAAATAATGCGTGTGATACATTTTAATTGTATGAGAAACATATGTATTTATACACATGTACATAGAAAAAAGATAATTAATATACACAAAAATGCCAACAATGATTTTCTTCTGATGATGACATTATACTAGTATATACTCTGATATACTCTGTTTTCTACAGTTAACACATATATTTGATAGAAGAAAAGCAATCCAGTCTAGATAAAGTACCTAGGGAATATCACTATTCATTTATACCTTTTTTAAAGATCCCTTTATTTTCAATATTTCCCTCAGTTATTTTTCAATCACTACTTGGATTTTGTGTTGTGTGGTTTAGGTTTTTGATTGATGGAACCTTTTAAAAAGTTCTTTGGACATCTGAAATTGTACTCACTTACAGGTGGGTACATCGCTCAAAACACCAGACTTTACCAGATTAGGCAAGCAATAGCATGCTAGTGTCCTTGCCTGACTATCTTTCTTTTTCTTTTTTAATGAGTTTTCATTTACCAACTTCCCTGATGTAGAAGTGAACCTGCTTGTATTTCTCCAAACTTCCTGTAGAAATGGTACTTTTTATACTAGTTTCTGCTTTTCCCCTCTGGTATCCATATGTGCTAGCAATTCTATTTTGTAAATTAAGCAGCCAAGGAACAGATGTATTTGAGCTTTCTCTGGGTAGACTGTCACATTTAGTCATTTTGGATCACTTTTATGGAGAAGTTGCCCCCCTCTGACTTCTGCTGACATAGTTCCTTCCCATGATGCATAAGCAGGTTAGATGTGTTTCCCTTTTCTTTAAGGGGGTTCCAAGTTATTTTATATAAAAATCTTATCTACATATGCAAACCCAGTATTCTGCCAATTTTCAGTGTATAATTGAAATTCCATATTAATTGCTACCTCTTATTTTTTTCACTAAAACCATTTGCACTCAGTTAAATATGTAAATACTTATGGGATCTGAATGTATGAGAATTTGCAATTTCTGGAACCAGAAGCTTTTCCAATAAACTAATAGTCTATCTCTGCAACCTACGATAGTCTAAATCAACGACAGAATCAGGACAGTTTACCAAGTTAAGTTTTTTTTTTTTTCACTTTAATTTGTAGAGTTGAATCCTCTTATTCACCTTCTACTAAAGAACTAGAAAGGAAAAGGAAAGAGCTGTTCTCAGTGACCCTAGATCAACAAAATCATGAAAAAGAATTGAATAAGGTATGGAAAATAATGCGCTTCATCCTTTCAGGCAGATCTGAAGTCTCTGAACACAAAGGGAAGAGGAAAACCGTCCTTCACATTCCCTTCTTTTTCCTTCTGTATTTTCCCCTAAGAGAATAACCTACCAGGCTGCTAATTCTTACATTTTTCTGCACAGTGCTATAAAAGACACAAACCTTCCATCCTCATTGTGCCTCTGGGAAACTGTGGCTCCATCACAGGTAGCTTACAGCAAGAAGTATGAGAGCCCAGACTCAGGCATCCATCTGTCTAGTAGGTACATAAGCTTGGGGAAGTGGCCTGTGCCAGATGCTAGGGTTCCTCATTTCTAGGATGGGGATGGGATCCTAAGCACCTGCCTCATACAATTCTGATGAGGCTTAAAGGGGTGAATAATGACTTTGCTACCTAAATAGCACTCCCCATGCGCCAGGAGGGGCTCTAAGGGCCTAACAAACCTCAGCTCATTGATTCTTCATAACCACTTTAGGAGGTAGGTACTAATACCATCTTTTACGTTTGAGGACAGTCAAGCACAGAAAAGTTAGGTAATTTTCCCCATATTACACAGCAACCAGGCAGATTGATCATATTTGAATTCAGGCAATCTGACTCCAGAGTCCATACTCTTCCCTTAGGTTAAAATCCATTTAAAAAACGCACATCAGGGATCCCTGGGTGGCGCAGCGGTTTGGCGCCTGCCTTTGGCTCAGGGCGTGATCCTGGAGACCCGGGATCGAATCCCACGTCGGCTCCCGGTGCGTGGAGCCTGCTTCTCCCTCTGCCTCTCTCTCTCTCTCTCTCTGTGACTATCATAAATAAATTAAGAAAAAAAATTAAAAAAAAATAAAAATAAAAACGCACATCAGATGCTTAGAGCAGGGCCTGCCTAGCTCAGATGAAGCACCCAACAAGCGAAGGCTGCCACTGTTAATGGTTGCACCCACCTTTTGTCACTGAACACCTAACTGGTGCCAAGTAATCTGCCAGGAGCTGGGAATACAAGCATGGATAAGGCCTGGGCACTGTCCTCAAAGGCCGTGTGGTTCTCAACTCTCTACCACAAGTATATTCTCTTCTCCCTATAGCAAAATCTAGTTGGAGTTTCCTTTCCATGAGCTTATCATGGCTTCTACTCATGTCTCTGGTCTTTAGGTTTGAGGACCACACCTAGATATTCAATGTTATATGATCTAAACAGTTGTTAAAAGTAGGGAAAACCTGGGCATGGCTTCGAATCATCATTTATCCCAGCACAGAGCCTGACACACAAAAGTGAAAATAAATATTTGGAGAACAAATGAATTAATATCAAGGTTATGATCTCCCATACCTGAAGAGGCTCATAAATTTAGTTGTCGTGTGTATAAATTCAACATTTATTGCACATCTAGTATGACTATATCTATTCTGCTTATTTCTGTAGGAAATACAGTGACACAAAAGACAAATCCTGTCTCCCAAAGAGTTGACTGTCAGGTAGCTAGTAAGTGTAGAAAAGGTATTATGAATTAATGATCATTTTCCTTATATTTTTGCTTAATTCCATGAAACTGATTTTACTATTTAAACATAGAATTTTTTTAAAAACTGTTCTTTATTGGTGTCTGCAATGAACGCATTATGATAAAAAGACTGATTAAAGCCACCTAAAGTGTATTTATACCGTTCTTAACCTCATAGACTTGATAACACTTTGAATAACAAGGAATCTACTGACACTGCACAGTTGTGCTCTGAAGGAAGAGAACACTAGGCACAAATTCTCTTCATAGGCTCTTGGAGACCTCTAGATAATGCACTGCTGTGCAGGAAAGGTAACAAATGAATTGTGTATAAATAGCTATAGCTCCCAGGAAGTGTTTGTGGAGAGCATTTCTATTCTCTTGTAATAAAAGCAACAAGAGCCATGTATTATGAATCTTGCAAGTGTTTTATTTCTCTTTTTTCAGTGTAGAACTATTTTTGTCATGTATTCCGTGATGAAATTGACATTTTTAATTAATAAAGCCAAAAGTCATTTAGAGCTCAGTAAATTAATCTCATTTAGAGGGAAGCTTTGCAGGAGAACATGTTTTAATATCTAAATGCTCTGAAAAAAATAAAAATAGTTTACTCCTTTTTCATGATAGTATATTCATCTTTTTTACATTTTGAAAGTTCCATTTTAAGAGAACATGTTAACTACACAACAGGGATGCAATCAGCAAAATCCAAACTGGGACAAACCACAGAAGAACCCCATTGTTTCATCAAATAAATTATAAAGAGAAAAATTGGAGAGAGGAGGTTGGAGATGAAAGCAGACATGTGACATTGTCCTCAGGGTGAGGATATCTGTACCTCTCTCTCCTAGTCTCTTCCTTTTAGGGCTGGGTGATAGGCCCACCCCTTCTCTTCTCTGGGAGTCTTTTTTTTTTTTTTTTTAACTCATCTGTTTAATGATGGGGTTGGGGTTATACCATGTGACTCCTAAGGTCATTTCCAACTCTGAAAAAAAATTTTTTTTTAAGGGTCAAGGGAGGGACAGAGGGAGAAGGGGAGAGGGTATCCTAAGCAGGCTCCACACCCAGTGCAGAGCCTAACATAGGACTCAATCTCACAACCCTGAGATCATGACCTGGGCTGAAATTGAGTCGAGCCCTTAACTGACTGAGCCACCCAGTCATCCCCCACAACTCTGAAATTCTAAAAATGTTAATAATAGGAATAGAGGGATGCCTGGCTGGCTCAGCGGTTGGGCGCCTGCCTTCGGCTCAGGTAGTGATCCCAGGATACCGGATGGAGTCCCGCATCGGGCTCCCTGCATAGAGCCTGCTTCTCCCTCTGCCTATGTTTCTGCCTCTCTCTCTCAGTCTGTGTCTCTCATGAATAAATAAATACATCTTTAAAAATAATAATAATAGGAATAGACTCACATAAGGGGTTGGTGGCATAGAGCTGAGGACAGGTCGAGTTTTCCTTCTGAACATGCATCATTTGTATGTTAGGTCTTCCCATGCTTGCTTGTTCCAATGTGTGAACTACCTTCCAGGATTCTGCTCACAGGGGTTACAAAGCACAATGGGTAAGGTCCTGGAATCAGACTGCCTGCCACCAGGAATGTGACTGTGGAGAGTTATGTATGTAACATCTCATTCCACAAAATAGAGAACTGCTCTAGGAGTTAAATGAGATGATATATGTAGACTACCAGAATACACACAACCACATACAAAAAGAGAGGCTTTACAAAGATGTGAGCCAGTATCCAAACTTAGATCACAATTCAAACAAACAACATACTCATTACAATCTTGATAAAATTTTAAATTCGAATACTTCCTGGATATGTGATGATATTGAGGAATTGTTAATTTTTTAAGGTACGATATTGGTCTTCTGGCTATGTTAAAAGAAAGAGTGCCCTTATTCTTTTACAGATATATCCTGAAATATTTCAAGATGAAATGAAAAAAAAGTAAATTTTAGAAGTTCCCTAAGGAAATTCATATAAATCTCTGTACATGGACTCCGTTAAACTCTCCAGCCTTATTTCTCACAACATGCCCAGTCCTGTCCACTCCAGACTCCTCTTGCTTCACTGGGTGTGCATGCTCTCTCTGGCTCCTAGAACCTTTACTGCACTCTTTGCCAGGAGGCCCTTCTCCATCCCTGCCTTCCATCTGGCTTCCAATTCATCCTTCAGTCTTTGATGTCCCCTCCTCTTGGAAGCCCATCCTGACATCCCCAGGCTGGGTTAAGCACCCTTCTACCACATACCACTGACATGCATTGCTCCTCTGCGTTCTGTTTATTTTTGTTTCCCCCAATGGACTACGATTTTCTTGAGATTGGTGATTATGTATTTTATCTCCAAATCTCAAGAATTAGACGTGGTGAATCATTTCTAGAAAGGTGGTAAGAGGCTGAACCAAAGACAGTGGTAGTAGAAATGGAGAGCAGAGGAGAGATTTAGGAGAAACTGAAGTACAAGGGACAGAATTTGCTGCTTGACTGCATTGTCAGGTGGGGAGGAGCCCAAGGTTATCCAGAGGTCAGTGACAAGGAAGGCCTAACTATGGTTAAGAATTGGACAGTCCACAGGCTTAAGAGGAAGAGATGATGCATTTTCATAGACACTTTCAGTGTGAAATTTATCATAACGTGATTCTGAAAAACATAATGTTTAGTCACAAATAATACACACAATTTAGGCAAAAAAAAAAAACACTGAATTTAAAGCTAAGAGTCCTAAGTTCTATTCCTAGCTCTGCCAGTTAATAGCTTTTTGACCTTGAGCAAGTCACTTAACTTTGCTAAGCCAATTTTTCTCCCTAAAAACCTGCTTGGTCCATATGCCTCTAGGTAGTGAGTCCTGCGTCTTTCCACCACACATTCTGCAGTGGTCATTTGATGGGTGTAAAGTTAAGTTATAGGGTGCCTAGAGATGACAGTAAGGCATTATGCACTAAAATTTTAAGAGGGTAGATCTCATGGTAAGCATTCTTACTACAAAAAAAAATTTTAAGCAAAAAAGGAACAAGGAAACTTTTGGAGGTAATGGTTATGATTATTATGTAGGTTGTGATGATAGTAACATGAGTATATGTCCAAACTCGCCAAATTGTATACGATAATTATGTAGTCTTTGAAGACTATTTATACCTCAGTAATGCTGGGAGGCTAAGTGCTTCATTATATTTTGTTCACCTTCCTGTCAAAGTAGTTATCAAAGCAGTATCAGTAATAAGTGATGATTTGCATATAATAGAAAATAGATGTGAGAAATGGAATTTTGAATTTGAAAGGAAAAAAGTAAATGAGCCATTTATTGTAAGTATCTATTTTTAATTCATCATTGATCAGAAAAGGTGGGTAAAGTGGGGCCTGCCAAAGGTTTAAGATAGGACAGGAAGACTGAGCATGGCTAACAAAAGCCTTAAGCTGCTTGACAAATAAAAAGATTTGTTAATATTTGCCTGGAATATATCTGCTGCAGATAAGAAGCCAACTCTATCAGGAGGAAGAGTACCATGGCTCTGAGCAGGAAAGAATGAGGAATGAAATCTCTGACCTAACAGAGGAGCTCCATCAGAAGGAGATCACTATAGCAACTATCATGAAGAAAGCTGCCCTTCTGGAAAGACAGCTAAAAATGGAGTTAGAAATAAAAGAAAAAATGTTAGCAAAACAACAGGTATGCAAGAGGGCAGGATGGCACTTTCCAGGTCACTGTGTTGCACAGTAGTCTTCCTCCTTGACTAATAAAGCATTGGATTTCTTGATATTGTTTCTGAGACTAGCATCCCGGAAATGCTTGGTGGAGCCACATAAAACCTTTGCGAAATAATGCAAAGTGTGGGACACCTAGGTGGTTCATTCGGTTGGTTAAGCGTCTGCCTTGGGCTTGGGTCATGATCCTGGAATGCTGGGATTGTGGTCCCAGAAACCAGTGCCACATGGGGCTCTCTGCTCAGTGGGAAGCCTGCTTCCCCCCTTCTCCCACTGCCCCTCCGCCTGCTCATGCTTGCTCTCTCTTGCTGACTTTGTCTCAAGTAAATAAATAAAATCTTTAAAAAAAAATAATGCGAAGTATCATCAAAAGAGAACCAAGGGAAAAGTGATGACACAAGATAATTGCACTAAATCTCATTCTAACATTTTCTTGTGACACATATTTTGATCACCTCCCACAGAATGCTCTAGTCAAAGATTTCTTCCTGAATTTATTTTCTGTAGTTCCATTAATATTTTTGTCTTTAAGAAAAAGCCTCTATTCCAGCTTTTTGTGGATACTTCTTACCCCCATTTTATATATTTATTAAGGAGGAGTAAAAAAAATGGATGTTGAAACATGAAAATTATTCCATATTTACTGAACTCGATACACCATATGGTTCATGGTGAAAGAAAAACAACAATTATACCATTCTACTATTAAAATACTGCAAGTAACTTTGAAGTCCACCCCTCCCTCCTTTGGCTTCCTCCTTTTTCTCCTCCCTTTCTTTCATCCTATTTCTTTTGAAATTCCTCAATCCTTTACTCATCATCAAATTGATGATCTGTTATTAAAAGCATGAGGTTTATCTGCTTTTCTTACCCCAAATCAAAAGGCTTTGAGGGCACCATTCAATGACTTTCTAGGCATATGAGGGTCACTTCACAAATAAGATGGCTATTTAAATCCTGTGTGTTATAAAAACAAGATCTGACTTTGCCCAATTATAAGCCATAAACTATGATAAATTCATACAATACACAGGAAAACAGCATAGATGAGATAGTAGCATTGATTGTACTGCTATAGGAAAAGATATTTTAGAAGTATTAACAGTGATTCGGGTAGTTGGATTATGAATGAATTACTTTCTTTATACTTTTATGCGTTTTTAGGTTTTTGATCAGGAGAATATATTTTGTAATCTACAAAGTAAATAAATCATTTTAAGGGAAGTGTTTTCTATAGAAATGAGGCCTATCTAAGTAAAAGAGCAGATGTGTGTAAGTACTAGTCAAGTAGAAGAAATCAGGGAAAAATAAATTAGACAGAATAAAGTAGTCATCAGACAGAGAGAGCGAGAGAGAGAGAGAGAGAGAGAAAGTAGTTTGGCAGAAATACTAGAAAGAACAAAATTAAACATAAAAGTAATATTTTCGTATTATAAAAATTAATTAGGTAATGAAGAATTCAATGGGCATTGTTATTAGAGCATGTTTTTAAATCGTGATTTTTCTGGTGTTAATTTGCATAGGGTAGAAAAGTTAGAAGTGAGATATGGAATTTTGGAATTGGAAAGAAAAAGCAAATGAATCGTATTGTCAGTATGTGTTTTTAATTTAGCACCAATCAGGAAAGGAGGGTAGAGTGAGGGCTGCCAGACTGAGAACTAAAGGCAAATATCTGATTTATGATGATCAGGCCTAACAAGTGTTTCTCTTCCCTACACTTAGAAAATCTATAGATTAGTAAAATTTCTTCTAATACAGTTGTGAGCTTTTATTATGATTTTTGCATTCACTTTTACCTCCCGATCTGCTTTCAGGTCTCAGATATGAGATATAAAGCTGTCAGAACTGAAAACACACATCTGAAAGGAATGATGGGCGATTTAGACCCTGGACAGTACATGGTAATAACAAGCTGCAACCATTTAGTAAATCAAACTGGGACACTGCGTCATTGGTCAGGATTTCCCCAGCCCTAATTTTACTAAGCACTTTCTATGTGTCAGATGTACAGGAGTTGGGGTGGCAAATTATTTTGCATTTGGATTGAATTTACTTTTATCCTCAGACTAGAACGTTTAAATTTCTTGTTTTCTCCTTTGCTCTTTTCTTGGGTTGGGCTAAATTCTGAGCATTTCCTCAAACATGCTACTCGCTCACTTTTGCTTCTGCATTTATCTCTGAAATCCTGCGTCCTGCGTGGCCTGACTCCCATGTCAACCATAGCCTTGATGCAGCCACTCCTGAAACTCCAATCAGAGTGAACTGGTCCATCCACACTTGGTCTGTACTTTGGTCTCACTTGTTTTGTAGCCTGTCACTTCCTCAGTGATGGTAAAAAGGGACCATGTTATATTCATGTTTGTATCACCATCACCTCACAATGTCAGGGGTACAGCAAGTGTTCATTAAATGTTGGCTGAATAAAAGGAAGGATGAATAAACAAATGATTGAGGATTGGCCTTATAGTTTTGACCAGTGGCTCTACAGACTGACCCCAGGGCAGCTTAAACAGACTGTGCCTTTCATTTCAGTTGTTCAATAAAACAGTTGAAGGTTGGTTTTTATATATCAATATGAGAACTTTTATTTATCAAACTAGGGAAATACCACTGTTACTTGTTTAGCATTTCTTTACTTTGGGAGAAAATTCTGAAAATAATTTGCCTGCCATTGAGAGAATGGAGAGGATAGAAGATGAGCAAGGTAAGCTGGTTCAGTTTCCTCAGCTATGACAGGAGGAAGTTGGGGTGTACAGGTTTCCATGATCCTGTATTTCTGGAATGGGAGCTACTCGTTCCCATAATGGTAAGTATTCAAGCATCAGAGAGTTAGAAGCATTCTGCAAGCATTCTGCCTTCGGCCCTGGTTACAGATTCTGTGATTGGAGGACAGATGGATAAAAAGGAAAGTATATGTGGCTTCCCTATCTGTTACATAAAATCTGTGTGACATTTAGGACTTTTATTTCTAAACACTTGACACGCAAAAATTTAAATTGGGTCCTGCCCCCATGAATGTCTTATTTTTTCCCCTCTCACAAAATGGTTTTTGTGTTATTTTTCTTTTTATTTTGAACTAAATGTTTTTCGGTGTGAATTCTGCGTCATCACAGCCCACACTGAGCCTGCTTCGCTCTGGCTTGTATAGGCATTTGGCTTTCTTCATTTATTTGGTTTTTTTTTTTTTTTTTTCAAGAAATAAAACACATAAAGATATGTAAAGAAGCTGATTATCCAACTGTTATCCCCAGTCCCAAGGTGGACTCCAGAGATATCCAGTGCTTTAAAACCAATATGTAGCATTCTATAACTTTTTTCTTGCTCATGTACACATATAGAAGGGAGAAGCTGAATGTCTCTTTACAGAAATAAGTATATAGTAAGTACATTATTCTAAACTGCTTTTTAACTATATATCATGGACAGCTCTATGAGACAGTAGGAAAACATCTTTTTTATCCTAATTTCTTAGGAAAATAAATATATACTCATGTAGAATATATGTGATTTTTAGTAAATTGAATCACAACTTATATACTAGTGATTTTCATGCAGGTATGTAGTCATATACTATTTAGGAGTTTTAACTTTTTTTAAAAAGTTGGATTACATTATACACACTTTCCTGTGTCTTGTTTTTGTTCATTCAACAATATCTTTTGCAAAGCATTCAAATCAGCTGGTTTAGGTCTATTTCATTCTGTACAATGGCTTAATAATATCCTTTGATGTGAATCTATCAAAATTTATTCTTTTTCAGAATGAATTCATTTGTAATTAATTCAACCCTTTCTAGATTTTTGCACAAATAAACAATACTGTAAAAAAAAATTCCTCATACATACTCAATTCTTAGGAACAGGTTCCTAAGAATAGGATTGCTGGGGCCACCTGAGTGGCTCAGTAGGTTAAGCATCCAACTCTTGATATCAGCTCAGGTCATGATCTCAGGGTCGTGCTGAGCATGGAGCCTGCTTGAGATTCTCTTTCTCCTCCTTCCTCTGTCCCTGGCTTAAAAAAAAAAATGGAATTGCTGATTAGAAGGATATGTATTTTTTAAGATTTATTTACTTATTTGAGCAAGAGAGAGAGCATGAGCAGTAGGTGCAGAGGGAGGGAGACTCTGAAGCAGACTCCATACTGAGCATAGGGCCTCTTGTAGGGCTTGATCCCACCACCCTGAAATCATGACTGAGCTGAAACTAAATCGGCTGTTTAACTGACTACACCACTCCAGTGCCCCTGTACATTTTAATTTTAAAACATCTGTTGTCAAATCACATTTCTAGCATCTCTGTACGTGCATACCTTTTTTGTTTCCTCCTTAGCAGCAAGAGGTGTTATTGCTCTTTTAAATTTTTGTCAGTCTGATGGATGTGAAGTGATGTCTCAGTAGTACTTTAATTTCTACTTCTCTGGCTACATAGAGTATATTTTTGTATATTGGCAATATACAATGAATTCTATTCTTATTCATTTCTTCATTGAGATACCTTTTTCTTGTCAATTTGTAACAGCAGTTTCCTAAATTTATTATTTATAATTTTATTTATGATATCTTTTTACCATACAAAAAGTTTTATTTTTTTGTCAAATACATGTATTTTTTTTTGTTTATAGCTTCTGAGTTTTCTTCCTGGAATATCAAGGTTTTTCCAACTTCTAGACAGTATACACTGTGAGTGTGTCTTTGATGATTTTTATATTTTTTCACCTATGACTTTAATCCACTTGAATTAAAATTTTACATTAGATATAAAACAAGAACCCAATTTAAATTTTCATATGAAGGTTCAGTTCATTTTATCCAGTTTCTGCAGATAATTTCCTGTTGGGTTTTATTTGGAATTGAAATAACTTTACACATTGCTTTGAAAGAATTGGCACTTTTATGATAGTAAATTTTCTCATCCAAGAATAAGACATGGCTTTCCATTTCTTCATGTTTCAGTTTATGCTCTTCAATAAGATCTTACAATTTTCTTTGCATAGGTTCTATGCCTTCTTTTAAAATTTATGCTCAAAAAAAAAAAAAAAAAAAAAAAAAAAAAAAAAAATTTATGCTCAAGTGTTTTATAATTCTTGTCACTGTTATAAGTGGAATATTTTCCTTTTTCCACTTATTGTTAATATAGTAAGAAAGCCAAATTGTCTTTTAATTCTAGTAGGCATTTTACTAGGGGATCCTAGGGTTTTTTGAGATATACAATCATTTTAACAAAAATAGATAGTTTTAACTCTTTTCCTACTGTTCATATCAATTATTTTTTGTCATATTGCATTTGCTAAAATCAATATTAAATAATAATAATAGCGATTGCTGACAAAACTAATTTTTTTATTTTCAATGAAATTGTTTTAGAGTTTTACTGCTTAGAATAATATTTGTTTTTGGGTTCTGGTCTTATATATTTTTATTCCTAGTTTATTTAGAGTTTTTAAGATTTGCTGCTGGCTTTTACCAAACACCTTTTCAGCATAAATGACACCATGTGGGTTTTGTCTGTTAATTTGTTAATGCCTGATTGACTGTGGTTGACAGATTTCCTGATACTGACCTATCTTTGAACTTTTGGAAGAAACCTTCTTGGTCATTGTTTTCATTTGCCAGGGCTGCCATAATGAAGTACCACAAACTAGGTGACTTAAAACAATGGACACTTACTGTCATACAGTTCTGGAAGTAGAAGTCCAAAATCAAGGTGTCAACAGGGCCACACTCCACCCCCACCCCCACCCCCCCGAAACCCGTAGAGGACAGTTCTTCCTTACTTTTTGATAGCTTCTAGAGATTTCCAGCCATCTTTGGCAATTCCCATCCTCTGTCTCCACATGACATCCTCCTTGTACATCTGTCTTCACACAGCCTTCTCTGGTTCTCCATACTGTCTTTCCTGCATGCATGTCCATCTCTGTGCCCAAATTTCCCCTTTTTGTAGAATACCTGTCATATTGATTAGGGCCCACCTTCGTGACCTCATTTTTACTTGATTGCCTACCGAAAGATCCATTTTCCAAATAAGGCCACATCCTGAGGTGTACTAGGAGTTAGGACTTCTATATATATAATTTTTTTAAAGATTTTATTTATTTATTTGAGAGAGAGCGTGCTCATGAGCAGGGGGCGGAGGCAAAGGAAGAAGCAGGCTCCCCGCTGAGGTCCTCTGGTGATATGCTTTCTCTTAAAGGATAGATCCATCAACCACTCCAAGTTACCTCCTTTGGATTACCCAATGGCTCCCAAGCTCTCCACTTCTTGTACTGGCCATACTTTTCTAACATAATCTTTCCTCATGTTACTCCTTTCAAGAACATGTGCTCAATTTCCAACTGGAAGTCTGAATTCTTCATAGTCCATGGCTTCCTTAATCTGGCTCTCCTTCTTTGTTTCACTTTAGTGACCTACACAAATCCTCTGCTAGAGCTAGGCCTGTCTTAGCCGCATTTGCATACGTGATGGCCATTTCTCATGCTCTTTCCTTGCTTCCAGGCCTTCACACATGCTTTCCTTCTACCTAAAAATTCCCTTTTCCTACTTCACAGAGCCATACCCTATTAATGTTTCAGGAAACTTAGCATAAATGTTACATGTTATACAAAATCTTCTTTGATTTCTCTCTGCTATGTTAAGTATCCCTTCTTGAAACTATCATAACATCCTTTACTTAACATCTATTGTAGCACAATGTTAAAATCACCTATTTCTTGTTAGCTACCCATCCCCTTACCAGTAGGCTCATTGAGGGCTGTTATGGCTCTAGTTTACCATTGTACCCAAGCACTTAGTATAGTGCCTGAATGCAGGAGGCAGCAAAAAAAAAATATTTTGTTAGATGAGTGAATGGATGAATCCATTATATGTCCTCCACCTGAAAGCTTTCCTTTACTTTTACCAAACTAAAGACATAGTTTTACTTTACTAAATCCTACCAGTCCCTTCAGACCAGGATTACGCTATATCTCCTCCATGAATTTATCTTCAGTTACTGTAGACTCCATTTACTTCTTCTTTCTTTGACTTTCTTTAGCAGTTATAACAATTTAGCATTGAATTTTAAATTGTCTTATTTTTTATTTTTTACTGTATATATGTCTTGTCTCATCAATCATAGACTCCTTGAGGGAAGAAGTGGACTGTGTTTTATACTTCTTACTGTAGGGTTTAGAATAGCATAGGGCTCAATGAATACTTGCGGATTTATGCATCTCACCTGTAGTGTAAGAGGCATAAATAAGTTTTCATGGAAATTATTGCTCACGTCATTAAAGAGATTGCCAGAGCCTTGTTTTATCTTACCTCCTGCATGATCTTAGTCTGATAGTTGTTGCCATTCATTGATTCAGAAAACATTTGAGTTCATACTTGGTGTAATGTGATATGATACATAGTTATACTTTATATTAGTCACTATTTTTTCATACATGTTAATTTTGTCTACTCAGTTTTGCTGTATTTTCCATTAAGGCAGAGTCACTTTTTCATATTTGATCACCTCTGACCTCTTAATACGTGTATATAAACAGTACATATTTGTTTAAAGATGGGTTAATTGGATATCATAAAATGGAATACCACTGATGAATGGCCCTCAGAGTGATGCCTTGTTAAAATAGTATTTAATCACATACACTTTATGTAGAATTGTAATTCATATAGAAGGTTGACTTTATAATTGCTCTCTCTCTTTTTTTTTTTTTTTTTTTGTATGTGAAGATCTGGAATTGACTTTGATAATTTCAAGCCACTCTCCAAAGAGAAAGATCTCTATTGAATTTTAAAAAGAGCAAAGATAATCCTTTACTCTTTAAGAGTATACAATCTATTATGTCATTTATTTAGCACTCACTAGTTTAAAGATTTCACATTAAAGAAAATTCCAATCTGTTAAAATCCCCTAGTTAGATAGTTAATTCTTTCCGAAATAATTGTAATGGATAAATAACCATGGAATTAAAGAATTGGCACTGAAATTTTACCTCAGGCAATAAGAAATAAAATATTTACATAATTATTTTTAGATTTTCTAAAATATGTGCTATTTGGATAATACTCAAATAATTTTTTTTTTCCTTTCTAGACAAGTGAAATTACTGATGTTAAGGTAGGTCATTTTAAAATCACTAGAACTTTGCAAATTTTTCCACTTGACTGTGACGCACCCTGCTTATTCGCACTTAGGGAAAGAAAGTTTTAAGAAAGCCCTCCCGCAGTGGTAGGAGTTAAGAGCCCTGCATTCAGTTATTGCCCTTTGCATACTTGGTGCTGTGGCAGCTCCCATTTTCCTGTGCAAAATCCACTGATGGGGCTCACCACCTCATATGTAAGTTTTCCTCAGGTCTCAGTGAGATACTCAAGATAGTAATAGAAGTAGCTCTGAAAAAGATGTTTTCCTTGGATTTGTGCAAGAACGATGACATCAAGTAAAGTGTCAGGGGCTGACCTTTATTCTTCTCCTGGGTAGCTCATGATAAATCAAATTTATCATGATGGATTTTTGTGATTCCATATTTACTTAGACCCATAGCATATTTAGTAAATTTTCCTTCATTTAAGAAAGGTGACATAAAATCAGATTTAATCAGAACTTATAATTTATGGTAATTTTTAAGACTAATTTGCCCTTTACTATCCATAAAGGTTGCCAAATAAAGTAATAGCCTAAAAAATTAGTACCTTCACAAGTCTCTAAACCACCCATTGACATGTTAAAAATTAATATACTAACCATAAAACATGATTGAAGTTGATCCCTCTGTAGAAATACATTGTTAGCCTATTATTTTGGAATATATATGAATTTAAAAAGAAAGTGTACTATAAAATACTATTATTGAGACACTTCAGTAACTCAACTAGCCTCATGCTAGCATGTCAAAGCAAGTAGGCACTAGGAGGTTTTGCCATTTCAAGAACGAAGCAATCGATTAAAACTACAAACCCCTAAAATTGGGGGGGGGGGGAATTTTGAGATAACAGGCCTATATAATAAGCAATCAGAAACACAGAGGTAGAATTTATTTTTTTTCCAGAGGTAGAATTTAATCAGTGCCTTAATCTTCACATGATAACCATCTAATGAAGGATTATTTCCTAAAATTAGTATAAAAGTATTTAAAAGAAACATGAAATGAGAGAGCCCAAAAATGCTGTCAAGGAAAATAGAATATGCTTTTAAGTATAAATCATGTAAATACATCACCTGTGTAATTTTTTCAGGTCATCACACTTATTTAATTATGGTGCATTTAGAAAGTTATAGAGTCTTTAAAAAAATTATTACTATCGTTCTTAATCACTTTCAACCAACACTGGGCCAAACAGAATCACAGATAAAATCTAATTTTATAGAAAAATCTTGAATAAAATGATAATGGAGCAGCAGACCATCAAGAATTATATATTTTCATGAATAGATGTTTTTTTTTTAGGAGTAAAATTTTTAATCTTTTCCATGACCTTTCTTGATCAGATCTGCTTGTATGAATATTTTCCTTATGAAGGGCAAAATTTTATAAGACCACTTCCTTTATATATTATTGCAAATCTGCTCTAATTCTAGAATAAACAATCCTTTCTCTTGTAAATTGCATATTACTCTTTCATCCGCACTAGTGTATCTCAAATGAGCAAATGTGAAGGCCTACTAAGGGCAAGGGCCTAAAAAGCAGAGAAATATCTTCAGTGGTCCTTCTTTTCCAAAGAGCACCATGGTGCATAGCCATATAATCACATAACCCTCTCTGAGTTGTTTTGGGGGAGTTTGCTGTCGTGGAGAATTTTCTCCGATTCAAAAGTTGGGACCTTTCTAAAGATTCATGAACTTCTATAACATATTGGGCAACAAACAGAAAATATAGTAAGCAGGCTTGGCCTTGGAAGCAAAAAATAAAACAAATAGGTAAACATTTTTAATACCTAATATGTATACAATTCTATACTTGTCAATCCTGATACTAATGTGGTAGTATATGAATAATTTAAAATGTGCAGTTCATCAAAAATTTTTTTTTCAACTTTACTTATTTATTCATTAGAGACACACACAGAGAGGCAGAGACACAGGCAGAGGGAGAAGCAGGCTCCTCGCAGGGAGCCTGATGCAGGACTCGATGCCAGTACCTCAGGATCATGACCTGAGCCAAAGGCAGATGCTCAACTACTGAGCCACCCAGGTGTCCCCATCAAAAAATATGTTAATGACTTTATGGAGTGCATAGCCCATGGAATGGCTTCCATGTCAAAGCTTTACATTTAGAAACTTCAAAATAAAAGTTCTAAGCCATTTTCATCTGTAGTCTTACAGGCTTTTAACCATAGAAATCTGGAGCTTCAGAAATGATACTTGATCCATGTTGTGCTTTTTGTGCTAAAATATTATGCTCTGACAATACAGCAGTATTGTTGAATTAGCAACTACACCACTCACAGATACCTAATCATAGGACTAGAAGGAGCTATGTAGACTCATTTAAAACATTTTCTTGACCTTATAAGAATATATTCTGTTTTTTAAAACTTTGTGAAAAGTTTAGACTCTCCCTAAGAAACTTCTTACAGCATTTAATTTAAAAAGCACCAGAAATCTTTGTTCTTGCTCAAAACCACTCATTTTGTGATTTAAACATGTTTTGTATTTTCTTCTTAAGACACATTAGAAATTAGGTGGCACATACCAGGTAGTAAAACTTCATCATGAAGCCACATTCCTCAAAACTGTGCTACTAGCACAATCTCAGCTCTTAGATCTTTGCTTTAAAGTGGTCCAGAGTCAGACTCTAGTCTGTATGGATTTTGTATATAATTTGTTGCGTCACCCAACAGCGGGGAATCAATATGGGATTTTCTATAATGACATGTGTTATTGTGATCAAAGAAAAATGTCTTTCAAAATTGAAATGTATGTTAATTCTGGTTCCATTATTAACACCAGAAGGCATACCCTATAAACATGAAAACTCTTAAATCCAGCCAATCTGTTCTTGATTCAGAGAATGCTAATGCATAAGTGAACACGGGTACTAGTGTAGGCATTGCTTTTATTGCAATGTGTTCAGTGGTAAATACTCAGTATCTGTGTTGTGAGGAGGTAAGAAGGGGAAAAGGCTTTTGGATGTACATAGGAGTAGAGCCATACCACTGACTCCAGTCAAAGACACCTTCCAACAGACATGTCTAAACGTACAGAAAATATGCATCGCTTATAAGGAACAGTTTTTTCAGGGATTTTTTTTTTTTTTATTCTCTAGAGTATGGACTTCACTAACAGGGAACATTCAAGGCATACATCTATTAACAAACTAGAATATGAGAATGAAAGGCTCCGAAATGATCTTGCAAAACTTCGTGCCAATGACAAATCAGCATGGGCTAACCAAAATACCTATGAAGAAATGGGACGATACACCTATCAAAACCAAATAAAAATGGAAAAACATGAAGATAGGTATGTTAACTCCCTTATATGAGGACACACATGAATGAACATACATTTAGAAATGGAAGTTTATTTTGAAAAAAATTAAAATTGAATTTTATAAACTTTTGCTCTTCAGTTATTTTAATTTTATTTTAGTGATAATGCAGTAGTATAGATCTGTTTTATATGAAATTCTGTATTGTCGCTAGCTTTCGAACTCTAACTGTGAAATGGTAGTGTTTTGGTGAATGTCACTTCACACCCTTCTTAGAAGCTGATGTGGCACTCAAAATATATAAGCAAGTATCTTATTTTTTAATGCCATAAAAAACAGATTTTCATATGTTACATATATTTAATCAAAGTACAGATATAGGATGATGTCACTTCCAACTTAACTTCAAAATATGCACTTCATACTGACACTCCAGCAGTAGCAACAAACCATTGGTCACTTCCTGGGGAAAGAATTGGGTAGGGTAGGAGGACGATTGGGTAGGAGGTCTCCTCTGAGTGAAGAGAAGCATGTGGAGAATTACATGATCCCCTTTTAAAGTGTCTTAGTTCAAAATTTAAGTAAATACATCAACCATAAAATTAGACTAATTTATTCAACTTTAATAAAATATTTTTGGAATCCAAACTGTCCCTGGAGATTTTTCACTCTTTTTCCAGACTTCGAAAATTCTCAGCAAAATAAACAAGTTTCTTTTCTACAAGACAGCTCTAAGTCATTAATATGCTAATATACGTTGTGAGTTTCAAGAAGAGGTGTGGTGTGCAGGACTCTTAAACTTACTTAACATTGGATTTATTAACATTTCATGGCGCCACAAAATGATGAATTGATAGGACTCAACATCAGTACAACCTTTGCTCAAGAACTCATAATACTTACCAGGAAAACCTTACACACTATTCTCATATAACAGTATTTACAAGCTTGGGAAATTTACAGCCTTTGTGATCCTTAACTTCCCATCTGATAAATAGGAATAATAATTATAAGTTTTTTGTGAGAATTATAGAAGAACATATAGTTCCATGTAAAACACATATTTCCATAAATGTTAGCCATTCTTACTGATGCTGTTATTACTGACAAAATTGTTAGCACTTATGATAATATGAATACTTCTTCAACAACTCACAGTGCCTAAAAAGGTCGGTTTTGATGGCCAAATGGCTGAACCTGGCATTTCCTCAAAGATAGTCCTGTGGAGGCGGGGTGATGCCAGGCTCATCTTTGTAACTAAGCACACCCAGTTCTACAGGGGGTAGATCCATAAATCCATGGCACATACCAAAAAATATGTGTGTTTAGCATTCTTGCAGATATAGCACAGCTCTCTACTTGTGTCACCTCTGCCCTGTACGTATTAGAGGATATATCCTAACCCGATGCAAGAAACAACAACCACTCAAAAGTGCTAAATGAATAACCTTTCTTCAAGTAGTTGGGGAAGGAAATGAGGGCAGACTGGCTGCCACCCTAAAACAAACACCGGCGGTGGGATCCTGGCAGGGGGCGGACAGAACAGGTCACTGAGGCACTGCGGTGGGCCAGTTCTCTCGTGAATGTGTCTGTGTGTGCTGCCAGGGGAACGGAAAATCTGTCCAAAAGAGTTCTAATTTTGATTGTGGTATAGAAATATTTTTTCTGACATAGAATAAACCCTCCCAAAGTGCCTTCCTACTCTACAGATTTATTTCTCTGTGGGTCAAATCATGACCCCGTGTATACAGTTTTTTCATTGTAAGGGAGAAGCAGGCCCCTAAAGATATCCTTTATAAAGGGTCTTCCTGGGTTTGTTAGTCAGGACTGGCCTGTATGGAGCACCCATTAGGTGCAGAACACTGTTTCCTATTCTTGCTTGTTGGGAAGAATTCTGAAAGCCTTAGATGAAGGTACCAGGAATTGTGATTTAAAAAGCAGTTACTCTGCCTTTTATTACTTTTAAAAAGTAATTTTATTGTTTGGATGGCCCCCTTTTTTCTTTGTTGGACGGCACAGAATGTGTTAAAAGGGCCTAACAAAAACAAGACAGTAGGAGACACAGAAAGCTACACAAGAGGTAAAACGCTCAGCGCGAGATGATCTTAATAAGCAGTTTGGACTACTGTTCCTGCCGCAGAGCCTCGTGTCCTGCCAGTCTCATCTGTTGAAAATTTCATTAAATTTGTTTTAATGCCTTGTCTGATTTCAGTGTTCTCCAGTGACCTGATTTTTAAAAGAAACAGCATTTCAAATGTTCTGAATAAATTATTACCATGTAGAAGCCGCTATGGGGAAAGCGTTGTTGAGTTGCAAGGACAGCGGGCTCCTCGGTGGAGAGCTGTGAAGTACATGCCTTTTAATTTCGGCAAGTGGAAAATGAAGTGTTCCTTCTCTCCCTCACAGCACAGCTCAGTGAAGGCAAATAGTAAAAGCTATACGTACTCGTCAGGCCTAAAAATCATCGGAACATACGGAGTCATAGTTACGTAGCAATGGCTAATGCAGGAAGTTCTCATTAAACTATTTTAGAGAGGAAAAAGCTTTTAGGCAAAAGTATATGCAGATAGTGTTCCACAAAATTTTTTTTTCCCAGTTAAATTAGAATTTCATTGGTGTTCAATTTACTAACATACAGAATAACCCCCAGTGCCCGTCACCCATTCACTCCCACCCCCCGCCCTCCTCCCCTTCCAACACCCCTAGTTCGTTTCCCAGAGTTAGCAGTCTTTACGTTCTGTCTCCCTTTCTGATATTTCCTACACATTTCTTCTCCCTTCCCTTATATTCCCTTTCACTATTATTTATATTCCCCAAATGAATGAGAACATATAATGTTTGTCCTTCTCCGACTGACTTACTTCACTCAGCATAATACCCTCCAGTTCCATCCACGTTGAAGCAAATAGGGGGTATTTGTCATTTCTGATGGCTGAGGAATATTCCATTGTATACATAGACCACAGCTTCTTTATCCATTCATCTTTCGATGGGCACCGAGGCTCCTTCCACAGTTTGGCTATCGTGGCCATTGCTGCTATAAACATCGGGGTGCAGGTGTCCCGACGTTTCACTGCATCTGTATCTTTGGGGTAAATCCCCAATAGTGCAATTGCTGGGTCGTAGGGCAGGTATATTTTTAACTCTTTGAGGAACCTCCACACAGTTTTCCAGAGTGGCTGCCCCAGTTCACATTCCCACCAACAGTGTAAGAGGGTTCCCTTTTCTCCGCATCCCCTCCAACATTTGTTGTTTCCTGCCTTGTTAATTTGCCCCATTCTCACCGGTGTGAGGTGGTATCTCATTGTGGTTTTGATTTGTATTTCCCTGATGGCCAGTGATGCAGAGCATTTTCTCATATGCATGTTGGCCATGTCTATGTCTTCCTCTGTGAGATTTCTGTTCATGTCTTTTGCCCATTTCATGATTGGATTGTTTGTTTCTTTGGTGTTGAGTTTAAGAAGTTCTTTATAGATCTTGGAAACTAGCCCCTTATCTGATATGTCATTTGCAAATATCTTCTCCCATTCTGTAGGTTGTCTTTGAGTTTTGTTGACTGTATCCTTTGCTGTGCAAAAGCTTCTTATCTTGATGAAGTCCCAATAGTTCATTTTTGCTTTTGTTTCTTTTGCCTTCCTGGATGTATCTTGCAAGAAGTTACTGTGGCCGAGTTCAAAAAGGGTGTTGCCTGTGTTCTTCTCTAGGATTTGATGGAATCTTGTCTCACATTTAGATCTTTCATCCATTTTGAGTTTATCTTTGTGTATGGTGAGAGAGAGTGGTCTAGTTTCATTCTTCTGCATGTGGATGTCCAATTTTCCCAGCACCATTTATTGAAGAGACTGTCTTTCTTCCAATGGATAGTCTTTCCTCCTTTATCGAATATTAGTTGACCATAAAGTTCAGGGTCCACTTCTGGATTCTCTATTCTGTTCCACTGATCTATATGTCTGCTTTTGTGCCAGTACCACACTGTCTTGATGACCACAGCTTTGTAGTACAACCTGAAATCTGGCATTGTGATGCCCCCAGATATGGTTTTCTTTTTTAAAATTCCCCTGGCTATTCGGGGTCTTTTCTGATTCCACACAAATCTTAAAATAATTTGTTCTAACTCTCTGAAGAAAGTCCATGGTATTTTGATAGGGATTGCATTAAACGTGTATATTGCCCTGGGTAACATTGACATTTTCACTATATTAATTCTGCCAATCCATGAGCATGGAATATTTTTCCATCTTTTTGTGTCTTCCTCAATTTCTTTCAGAAGTGTTCTATAGTTTTGAGGGTATAGATCCTTTACATCTTTGGTGAGGTCACAAAATTTTAAAGTCTAATTTTTAGCCGCTTCCTCCTTAGGTGAGGAAGATTGCGTAATACATTTTTATTTTTTTCAACTTGGTTTTATTTAAATTCAATTGATTAACATATTAGTGTATTATTAGTTTCAGAGGCAGAGTTCAGAGATTCATCAGTTGCATACAATACCCAGTGCTCATCACATCACGTGCCCTCTTTAATGTCCATCACCCAGTTACCTCTTTTGGGGTCCAACAGAGGTCTCCCCTAGCAGTGCAGGTGGTTCATCCCATCAGAGGAAGTTGCCTGCTTGGGTGTGTTTAATCTGATCCCTTAGTCTTGAGGTACCACAACTGGTTTGTGAGGAAGATTTATCAGTCATAGAAACTGAAAAGCCGTATTTTTTTTTCTGAAGGTTTTTTTGTTTTGTTTTGTTTTGTTTTGTTTTTTTAGTGGTCAATGATTCATCAGTCTTATATAACACCCACTGCTCATCACATCACGTGCCCTCCTTCATGCCCATCACCTGGTTACCCCATCCCCTATTGCCCTCCCCTCCAGCAACCCTCAGTTTGGTCCCTATGGTTAAGAGTCTTTTATGGTTTGTCTTCCTCTCTGATTTCATTATTTTATTTTTCCCTCCCTTCCCCTATGCTCCTCTGTTTTGTTTCTTAAATTCCACATATGAGTGAGATATGATAATTTTCTTTCTCTGGTAGACTTACTTCGCATAATACATTTTTAAATAATCTTTTATCCACTCAGAAATAACCCAATTTGTGTTGTTGTTTTTCATTCCTATTAGAAGTAATAAGAAGTTCTTCATGCTCATCCACTTAAACTGTGAAGCGTTTTAGGATATTGTGGCAGATTTGCTTTTGGATAGGGAAGTTATTCAGAACTTTAAAAAATTATGAATAAGATGTAATTGAATGTAGTGAGGATGTATTGAATATTTTTAAAGTTTTTAAACGGTTTTGAAGTTTAAGGATAATTTATAAACTAATTTGGAATAATGTTATCCAGAGCAATTAATATATGACTAATTTTAATGACAACTCAATTTTATAATGGGTTTCGTCTCTATATCTGATACATACTTAAAAGTCAATGTATGGTTTTAAAGGTTACATCATGTACTGGAAAGAGTTTAGTGACCATAAATATTAATCACTAAAATTGCTTCAAATCGAGTCAATAAATAAAGATTCTAACACCAAGAAAGCCACAAAGTTGGTAGGTTTGTCATAACTACTCTCACAGAGTCCCTTGTCAAGGATGGATAGTCATCTAGAAGCAAAAAAAGCCCGTCATGAAAATTTTGTACCAATGTGTTACTCAATAAGGAGCAAAACATAGACTGAAAAGTTGCAGGCCAGGAAATACTGAGCAGTTCCTAGAACAGGGAACATTGTGTGGAGTGTTAGGAGGTGAGGCTAGAAGCAGGCAGATTAGCACTTGTGAAGGGGTCCTGTTCCACACTGAGGACATTTTCCTGGAGCCCAGTGAAAATTAACAGAACGCCAGGAATGGATGTACAATCAGACAACTCTGAAAACTGCAGACAGTTGACTCCAAGCTCTCAAGTGGGCAGAGCTCTGCTCCCAACAACTGGGTCCTGCCCTCCTGGCAGAAGTAGGCAGAGGCCTCGGACTAGGACCTGTGGAAAAGACAACTGAAAAGACCAGCTTATAAGAGGGAAATAAAAGCCTTCCAAAATGTCTTTTAAGATAGCTTTTAAATTGATAGACTGCAAGGTGGTTTTATGAAGTATTGGAATAGCTGCATTCTAGAAGAACTTTGCAGATATAAAGATGCTTTTTTCAGATATAAAGATGCTTTAAACCAAAAGTATTTTAATCCACAATGTAGTCTTTCCTTTCAATCTCTACATTTTATTGATCTTACAGTAAAAAGCATGTTCATATATGTTTTACTAATTAACACTGTAAACTGTATTGATACATCCAAAGCAAAATGGATAATTGAGATAATTCTGTAGATAATTTAGGACAAATAATACTTTCCCTGAAATCTTTGTATAATTGAGATTACAAAGAGATATGTATGTCTTGAGTCGCTTCTATAATTATCTTATTTTTCCCACTGTGCTTTGAAGTATAGATGGTAGCCTCACTCAAATTAAAAGGTTCAGCTGAAGACTCTATGCAGATGTACTCTGCAATTGTTATAATTCTATCTGAATTGTGGGATGTTTCATCTTAACGTGCACATCATAAACCATGTTATTTCAGTTTAATTTGCTGTTCTGTTTCCATGGTAATTATGGTTTGGAAGAATGGATTAAAAAAAAGATATATTTCAAGATAAGTAAAAATGGAAAACATGCTGTGTTTGTTTTTATGTCCTAATTTACAGATGTCTCACTTAACTTTTATTGCTATTTGTATGCATCACTTTGAAAATGTTTACATAATAGGAAATAGGTCTGTATAGATAGATAGTCTCTGGATAAGAGGAGAGAACAATAATGTGAATTTTTTGGAACTATGTGAAATTAAAATATGAAGGCTTTGAAAATGGTAAATCAATACCTCTGGAGAATTTGAATAATCAATAAAAATGAATAAATAATTTTAAGTTGAAGGGATTCTTATGTTTTCATGGGCTTTGATGATTTTGATTAAATTTCAACCCCAATTTCATGAATTAATGTTCAGAAAGACATTTAGTCCCAAATAGCTCATACTGTTAGAACATTTTTATGTAAAATTTTATGGGAATTTGGTTCAGTTTTTGTTTTATTATTCATTTGTTTACTCAGCATACCAAAATTTAAAATCTCACTGGTATTTTATTCAGTTTCATTTTCTACCTTATATTTTAGCAAAAACAACCAATTCTGTAGTGTACCTTTCATCCTGATTATGGAGTTCAATTCTCCCAACCATCTTTTTTAATCAATGAAAAAAATAAAAGTCACAGAAAGATATAGTTATCTGCTCAAGGTCAAGGTCATACAGCTACTAAGGATGAGTTTAGGAGATGATACAAATTGAAATAATGTCACAAATAGTTAAATCCTATAGGAATGAGAATTATTGTACAAGGGCTTGTTCTAGCATCAAAAAAAAAAAAAGGCAGCATAATTCTGTTGAGAAAGCCATCGAGGTTAAGTGAAATAGAGAATACAGAAAGAGGATTATTTAGAATTGTCAAGGGCAGCAGTGTTAGCTGTTTTGAGATTCTTTCCAAACTGGTATCATGTTGTTTAATTAAATGGCAGAGGGACCCGAAAGTAAAACACAGAAAGAGATACAAAGTAGGCAATAAGAATTGAAGAATATTTTTAATAATTACAAAGTTTTCTGTTCGTTATTAATCATTAGAAATGACTCATCTGGAAAATTATTTTCAAAGAGATACTGAGATAAGAAGGCCAAACTTTTTGTTGTGCTTCCCCCACTGTTACATCAAAGAAATTGAAATCTTTAGCTACATGAACAGGCAGTGTCCTTGGTAGCGGTAAATGAGAACCATCCTTCTCTTTTAGACTTAGCCAAGATCGTGAGCCAAACAGAAGTGCAACGCCTCCACTGCCATCTTTGCCATTTCAAACCAAAGAAATGACGAGTCCCCTGGTTAGTGATGATGAAGTGTTCCCGCTGGTGAGTTGCTCGGTTGTTGGTTAATTTTTTTTCCTTTAAGGAATGACTACTCCTACACTGATACCTATACACTGATGTTCACATAGTTGTTAAGAAAGAAAATATTGCTTCTTGAATAGGACTCCAAGGTGGATCTGTGAGTCGTTTGGCCGTGCCTTTCTACAGAAGGAAAAGAGATCCATAATGTTTCATCAAGTATTTCAATCTAAGGCTATTTTCTGAGATTCATCATCCATATTGTTTTATATGTTAATTTTATGTAGTTAATCCATTTTTGTTTCTCGATAGTATTCCATTGTAAATAAATGCTGCATAGAATGATACTACAATTTATCCATTTTACTGTTGGCAGACATTTGAGTTATTTCCAGCTCAGGAATATTACAAATAATGCTGCTAAAACATTCTTGTATGTATCTTTTGGTACACACGTGTACACATTTCCATTGGGTATATTCCTAAAGTGGAATTGCTGGGTCATAGGATATACTTAAGGTCAGCTTTAGGAGGTAATGCCAAACTGGTTCTCTAACTGTTTGAGCCAGTTAATACCCCAATAAGTAGTATTTGAGTGTTCTTCTTTCCACCACTTGGTACTCTCCGTCTTTTTTATTTTTGCTTTCCTGGCCAGTGTGTAGTAACTTCCTATCATGGTTTTAATATATATCTGGTGAATAATAAAGTTGAGCACCTTTTCATTGGCCATTTTGATGTTCTCCTTTGTAAAATGTCTGTTCAATTCCCTTGTCTAACTTTCTGTTGGATTGTCTTTATTCTCATCGATTTGTAGGAGTTCTTTATATATTCTGGATATAAGCCCTTTGTTGATTATATAAATTGCAAATATCTTCTATCACTTTTACTTGCCTCTTCACTTAATAGTATATTTTGGTAACCAGAAGTTCTTAATTTTAATACATTCACTTATGAATCTTTTCCTCTGTGATTAACATTTTTTGGTAACCTATTTAAAACTTTGCCTGTCCCAAAGTTACAAAAATATTATCCTATGTTATCTTTTAGAACCGTTAGCTCTTTATCTTTCATATTTACATCTACACCTGGAATCAATTTTTGCATATGGTGCAAGGTAGTATTCTCAATCCCTTTCCCCATGAAAATATTCAGTTGAATTTGCACATATATTCTAGTCCTATGGATTCTATTGAATTTTCTATATTCCAAATCAAAATAATGACAATTTATTTCCTACTTTCATATCTTTATACCTTTTTTCTATTTTGGGCTTTACTTTACTAAGGCCTCCAGTAAATGTATCCTTCTCTCATTCTCAATTGCAAAGGAATTTCAATATTCCGCCATTGTGTATGATATTCACTATAGATATTTTGTAGACTCCTTTTTAAGATTTTTTTTTGAGATTTTATTTATTTATTCATGAGAAACAGAGAAAGAGGCAGAGATATAGGCAGAGGGAGAAGCAGACTCTCTGCACGAGCCCAATGTGGGACTCGATCCCGGACCCCGGGATCACGCCCTGAGTCAGACGCTCAACTGCTGAGCCACCCAGGCATCCCGATTCCTTTTATTAATATTAAGCAATTTCCCTTTTATTTCTAGAGTGCTGACTTTGTTCGTGAATTAATTTGGAATTTTATCAAATGCTTGTACTGCTTCTTTTGAAATGACCAAAGCAAAAACAAAAAGAAACGACCATATTAGTTTTCTCTTTAGTTTGGTTAATGTTTTTTCTTGTTAACTCAACTTTGAATTCTTGGAATAAACTGCACTCGATAACTGCATTTGGTCTGTTCATACTGGCTTAGACTTTTTGTTTTGTGTTCACTAGAGAAATTAGCCTGTAATGTTCTTTTGCTGTCCTTATCAAGCTTTGGCATCAGATTATGTTGACCTCATAAAACAGGTGGGAAAGATTCTTAATTTCATATTCTTCTGTTTCTTCATTTTCCTTGACTCTCTGTGTTGGTTTCTATGCATAAAAGAGCCACCACTCCCTGCCTTAAGAATGTGATTTCGTGTAGGTTAATTTCAGTCTTATATTTTTCAGTTCCTGAATTTTCATCTGATTCTTTTTTTGCATTTTCCAGTTCTGTGCTGAATTTCCTGCCTTATGATTTAATTTCTTGAACATAATAATCACAGGGTGTTTTTAAGTAGATATTTACCTCAGAAAGTGAGTAGTAGTACTCGTAGCAATTGCTTTCACTTATATTCAAAGTATATCATGTAATTTTTTAGCACCTCTCCATGTTATACTAATATTGGATGCAAATTATAAACAATGACAACAATAGGAAATGTTTAAACTGGATGGGGTACCCCATGAGTGCTTTTCTGCTTTTCTGGAATCTGTTGGCTTCTTTTGGTAGAGATTGGAAATAAGATTTAAGGTGTTTTGGAAGAAGACTTTAAACCATTAACTTTTGAAGTGTTAGAGATCTCTAAAGCCTTGAAATGTTCTTTTGTGTTCCTCTCAACATGAAATGCCAGAATTATTTGAAAAGAATAAAATTCCATACCGATAAAATAACTGAAATAAACCTCCTTATTTAAGTTATGGGAACCACTGAGGGGAGTTAGCAAATTTTGTATCAATAAAATCTGGATGCTGAAGGACTCCAAAGTAAGCATATATTCCAGTGAAACAAAGCATGATGAATTGCTAAATGCCATATGGTTCTAATGTCAGATGATTTTAGCATTTTAGGCTAGTTAGTCTCTGCTCAAATATTACCTCATCATGGGTGCCTGAGCAACCAACCTACAGTAGCACCTCCTTCTTGATTCCCCTACCCCTTGTCCTGGTTTTTATTTTTTTCATAGCACTTTACCATAACACATTTATGTCTGCTCGTGTGTTTGCTTCCCTCTTCTAGAATTTAAGCCCCATGAATATAGGGACTTTTTCTGTCTTCGCTTACTGTTGTAGCCCCAGCACCCAAAAAAGTGTGGAGCATTAGTAGGCACCTAAAAAGCATACCAGCGTATCTGTTGTCTTAATAACAAGGATTGGGCTTCCTTCCTTCCTTGCATCACTCCTTTGAGGAAGTTCAGAGCCTCAGAGTTGCCAGGAAAAAATTATCTCCTGTTTTAGGTCTGGGCATGGGGAACTTAATCTGTGATGGAAGCCCCAGAATTCCCTGAAAGACATGGTCCAACCCACTGTTCTGGGTTCAGTAGTTTCCCTCCACCTCCACATTTTAACTTCTACATCAGTACTATTCCTTCCAAGACCACCAGCAACCTTCTAGTTCATTAAATATGCTTTAAGAACTTGTCTTCCTTAATCATTTTTTTTTTGAAACTCTCATATTCTCTGGCTTCTATGACACTATTCTCCATTGATTTTCCTGCTGCCTTTCTGGTTACTTTTTCCCAGTCTACTTCTCAGCTTCTCTCTCCTATACCTGTCCTTAAATATTAATGCTCATCATTCAGTCATAAAATCAACATTATAAGCACCTAGTGTATGGCAGGTTCTGTTCTAACACATCTTCGATGAGACATAGAAGCCTACAGTCTGGTGAAAGAGAGGAATCTCACCAGTGGATGAATGGATAAACAAATAGCATTGCAGACACACAATGGAATACTATTTAGCCATAAAAAGGAGAGAAATACTGATATGTGCTATAGTGTAGTAGATAAACCTCCAAAACACTATACTAAGTGGAAGCAGTTAGGCACAAAAGGTCATATTTTTTATGGTTCCAACTACATGAAGTGCTGAGAATAGGTAAATCATAGAAACAGGATGCAGATTAGTGGTTACCAGGGGCAGCTCGGGGAGCAGGGAATGGGGATCAGTAGCTTAGTGGATCCAGTTTCCTTTTAAGATGATGAAACTATTTTGGAACTAGATAGAGATGGTGGTTGCATAACATTGTAAATGTACTAAATGCCACTGAGTGGTTCATTTTCAAATGATTTTACTTGATGTGCATTTTACCTCAAAGAAGGGAGGGGTACAATTAATGACTGGAAACAAATGAATATATATTTTTAAAAATCAAGTAATGATAAATTGTATGAAGAAAAGAAAAGCCAATGATGTGACAGGAACTGATGGGAGTGTGAGGGATTACTTTAGGTTGAGTGGCCTGGAAAATGAGGAGAGGACACTGAGGAGACCTATATTAAGTTGAGACCTAAATTAACAACAACAAAAAAGGCCCAAAGATCTGGGGGAAGAGGGCTTCAGGCAGAGGGAACTCCTGGTGCAAATCTATAAGGCAGGAATAAATTTGGTAAGTTCAAGAACCAGTCCTGGAGCCTAGGAGAGAAAGAAGATGGAATGCACTGGGGACAGAGAAATAGTCAGATATGTAGAGACTTTATGCCAAGGGAAGGAATTCGAATTTTGGGTGGAAGAAAAGGAGGTGGGTGGGGGTGGGGGTGACTGAAGGGGGCACTTGATGGGATGAGCACTGGGTATTATTCTATATGTTGGCAAATTGAACACCAATAAAAAATAAATTTATAAAAAAATAAAAAAATAAAATATCTTTTAGAGAGATTCATGTCTTTTGAGTGCCAAATAAATAATAAATTATAGAGGGGCAAAGGTAGAAGTGGGGAGAGCAATTTTCAGGCTATTTCAGTAGTCAAGGCAAGAGATGATGATAGCAGTGTAGACAAAGGAACATGTTGGATCTGGGAAATGTTGTGGAGAACAGACCAGACAGTCAATGGGTTAACTCTGGGGAATGAAGGAAAGAAAGGACTCGGAGATGACTCCTAGGATGTAAGCCTGAGCATTGGGTGGATGCTAGCATCACTTTCAGACATGAAAGACTAGGGAAAGGAGTAGGATTGGAGGAGAAAATCATGATTTCTAGATTGGGCACTTCAATTTAAAATGTTCATTAGACATGCAAATGGGAATATCACATAGGTGTTAGGATATGTGACTCTGGTATTCCAGGAAGACATCAGAGCTGGAAACAAAATATAGGAGTAATCAGTGTATGGCTATAAATCTATAGGACTAGACGAGAATACTTTAAAGGGTATAAATGGGGAAACTGTCCTAAGACAAAGCCTTAGACTATTACATTTAGTGTTCCAATGGGAACCTTTAAGGAGAAGAGGAAAGGTTGATGGCGAAGGAGGTGGGACTCATGAGTGACAAGGTTCATTTGCAGAAAGAGCCATTGAGAAGACACAAAGGAATAGAATCCATGGTGTAGGTAGAAGTAAGAGTCTCTGAAACAGATTATGGCGTGAAATGTAGATACAGGTGCAACAGGGTATAGAGAGGTGAGGGAGCTCCTTCCTGAGAAGGAGACAAGGCCACCAGGTAATGAGTGAGAAAGTGAATATGCTAGGGAAGTGCAACAGAATGGTCAGGCATTAACTAACTGATGTTAGTTAACCATCAGTTAATCAGATGTTAACTAACCATCTGATATTTGAGGTGGACTTTGAGTGAAAGCAGTCCCCACAGTACACAATTCCTTCTCCAGCTGTTCAGGTGCATGCATGGCCAGGCAGGTTATTTAGGCCTAGGTTTTACCAAGCACCTGAGACAAAGACAGGATGTTGGTGGGGGAGATGGGGAACGAGTTGCTGAATGATTATAATGACGGATCTGGAATATAAGCAGAGTTAGAAGGGAATGGATGATGTGAGAAAGTGGAAATACTAGACTAAGCTGGAAGGATAATAGATGGGTTGCTGAAATCTTGATTAATAAATAATGCAGTTTTCATTGATGACAATGTTGAGAACATAACCATGGGAGTGGGAGCCTGAAATGAAGTTCTCTCCAAGATACCGTATTTGAACTACTTTTTATTTAATTTGCATGTCTTGGATTATTTCAATCAGACTGGCAGCCTTAATTACCTGTAACTTTGAAATATCTCTAATCTATACCTATCTTTTGAGTTCTAGACTGATGATATATCTCATTTTCTACATGACAATCTGAGACCCAAGTCACCTCTAATTCAGGATTATTCAAAATCAAAAGTACTTTCTTCATTCATATATTAATTCAAAAATTTTGTTTAAAATATACCCTGTGCCAGAAGCTGTGCTAGAACCCAGGGAATCAAAAATAAATAAGACATTACCCTCAATGAGCCCTTTTACTATTTTACTTTTCTCATAAGTGGCATTGATGTCACCCAGTCATCACTCAAGCCAGCAGTTAAGAAGTCATCTGTTTGAGATCAGGTTTCCTAGCATCTGAGACAGAGATTCTTAGGAAGGTGGTTTCTTGAAGGTAGTAAGTCTCGGCAGAAGGAGAATCAGGGAAGCAGTCTAAGGAGGGAGGAAAGCTAAACAAAAATGAGCTAAAAACAAGCTGGAGACTAACTTGGCCTGGTCTCACCAGGAGCTTGGAGCATGAATCGCACAACAGAGTTGGTTCCCCTGGAGACAAGAAGTCTGGTGTTCTGTGCCCTGTGTCAATCAGTCCTCGCCTTAGAGGAGAGGGAATAGGCTGCGGGGGATATTACAACTTCTCAGATGAGGCAGGGGCTCTTAGTCCAGCTGAGGGCAGGTCTCCAGAGAACCAACCCCCCAGCAAGCAGGAGGACAGATGTGCCAGCCTGGTGAAGGGAACCCCGCTAGGACACCAACAGCATCCACTAGAGTCTACCTCTTGAGCCACTCAGATCCATGCTCTGTTCATGTTCATTCCATTCAGGCCTATCTTCTTCAAGATTCTGGCTTGTCACATTTCTTGGAAAGTTTGTACGAGGAGGGTCAGTGGGACAAACTACAGGCCTTGATGCCACAACTGGTCTCAAGAACTTAATGGATGGTCATCATCTCTTCACCCATTCTAGATACCTCTCCATCTCAGCTAGCACTTACGTTAGTCCAGATAGCTTGCCTTGTCGGGTGAGCCCCTGGTTCCTGTGTCCTCCTCGGGATGTGGTTTGTCGTTTACAGTTAAAACTGGGCACAGGAGTATTAAAAGAAACCTCAGTGGCTAGCTGAATATCAGACATGTTCCTCGCTGCTTCCATTGTGTAGTAGTAGTCTTCGTGATGATTAGGGCCAGGTACCTCTGCCAGTGTAGTACCTCTTTTCTGTGCCTCTGATCCTTTGGCATGAGGAGCCCGAGGTGGCTAGGTGCCAGCCAGTGCTTTTTTTTTTTTTTTTTTTTTTTCCAGCCAATGCTTTAAGCTCAGTGAGACTCTTACAGGTATCATGGTGGAGGCATTTCCCCCTCTAAGATCCAGGGCCTGTACATCCACAGAGCCTCAAGATACAAAGACACAAGGTAGAAATTCTCCAAGTGGGTCAACAAAATGATGGAGAGTGGAGCCATTCTTCCATCCTCCCTTTTGTTCCCAGATTCATGTATTCTCCTGCTGGAAACACAGTAGCATATAACAGCCATTGGTTGAGAGTCTGTACCATGTCCTGAAGAACGTACCCCATCCTCACAGGATATAATTTCCCAGCTGATGCCCCACCCCTGCCTTCAAGAAGCCTATCAGAGCTAGCATCTTGCAGATGGTCTGGATGGTGAGACCAATGCATTCCATGGTCATGACCCCTCTGCCATACTCCTCAGCTGTAAATTAGGTTCCTTTACTATTAGTCAGGATCCCATGTCAGTAACTCAGTCTCTCTGTGAGCTGCCAGGTAGTGATCAAG
Organism: Canis lupus dingo; assembly: GCF_003254725.2. Classification (NCBI taxonomy): domain Eukaryota; kingdom Metazoa; phylum Chordata; class Mammalia; order Carnivora; family Canidae; genus Canis; species Canis lupus. The sequence continues at coordinate 7,418,413 of NC_064263.1, read as the reverse complement.
GCCAAGGCCCTTCAGGCAGGAAAGGCAAACCCAAAGAATATACATCAGTGCTGGTGAGGGTAAAATATTGCCCCTTCCAAGGTGGAAGGGACCTAGTGTAAATTAGTTGCCACCAAAAGGCCGGTTGGTCTCCTTGAGGGATGGGTGCCATATCTGGAACTCCTCAGCTTTGGTCTCTATTGCAAGCAGGTGGGACGCTCAACAGCCATAGTTAGCTACCTTAATCTTGGTGAAAGTGGGACCGTCCTGACAGGCCCATCCATAATTTCCACTGGAATGACCAAGGACAGAGCTAGAACCAGTCATCCTCTCCACTTCTTAGCTGCTTGGCCTCAACTAGGGCCAGTAGCATTACAGGAACGGTTCTGTAAATAGTGTACAGTTTTCTGCTACAGATGGCGTGGTCTTGCTCCAGAATCTTAAGGTTCTTCAAGGCAACTTGCCTAGTACACTTGGCAGAGGCTACACAAGGCAATTTTATTTTATCAGAGATTCTCCTAGTATGGGATCTGCTAAGCCATTTGGCAGGACTTAATCAGTTAACAAACAGTTAAATGAGCACTTCCATATTACCACAAAGTGTGTAAGTGGGAGGCTTTGTCAGCTCTAATTGGACAAAGGAGATACATTCCAGCATTACGGCCTTCCCTGCCAGAAGCCACTTGTACCCCGACATGCATCATGCCAGCTCTCCTCACCTGGCTAACTCCAAACAGCAATTAGCTCCCTTTTTCAGCCAATCCTTAATTTTTTTTCCTATCTAAGTTTTCTTTGCCCAAGTCTATCATAATCTTTATGTCAGCTTTTTGGCGTTGCCTATTTTCAGATGAAAACCCTTGGTTTTACAAATTAGTCGAGTATGTTTTAGGCAAGTTCCATGGTAATTTTCTTGTCCCTGTCCCTGCTTTTGCAGTTGAACATGTAACTATTCATTTCTAGAGCTTTTGAATATGCTGGTGGTGTGATGTTTTCATTCTTTGAGGATTTTTCACAAGCAGTCACTGTATTACAACAGCAGAGAGAGTTAGTCTGGATTATTTCATTAAGAGGTATGTGGGACCACATGCTCCGGATGAAGCATGCCTGGAAACAGGAAGGTTTAAAAGGCTTTGTATTCCTCATCTAACATTTCTTTCTTTCTTTAGTCTCCCCCAGATATAGTCTTCCCAGCCTCTTTGGCTGCACAGCATTATCTCCTGGAGGAAGAGAAGCGAGCAAAAGAATTTGAGAAACTTCTAAATACACATATTGATGAACTGCAAAGACATACAGAATTTACTCTTAATAAATACACGAAGCTAAAACAAAATAGACACATATGAGCTTTTAAACTCTTTCATTTGCTTCCCCACCCCAAGAAAAAAAAGCTCTGGCAAAATATTGACAAAGCTGAATAATGAAACTGAGAAATTTTGTTCTGTTTTCTTAAGTAAATCGTTTCTGTCAGGTAGCCAGAAAATAGTAAGTATTTTGTTCGATTAAGCTGTTTGTATTTCTACATTTACATAATAAATTGTTTGGCTCTAGAGTTACTATAAGATAAACATGACTACAAAAGAGATTTTTTTTTCCCAGTCTAAGGAATATTGTGGAATTAAATAGGGGTTTTTATCCCCACTTGAATCATGTATACTGAATACCCATTTCCTCTGTAACAACACAAAACCAGGGAAAGGGAATGTCACATTCCAAATAGCACACTGAGTGCGGCTCAGTTGTACTAGGTTTGAAAACTCAAGGATTTTTAAAAATGAGAAGCATTATTTTGAGCCATGTGAACATCCTAAAATTTCTTTTAGGGAAAAAAAAAAAAAAAAGCATAGCTTTACTGGTTCTGCATTCATCCTTGTAATGTTTTAACACAACGTTTTAACACAATAACACAACACAGTGGAATGTGCTATTTACACACTTAAATATATGTGCCAGCCAGAGATTAGTGCTTTCTTGTTAGTACTAATTACTTCACAGACACGGAAAAGATAAAGAAGATAGAAAACATTACTGTTGTTACAATCCTCTTTGTAATACCTCTGTTTTTAATACAATAAAGGAATACAAAGTTCTGTGGACTGAAAACATAAATGCTCAATCTGTATACAACAGTAATAGCACCATAGTGGACAATAAAATTTAAGTTACAAGCATATAAGCATGATAATCCATTCTTCTTTCTTTAAAAATGACATTTATATAAAGATTATGAAAAATCCCTCTAGTTATTCAAGGTAAGTCCTACAGCTCTTAGAGGTTTCTTTCTCTCTTCGAAAAGATTAAATCTCAACATACTGCAAGATTAAGTCAAGATGTCTTTAGATAACAAGTGCCATTGTCATGCGAAAAATGCAGAGCCCTGTTCACTTTAGGTGATGGGACCCTACAGATTTGTATAGCTCTTGATATTTGCAGAAAGCCTTCACACAGCAATATTCATTTCAACTCAAAACAAGCCTGTGAAGTCAGCAAGGTGAATATCCTTATTCCTGGGAATCAAGCTGTTAGGAAACTTCTAGAATCAGGGTAGTCAAGAAGAGACAGGGATGCCTGGCTTCTAATTACTGGCTCCAGCTCTTACTATTTCCTAGTATCACCTTTTGTAAGCAAGTAGAAGGGGAATAAGCCTGTATCCATAGAAGCCCTTTTTCATGATGAAACATCTGAGGGGTACAGAGCCTTTAGTGTACCCCAAAAGGTCCCTGTGAGGAAAATAATACAAGTTATGGTGCTTTAAGATTATTTAGCAATTCCTAGCCTGGACACAAAATACTTTTCAGTGTTATCTTTAGAAGATGGAAGAAGGGCCACCTGGGTGGCTCGGTGGTTGAGCATCTGCCTTTGGCTCAGGTCATGATCCTGGGGTCCTGGGATCAAGTCCCATATCGGGCTCCCCAAAGGGAGCCTGCTTCTTCCTCTGCCTTTGTCTCTGCCTTTCTCTATGTCTCTCTCATCAATAAATAAATAAAATCTTAAAAAAAAAAAAAAAAAGATGGGAAGAAAAAGTATGTTTAGGAAAAGGGCATTCCATAAACAATTCTAAAACCTTTGTATTAAAAAAAAAACTTTGTATTCATAATGCAAATGCAAACAATGCAAAAGCTTACATACATGTATCTCTATAATCCCCTAAATCTGAATGCCACTTCATTCTTTTCAGGGTTGATACATGATTTAAAATTGTGTGCTGAAATAAAGATCTAGCTACAATGTTCTTAGAACTTAGCAGAGTCAAGAGAGCATGAACTTGGAGCAGGTCCAGGACTAACAGTAAATTCGCTCCCCTGGATCATTATTTTAAGTCCCTAAGCAAACTGCTTCTAAATCACTAGTTTGGCATTGCACTTAATACCAGCTTTCTTAAAACAGTAGTTTTCAGTATTTTTTTGCTTAACAGCGGGATTCATTGTTCAAAAGGAATCAGATGCTAAAGCCCAGCCCATATATAATCAAGATAAAAAGCAAGCAAGCCACTCTGTTTGCATGCTGAGAGGAGGGAAGGATGAGGCTCCCCTGCGGCTCACACTGGCTCCTCAGCCTCTCCCACCCTCCAAAGACCAAAGGGATGCCCCGGGGCGGTAGCCCTAGGGGGGGTGGGAGGGATGGGAGGAGAAGCTGATGTGCTCTGTAGGACCCTAGCACACAATACATTTTCCTACAGAAATTGTGGCATGGATAACAATTATAGCCTTATCCATTCTACCAAAGCCACCTTAGCCCATGATTTAGCTAAAACATAGTGGGAGGAGGAGAAAGAAAGAAACAGGAGAAAGACCTAAGAGGCCATCTAGCCCTGGAGATGGCTCAAATGGGACATGTGACTTAATTCTGCCTCATTAATGGCTTAAATATACACTTCTACTTCTCAGTTACTCAGGAGCATATTAACTGATCTGGGAATTAAATTTGCGGGGAGGAGCGCGGTCTGCTGAAAAACCAGAGGTAACCCCCACATTTCAGTTGAGATGATAGACATCTCTTGATTACCTGCCAACAGAGCTGCTCCGCTCAGCAGAGCTTGGAGTCCCCCAAGTACCAGCACCGGAGCTGCAGCCTCACCCAGGCCCGGCTGTCTCCTCTCGCCCTGGGAGAGCAACCAGAGCCAAGCATCTTCGAGGCCACCTAACTGGAGAGGCCTGCCCTGGCGGGGTTTGTCTGAGTCCCTGCCTCAACCAAGGTTAACCTGACCTGAGCAAGCTAGAATCAATTGTAGTTTCAACAGTGATGTTGGGTGCTCTCTTCCCCACCCCATTATCTCTGCTAACATCAGTTTCTTCATTATCTGTGTGCCTCCTGTCCCTCCCAATGGGCCCAAAAGGTCCTACAAGAGAGGAGTACTCTTGGGCATCCTGCCTCCCTCCCCTGTGTTCCTAGCACGTAACCTCCCCTGGTTATGGGAGGTCCTGGTAAGGAGTGATTGAATCCAGACATGGAGGATACCTTCAGCAAAGGCCACGAGTAGAGCAAATTCAAGGCGGTTTATGGAACAATGACAAAACACGAGATATATGAAATTGTCAGCTGCAGAAGGTGCACAGACTCTAAATTTGTCTGAATGCTGGTGAATGTGAAGAGACCTTTACTCATACTTGACCTCACATATGACCGTCTAAGTATCTATGCATTCCTTTTATGTTTCAACTGATGTCTAAGACTCTGATATAGAACCATGCCTAACAGTCAGAGCAAATGAAACCCCAAGAATCCCAGGTTTTGAGCAATATGGTAGAAAGCGTGAGAGGGATTTGAGCCCAAGGACTTAAAGCCCAGTTAGCAACTGAAACTCAGCCCAACCCTTCCAATCCTGTAGCCTGGAGCATCACCCGAAGCTAAACTCTAGGGGATAAAATATTCCAAACTGATAGAAGGTTCTTCTCTCGAACCATGAGGCTGCACTGTGGCCCAGGGATAACAGTAAAAGGACCATGGGACTACTGAGTCCTGGCTGAGAGAAGATCCTGGGGGAAGGTTTTCATGACCTTCAGGGCCACAGTGAGGCCAAAATATCAGCAGAAATCACCCAGGCAGTATTGAGAAGCTGCCGCTCATCACCATCCTCCAACATCGGTCAAGAGGGGCCAGCCAGTCTTACAGCAAGGATAAACATGAGTCAGAGTCAGGCATGCAATTGCTGTGATGGTGGCCGAAAATCTCATGGCATAACAGAACTGCCAGGTAATCTAGAATCACAAAGTTTCAAATAGGGAAGCCTTCAGCGGGGCCAAGCATAGAATGAAGGAGGTGCTCAGAGCCACTTAGCAGGCCTCATGACTGGACTAGACATTCCTAGATCTTAAAGGTTCTCGATACATTAGTACAGCTTAGATCTGTTGGAGGCAAGTTACTCTCCATGCCTCAGCCCCATGACCTCAACAGAGGTTCCATATCTTTATCTGTGAACTGTGTCCAAAGACTGCCGAGGAATGAAGAAGGTAATATGCAGGATTCCAAGTCTCCATATTCCCTCCCATCCTTGACCTTGTCTCTTTGATTATAATCATTTCAGTGTGTGTGAAGTGCATTCTAGTTTTAATTTACATTTCTTTTATGACTATACAGAAAACACTCTGGAACATAGCGGGTACTCAGGAAATGCTAGCTGCTAGCACTTGTTGCCATCCTTGCCCTCTGAAGCAACAGGTCTGAGTTCAGAAGACAAAATACAACCTCAAAGAACAACACCATCATTTATCCAGGCCCACGTGTTACACATTATTAGAGAAATTAAACTTATTTCATCTTTAGCAGTTCTATTAAGAAATAATTTACATACCATAAAGTTCACTCAATTCCAAGGGTATAACTCAATGATATTTTACTAAATTTACAAAGTTGTGCAATCACTACCACAACCCAATTTGAGAACATTTCCATCACTCCAAAAAGATCCCCATGCCCATTTTCAGTCACTCCCTGTTCCTGTGCCCAACCCCAGGCAGCCACTGAACTGCTATTTCTGACATTTACCTGAACATTTCATATAAATGGATTCATATAATATGCATGTGTTTGCATCTGGCTTCTGTCATTTAGTTTTTTTGGTATGTGCGATTCATATTTTAGCATGCCATCAGTATTTTGTTCTCTTTTTATTGCAGCCTGGTATTCAGTTGTATGAAAAAAAACATATTTTGTTTATTCATTTCACTCACTGATGGACACTTGTCATTTCCAGTTTGGGGCTCTTCTAAATAAAGCTGTTATGAACATTTACATACAAGTCTGTGTGGACATATTTTCATTTCTGTCGAGTAGATTCCTGGGAGTCACATTTTGACTCACATTGTATATTCACTTTTAAGTTTTTTTTTTAATTTATCTTATTTATTTATGATAGTCACATAGAGAGAGAGAGAGAGAGAGGCAGAGACACAGGCAGAGGGAGAAGCAGGCTCCATGCACCAGGAGCCTGACGTGGGATTCGATCCCGGGTCTCCAGGATCGCGCCCTGGGGCAAAGGCAGGCGCCAAACCGCTGCGCCACCCAGGGATCCCCTCACTTTTAAGTTTTAAAAGAAACTATCAAACTGTTTTCCTGAGGAGCTGTGCCATTTTACATTTCCACTAGCAACCTATACGGATTCCAAGTCTCCATATCCCCTCCTATACTTGTTCTTGTCTCTTTGATTATAATTATTTCAGTGTGTGTGAAGTGCATTCTAGTTTTAATTTACATTTTCCTAATGACTAATCATGTTGAGCATCGTTTTTTGTGCTTATTAACCATTCATATTTTTTGGTGAAATGTCTGTTCAAATCTTTTGCCCATAATTACATATTTTCTTATTGAATCATAAGAATTCTTCATATATTTTGGATTTAAGTCCTTTATCAGATATATGATTTGCATAGATTTTCTCCTAGTCTGTGGCTTATCTTTTCATTTTCTTAATGGTGTCTTTTGAAGCACCTAAGTTTTTTATTTTGAAGTAGTACAATTCATCATTTTTTGCTTTTATGGATTGGGCTTTTAGCTTTATATCGGAGAAATATTTGCCCAGTCCAAGATCAGAAATATTTTCTTCTGAAAGTTTTATAATTTTAAGTTTTATATCAGGTTTGTGATCCATTTTGAGTTAATGCTTTTGTATAGCTTAAGGGTCTAGGTTCATCTTTTCAAATGTGGACATGCCATGGTCCTAGCAGCATTTATTGAAATAATTATTCTTTCCCCCATCAAATTGTCTTGGTACTTTTGTTGAAAACTCAGCTGTCGTAAATATAAAATATAAGGGTTTAATCCTGGGCTCTTAATTCTGTTCCATTGATCTATATGTCTATCCTTAGGCCAGTACTATATAGTCTTAATTATTGTGGCTTTGAAGTAAGTTTTGATATTGAAAAGTCTAAATCTTCCAACTTACAAGATTGGGTTTTTTAAAAAAGATTTTTATTTATTTATTTGAGAGAGGGAGAGAGAAAGAGAGCATATGACCAAGAGGAGGGCAAAAGGTGAGGAAGAAGCAGACTCTTCACTGAGCTGGGAGTCCAACACAGGGCTCCATCCCAGGACGCCAAGATCGTGATCAGATGCTTAACTGACTGAGCCATCCAGGTGCACCTACAAGATTGTTTTGGCTGTTTTAGGCCCTTTCTATTTCCATATAAGTTTTAGGATTAGCTTGTCAGTTCCTGATTTTTGCAAAAGCTGGGCTGCTGGGATTTTGATAAGGATTAAAATGGCAATTCTCTGCAAATTGATCTATACTGAATCTCAATTTGGTGAGAATTACCACTTTATAATACTGAGTCCTCCAATCAATCAGTAAACATGAAATGTCTCTCCATTTACATGGATATTTTTAAATTTCTCTTAGAATTGTGGTACATTTTTCCATGTGTAAGTCTTGCAGTTCCTTTGTTAAATGTATTCCTAAATATTTTATTCTTTTGACACTACTATGAAGGAAATTGTTTTCTTAATTTCATTATTATATTGTTCATTGCTAATATATAGAAATACAATCAATTTTTGTATATTAGTCTTGTATTCTGTGATCTTACTGAGCTCATTTATTCTAGTCGTGTGCCTTAAAAATTTCCACATACAAGATGATAATTGTCTTTAAATAAAGATAGTTTTTATTTCTTCCTTTCCACTCTGGGTGCATTTTATTTTTCTTGCCTGATTGCACCAACTAGAAACTCTAATACAATGTTAAATTGAAGTAGTGAAAAGAATCATGTTGCCTTGTTCCTGATCTTAAGGGAAAGGGTTCAGTCTTTATCCAGTAAGTGTAATGTCAGTTAGAGGGTTTTTGTAGATGCTTTTTTATCAGATTGAGCAAGTTCCTATCTATGCCTAGTTAGTTGAGAGCTTCTATGATTGGGTGTTAGATTTTGTCAAATATTTTTTCTGCATCTATTGAAATGATTATGCAGTTTTTGTCCTTTATTAATATAGTATATTATATTCATTTATATTTTAGGATACATTGATATTGCATGCAATAATCTTTTTTATATGCATCTGGATTCAATTTACTAATATTGTATTGGGGATTTTTGTGTTTATATTTATGAGAGATAGTGGTCTGCAGTCTTCTTGTCACATGTTTGCTTTGTATCAGGGAAATTCTTGCCTCATTGAATGAACTGGTCATTATTTCTTCAAGTGTCTGGTGGAATTCACCAGTGAAACTATGTGAACCTGAGCTCTTCTTTGTGGAAAAATTATAATTATAAATTCAGTATCACTCCTCACTATAGGAATAGTGAGGAATAGACCTCACTATAGGTCTATTTAGATTTTCTATTTCTTCTTGAGTAAACCTGGGTGATTTATGACTTTTAAATTCAGTTTAATCTCTATAATGGTGCCTCAAAGAATCAGGCCCATTTTATTTTAAGACTTAGAAGATCAAATGATTTATCTCAAGGCCAGATATCTGGAAAATGGCCAATATGTGGGTTCCAAAGTCCTATTTCCACAAGGCCCCACTAGCTTTAATCAGTATTGGGCTTTTTTTTTTTTTTTAAGATTTTATTTATTCATGAGAAACACACACAGAGAGAGAGAGAGAGAGAGGAAGAGACACAGGCAGAGGGATAAGCAGGCTCCATGCAAGGAACCTGATGTGGGACTTGATCCTGGGACTCCAGGATCATGCCCTGGGCCGAAGGCAGGTGCTAAACCACTGAGCCACCCAGTGATCCCCTAGCATTGGGCTTCTTAAAGTGAGCTCCCTCACCCCCACCAAGAGTCGCTGCTAAAAACAGTCCTCTTTTGAGAATTCCCTAGTCACTCCAAGTTTTTCTTTTCTCAAAACCTTGTGCCTCCCTGGAGTCTAAGTTGCTGACAGCAGGAACGCTGCCCACAGATCCTGGTTCTCCTCTCTTTAAAGCCCTATTGAGAATTGCTGCCTTAGGTCCTAGCATGATGCTCACAGGAAACCATCCTGGGAAGGCATCTTAGGGTAGATGCCACACTTAGCAATTTAAACAGAATATTTTCCTCCCTTGCCTGCCAAGGAGGGGGGAAACAAAATGCCCAAGGACCTAAGTGGTTAGAAGAAACCACGCTTATTTTGATACTGACAGTTGACAACTGACCTCTCCTAGGTCAAAAGAGCCTGATGTGTGACTTCCTAAAACGCAGTTCACTCACACAGAAATTATATGGAAGAACTCATCAGAGATAAAATTTATTTGGCTCTGTGTGCTTCACATCAAATAAAAAATTAAGCTTTTCATTTACTTTGTCAATATATCTTTTATGGTGGGGGTGTCTGGGTAGTTCAGTCAGTTAAGCTGCCAACTCTTGCTTTTGGCTCAGGTCATGATCTCGGTGACCTGAGACCAAGTCCCACATCAGGCTCCTTACTTGATGGGGAACCTGCTTGAGTATTCTCTCTCTCCCTGTGCCCATGTCCCTCCCTCTGCTCATGCTCTTGGTCTCTCTCTCTCTCACTCTCTAAAATAAAGAAAAAAAAAAACTTTTATGGTGAACTTCCTAAACAATATGTTTTACTGCTTAAAAGATTATTATATAAGATGAGGCCAAAGGGTTTAACACTAAGACTATGCTATGTTGTACTTGACATATGAACAATAGATCTGTCTTCAACAGAGAGTTTTATACATTAAAATGATAAAATATAAAATAACTGAGCCAACATTCTTCCTATTTGGTATGATTTATTTTGGATTTTGTTTGTTTCTGAAAACAAGAACATTACAGCTTTGAAATTCTTCATTTTCATCAGCTTGGGGAAAGTCTTCCAAACTGAGCTCAAACTGTTTCTACTCTGAACATATCTCTTGGCTGAGATGAATTATTTGATGAGTCATTCCCAAATGATTTTGATGGATAAACTGATGAGTAACCAAACTAAAACAGCTCTTTGGCTTCAATACAAAGTTTGCTACATACAAAGCTGAATTTATAATAAAAGATTTTTATATTAACAAGAGTTTAACCCAAGAATTTTAGGAATACATATATGTGTGTGTGTGTGTGTGTATATATATATATATATATATATATATATATACATGTGTGTATACATAAATACACAAAATCAACAAAAATTATAAGGTGGGAGAAAACTTTTGGAAGTGAAGAATATGCTTATGACACAGATTGCAGTGATGGTTTACGGTGAAGCATACAGGTGTATACTTATCTCCAAATTCATAAAATTATATACATTAATTATATACATTAAATACGTATAGCACTTTGTACTGTACTGTATTGAGATATAACACAGTGGTTTAAAAAAGCAAACATAAGTCAAGAACATCTCAGAAGTTGGAAAACACACATGGTTATGTCACTATTTTTAATGTTAAAAATATGAGTACTTAAGAAAATATAGGATTTAACAGCCAAACATAATGGCTTCATTTTGGAAAATATGCATTTATTTCATTGAAGATATACTAGATGGATAAGGCACCCAAAATTGTGGGTCTGTTGTTTAAGCCACCTAGTTTGTAGCACTTTGTTATATGACCCTTAGCAAATGAACAGACTCATATATCTCAGACTTGGAGCTGAGAAAGGTGACAATCTTGAAATGGCAAAGGATACAAACAAAAAAGCCCCAACAAGGCCTGCTCTCTCTAAATAAGAGGGGGAGCCTAGCAAGGCAGAAAATATTTACACAATAATCCCTCTAATTCAGCTAAACACCTCAGAGAAAACTGTGGCCCCACTCTCACCTCTACAAGCAAATGTAGACAGAGGCCTAGATTTACACCCTTGTCCCAAACTCCTTGCCAGAGTGTCAGAAAAAGCTTAGTAGGGTGGCAGAACTTTCATTCCCACCACTGGGTGATGAGGCACCCCCTTGGCAGTATCAGTGAGGACTATGTGGGGAGCCCCCGTGAGGGAGGAACAAGGCAGCCCTACCCCTCTCCAGTAGGGTGATATCAGTGGAGGATATGGAAAGGCAGGATACTCAGCCTTCCCCCAACAGTGTCACTGGAGTTCCTCTAAGAGTCAGTAATGAGGCCCCTTATCCTTCCCAGTCAGGGTAGTTTCAGAAAAAGACTACTGTGAAGCCAGAACTCCCACCCAACTCAGCAGTGATGGGGAAGCCCTCTCTGCAGATATTAATAGAGGCTGAGTCAACATTTGGACTTCCACTATCAACTGACAGTAATGATGCTATATACCACTTCCCTGCTCAGAAGTTGTTAGAACAGGTGTACTAAAGCACAACATTTAAATAAAACCGAGAGTCTCATAATATAGTGCCCTAATATACAAGTTTCAATCAAAACTCACTTGTCATATCAAGAACCAGGAAGATCACAACTTGAATGAAAAAGACAATCAATAGAGGACAACACCAAGATGACACAGATGTTAGAGTTATCTGGCAAAGATTTAAAGTAGCCATCATAAAATGACTCAGCAAGCAATTAGAAACATGCTTGGAGGAATGAAAATATAGGAAGGTTCAGCAAAGAAATAGAAGATATAAAGTGAAACCAAGTGGAGATCTTAGAACTGAGAAATATAATATTAAATAAAAACTTGGTGGATGGGCTATAATGTAGAATGGAGAAAACAGAGGAAATAATCAATGAACAACAGGAATCATCCGATGTGAACAACAAAAAGAAAACAGAATGGAAAAAAATCTCAGAAATGTTTAAAACTATAACAAAAGACCTAACAATTGTGTCAGTGGAGTTTTGAGAAGAAAGAAGAAAGGGAAGGACTAAAAAGTACTCATAGATATAAGGCTTGAAAATTCCCCCCAAAGCTCAGCAAACCCCAAACAGGATAAATCCAAGGAAGGCCACATTATGGCATAGTATAGTCAAACTTCTAAAAACTAAAAACAAAGAAAAAAAATCTTGAGGCAGTAAGGAAGAAACAACACCATATCTATAAATATAAACCAATTTCAATTAAACCAGATTTCTAATTGGAAAACATGAAGATCAGAAGTAAATGACACAATGTTTTCAAGTGCTGAAAGGAAAGAACCATTAACCCAGAATATTATACCCAGTGAAAATATCCTTAGGAATGAAGAGGAATTCAAGACATTCTCAGATGAAGGAAAACTAAGAGAATTGGTCACCATTAGATCTACCCTAAAAGAATTAAGGAAGTTCTATAAACTAACTAACTAAATAAGTAAATGGATGGATGGATGGATGGATGAATAACACCACTAAACAGAATACACATTCTTCTGGAGTGCCCCTAGAACATATGCCAAGGTATAACACAACATGGGTCATCAAGCTAATCCCAACAAATTTAAAAGAAATGAAGTAATAGCATATTCTACCACAAGAGAATCAAACTAGATATTAATAACAGAAAGAAACTAGAAAATCAAAAATAGGGAAAGAAAGAACTAAAACAACAGAAAAATCTCCAAACAGTTGAAAACTAAACAACATCCTAAATAATCAATGGGTCAACTGGGATGTCTCAAGGGAAATTTAAAGATATACTGAACTGAATGGAAATGAAATGTAACATAAAATTTTTGAGAAACAGCTAAAGCTGCCCTACAAGAGAGAACTTTATAGAATAAATGAATACATTAGAAAAGAGAAAAAGTCTCAAATCAGTCATCTAAGCTCCTCTCTCAAGCATCTGGAATGGAAAGAACAAAATAAATCCTAAGGAGGCAGAAGGAAGGAAATAAAATTGATAAGAGCATAAATCAATAAAATTGAAAGCAGAAAAAACAATAGAGAAAATCAGAGAAACAAAAAGCTTATTCCTTAAAAAATAATCAATAATACTGACAAATCTCTAGCAAGACTGACAGAGGGAAAAAAAAAAAAAGAAGATACAATTACCAACATCAGGAATGAAACGAGACATTACTGAGACTCTGCAGAAATCAAAAGGATAATAAGGGAATGCTGTGAACAACACTATTATGAATGCTGTGCACACAAATGTTTATGTGACAACTTGGCTGAAATGGACCAAGTTCATTCCTTGAAAAACACAAATTACCACAACCCACTCAATATCAAATAGATCACTTGAATAACCCTAAAACTGAGGAAACTGAACTCATAATTTTAAAACTATCAAAAAAGAAGTTTCCAGCCCCATATGTTTTGACTAGGAAATTCTTATAGAAGTTTGAATAAGAATTAACAGAAACTCTACATGAACTTTACTAGAAAATATAAGACTTCCCACTTTACTTCATAGGCCAACATTACCATGATCCCCAAACTAGACAAAGACAATACCAAAAAAGTGCAGACCAGTATCCCTCATGAATATAGATGTAAAAATCCTTAACAAGATCTGCAAATAGAATTCAGTAATATATATATAAGGAATTATACACCATGATTAAATGAGATTTATTCCAGGGATTCAAGGCTGTTTCAATATTGAAAAATCAATCAATGCAATCTGCCTAAAGACATACAAAGAGCAAAGAAGAAAAATTATATGTTCATATCAACTAATGAAGTAAAAACATTGACAAAATGAAATACCATTTCATGATTTTAAAAACTCAGAAAAATAGTAATAGAAGGAAACTTTCTTAACCTGAAAAAGAACATTTACCAAAAAAAAAAAAACAAAACAAAAAACCTATGGATGATATTTTACTTAAAGGTGAAAGAATGATCAGTAAGTATGTCCATTCTCACCATTTTTACACAGTACTGAAATTCCTAGCCAATGTGATGAGTGTAGAAAAAAAAAAAAAAGGCGCCCAGGTCAGAAATGAAGAAATAAAACTTTCCCTATTTGCAGATGACATGACTGTCTAGTAGAAAGTCCCAAGAAATCTACAAAAGAAGTCAAAGAATTAAGAAGTGAGGTCAGCAAGCTTGCAGGACACAATATAAACACAGAAATCAATTGTACTTCTATATCCAAACAATGAACACAGGGATGTTGAAGTTAAAAATATATCATTTACAATCATTCAAATAAATGAAATAAGTAGGTGTAAATCTAAAAATCACATGTGGGACTTGTACGCTGGAACACTGAGAAAGAAATGAAAGATGATTTAAATAAATGAGATTTATAATGATGGATTGGAAGACTCACACGAAAGATCGCAGTTTTCCCAAAATCAACATATAGGTTTACACAATTCCTGTCAAAATTTCAGCAGGATTCTTTTTTTTTTGGTAGACATAGACAAGATTATTCTAAAATTTATATGGAAAGGCAGAGGAACTAGAATAACTAAAGGAATTTGGAAAAAGATAAAGAAGATCTAGTCTACCCAATTTAAAGACAATATACAGGGAACGTAAGCAAGACATAAGACATGTTAAGTCTCATATTCTATACAAAAATTAACTTTGTTTTAGTAATTAACACATTGTAAAATTTAAAAAAATGGACGATGGACTTAAAATGTAAAATAAAACTTTTTAGGACAAAAACAGAAGAAAAGCTATGGGACCTATGAGAGTTCTTACACATGAAGGAAAAGCAGAATCCATAAAAGGAAAAGTTGACAAACTAGAAGTCAACAAAATTAAAAATATTTGCTCTGCTAAAGTCCCTGTTAAGAAAAAAAAAAAAAAAAAAAAAAAAAGCTGTAGTCCTTGGGTGACTCAGTCAGTTAAGCAACTTGGGCTCAGGTCATGATCTTAGGGTCATGAGATCGAATCCTACTTTGGGCACAGCACTCAGTGAGGAGTTTACTTCTCTCCCTCTCCCTCTACCCTAGCTCCTGCCCACACGCCCTCACTCTCTACATAAGATAAATAAATCTTTAGAGAAAGGGGAGGGGGGAAGCTACTGGGAAAAAATATTTGCAAACCACATATCTGAAAAAGAACTAACATCTTAGAATGTATGAAAAGTTCTCCAAACTCAACAGCAAAAAATCCAATTAGAATATGGGTAAAAGGCATGAAGACACATTTCATCGAAGAGACTATACAGACTGTAAATAGGCACATAAAAAGATGTTGACATTATTGGCCATTAGGAGAATGCAAATTAAAACCACAATAAGATATCACTACACATCTATCAGAATAGCTAAAAAATAGTGACAACACGAAATGCTGGCAAGAACACAGAAATTGGATCACACTGCTGGTAGGAATGTAAAGTGGTACTGCTACTTTGGAAAACAGTTTGGCAGCTACCATATGATGTAGCAATTGCACTCCTTGGCATTTATCCCAGAGAAGTGTAGACTTATGTTCGCACACACACAAACCTATCCATGAATGTTCATAGCAGCTTTATTCATAATAGCCCCAAACTGGAAATAACACAGATGTCCTTCCACTGGTGAGTGATTAAAAAAAAAATAAGTACAAAACAGAGGTCAGGGAGAGAAGTGTATGCAGAAGAAGCATCAGAGAGATGCAGGGCTGCTGGCTGTGAAGGGGGAGTAAAGAGACCACCAGCCCATGAACTCAGGCAGCTTCTAGAAGCTGGAAAAGATTTTCAAAGCAAAAATAGAGTTGGAATCTTGGCAGAACCGGACAAAGAGAAAAGATTACTAACAGATCTTGGCAGGACTGGGCGGAGAGAAAAGAAAATTGCTAATGCAGAGCCCATCTTCAACAAATCATTGCACTCCTGAGACCCTCTCTTAATAAGGACTTCCGGGACCGTGCTGAGCAGCAGCAGCATACTGCAGCCCAACAAAAGGGCCTTTGTAGCACATAGCCCCCCTTTATCTAGATACCTCATAACTCAAGATGCGTTTGGGAGTCTTATTCTTCTCATTTTACCTTGCCTTGACCCAGATTGGAGAAAATATTTTACTGAGTGAACTTGTTATACCAAATGTCAAACGTACGGTCATCCAGTGCTGTACAAACTGTGACTCTCATAATTTTGATGAACTTTTCTATCTTGTGCTTCCTTAAAAGGATGGTCCATGTAAGTGAAAGCAAAACAGGAGGATAACCAGGATGATGAGAGCTTTGGGATTTGTGTTATCCGAGGAACTGATGCTATCCATGACTATAACTTTTCTGTTACCACAGGTTTTTAACTCTAAATGAAGCTCTGAATTGGATGGTCACATAAGTTCACCCCAAAGCCCCCAACTAGTTGGACTAAGTATCTCATGTCCACAATAGACTTTCAAGAACCATGTATAGTGGCTCAGATTTTATTTTTTTATTTTTTATTTTTATTTTTTTAGTGGCTCAGCTTTTAAAGAAATGTCAGTGGTTTTTCAAAATGTGAAGAGGCTAACATAAGTTACATTCGTATTTGCTGTTTACAGAGTTGATATAGCCAACCTGTCATCCTGAAATATTCTTTAACCCATAGCTAGTTCTCCTATTCTCAATTTTAGAAGAAAATCCAGGATAAGACTAAGTTACCAACCAATCTTAAACATCTTCTGTAAACCTATGCCGTGATCAATAATGTGACTAAATGCTATTAAAAACACTTCTAAGAAAAAAAGTGATACATCCAAACAATAGAACAGCAGTCAGCAATTAAAAAAAAAATTGATTCAAACAAAGTCCTAGAGGACTATCCAGGGAATTATGCTGAGTGAAAAAAGCCAATCCCAAATGGTTATTTTTATTATATAGCAAAACATTCTTGAAATGGCCAAATGACAAAACCAGATTAGTGGTTGCCCTGGGACAAGGAGGGAGCTGGGGTCAAAGGGAAGTGGGTGTGGCTATAAACAGAGACTGTAAGCATGGCAGTAATGAGCTGTACTTTGTGCCAATGTCAATATGCTGGTTGTACTAGGATATGGCCCTATAGGTTTGAAAAAGTTAATGTTGGGAGAACTTGGTAAAGTACACAGAGGATCTCTATTACTTCTCACAACTGCATTTGGATCTACAATTATCTCACAATAGAAAGTCTAATTTTTTTTAAAAAAGTAGTTATTCTTAGTTCTCCATCTGTTCAAAAACAGATGGCAGGCTGGATTTGATCCACAGGCTGTAGTAGTTTATGGAGTTTAATGCAAACACCAAGAAACACTATATGTTCATTTAATGGTGTTTTAGATGCTAAAACTTTTTTTTTTTAGATACTAAAACTTTATAGAGATTTAAGCACAGAGGTCTTAAAATGTGTTTTCCATCATTAGTTCTTACAATTACTGCAGTGGTTTTCTAGAGGGAGATGTCCATTCCCACTCCTGACCTGAAAGGGATACAAGAGTGGGTCTGTCCTCCTCTGGATTTGGTCTTCAAAGCCTTTGCTCTTGCTTTCATATCCGCATCGTGAGCTCAGGTCTGCTAAGCCAGCTACCACATGTCCATTTGCTTCCCATCTTCCCATGCGTCGTTCCTCTTGACTGCTCACTTTCTCTTCATCCTGGGAATTCTGTTTTCCTTCATCGTTTCACCATTATTAACCAGAGGTCTTCATTCAAATAATCACAGGCTGAGCCAACACATCAGGGACTTGTGTGGTTGTCAGCGTTTAGCATGACATCTGGGCTTGTCATCATTCTGGGCCAGTGAAGACCTCGGATGTGGGCATAGACTCGACCCCATGGTAACTTCATGCCCATGGATTCAAACTTTCACACTGGATGTAGGTGAGATTAGTTCTTATCATTACTGCAGGTGCTTAGACTAGAAGTCAGGGGTTCAGATCTCAAGTGAACTTGCAGAAGGAAGTACTGTAATATATCCTTATTTGTTAATAAGGATATATTATTATGATGGAGAATAATAATAATAATAATTATAATTATGGGGCGCATCTTCTCCAGTTGCAGGCTGTCTTTATCTTAGATAAGAAGTCAGAATCAATGAGCGTACTTGCAGGAAGGGATAGGAGATTGAACCAGTAACTTCTGTAGACCTTTCTCAAAATATGTACATGTGTAGCTTTATGGGAATGTGCTCTCAGTTCCATGTAGCAAATTTACATGGCAGCCATGAGTTATATGCCAGCCTGGGGAGATGCCCCCTTGGGGGAGAAAGCTCCTAGGTGAGGCAGTTCGTCAGTGAGACAGGCCGTGGGCCTGTCAGGATGATGCACATCCTTTCTCAGGCCATGCCACCCATTGAACTACAGGAAAGGTTAGAATACAATAGAACACCAAGTAGTCCTCAAGGTCACGGCTCACCTTGGAAGTTTGCATGAGGGGATTTATAAAGTGCAAAGAACTCCTTGTGTTAGTTCTTCTGCTTGACTTTTTGCAGAAGTGATACATGATGGAGGCATGCACTTATACACAAAGTGGGGATTTGGAGCATTGTTTTTTTTTTTAAGTTTTGCCAATGTGACAGGTAAGATGGTATTCTGTTATTATTTAAACCAAAATACTTTTGTTTATAAAATTGTGCTTTTATTTCCCCCATGGTCCTGCTGCCCATCTGTATTTTGTGTGTGTGTGTGTGTGTGTGTGTGTGTGTGAGAGAGAGAGAGAGAGTATGTGTGTGTGTGTGAACTATGTGTTCTCTCACTTCTTTAAAAATATTTACTAATCACTTCTGTTAGTTCTTCTCCCATTTCATTGACCTCATGATTTTGAGGAAGTAGACATTAAATAAGTAAATAGGTAACATGATTTTTGTAAATGTTTCTGAAACTTAAAGAACCCAAGAGTTTGATATATGAGTCAGATTTATTTATACATATATATGTATATTTGAAATTGTTATCAAAAAGAAAACCTTGATCATTTTGTACATATTCATAATTTCTAGATCTTCATCATGAATTATATAACTCTATTATCCTTTATCTCTTTTATGCTTTTTGCTCCCACTCAACTTTAACAGTGAGGTTGTGAACACTGCTTTCTTTTGGTTTCCGAGACAATTTCAAGTTCTCATGTTTATAGATACAAATATTTAACGCTATAAATTCTTCTCCCAGCACTCTGTTACCCATATTGTTGCTTCCTGCACGTATCACTGATCTACTTTTTGCCCTTTTACTTTCAATGGTTTCAAATCACTTTAAGGCGTATCTTTTTTATATTACGTGTACTTGGGTTTTCCTTTATAATCCTATTCGAGACTTTTTCTTTAAGTATATCCAGGCCACTTATATTTACAGAGAAGACAGCTCTTTGGTTTTGTTTCTATCATCATATTTTATACTTTTTATTTCTATCAATGCTTTAAAATAATTTCCAATATGACTTATTTCCTTTGCTCATATGTGTTCTGATCACTTTAAAGGTTTTTATTTTGTTTTACTTTTAGTAAT
This sequence comes from Canis lupus dingo, assembly GCF_003254725.2. Taxonomy (NCBI): domain Eukaryota; kingdom Metazoa; phylum Chordata; class Mammalia; order Carnivora; family Canidae; genus Canis; species Canis lupus. Next base: position 7,398,832 of record NC_064263.1, on the reverse strand, counting down.
TACCTTTGTTTATTAATCTCCTATTCATTTAGCTTCTATCTAATGACACTGTAGAAAAATGATGAAGGGTGCCTGTATGGCTCTGTTGGTTAAGCATCTGACTCTTGATTTCAGCTCAGGTCATGATCTCAGGGTCATGAGATCGAGGCCTGCATCAGGCTCCATGCACAGCATGGACAGCATGGAGCCTGCTTAAAATTCTCTCCCCTCGCCCTGCCCCTCCTCTGCTCATCCTTCTCGCTCAAAAATAAAAAAATAAAATAAAATAAAATAAATAAAATAAAATAAAATAAAATAAACGATGACAAAATAATAGTATGCTTTTACCTCTTCATACTCCTTCACTGCTGATTATATTATTTCTACTTATTCTTTCAGTACTTACCCTTATACTTTAAATTATAAACTTTAAATAATTTTTACTAATAACAAGAGCAAGAAATCAAAATACTTCAATTACCTCTTACCTTCTCTTCCTATCTCCAACTTCTGTTACAGCATTTTTGTAAACATAACTTCTATAACTTGATCCTTTTTTTTTTTAAGATTTTTATTTATTCTTAGAGATACACCGGGGGGGGGGGGGGGCGAGGGGGGTGCAGAGACACAGGCAGAGGGAGAAGCAGGCTCCATGCGGGGAGCCCAACACGGCATTCAATCCCGGGTCCCTGCGATCATGCCCCGGGCCGAAGGCAAGCACCAAACCACTGAGCCACTCATGCTGCCCCCTTCTTCATCTTATAGTAAATTCTTCTGCTGTAGTTCCTCCACTTATCTCTTGTTTGGGCTTTATCCTCTTGTAGCTTCTTTACAAACTCCCCATGAGCAACATATTCCTTAATTTTCCCATGTTTGTGTGCATGACATTCATACAGAAGTGGTAGTTTGATTGATACATTTCCTTAGTGGAATGGACACCCATCAGGAATATGTGTCTGTTTTGTTCACTGGTGTATTTCAATGCTCAGAAAAGTATCTGGTATCTGGTGCCTATTCGCACTATAAATGAATATACAAAGGAAAAACACAAAAGTGGTCTTGGGTAGGGCTTTTTCCTCCTGAGAATTTGGCCAGCATCAATCTTCTAGCACTAAATGCTAAAGATGGCATTTGAGGCCTGATTTCTACCAACAATTTCTTTTTGGTTCTTAGCAGTCTGACCTGGAGGTGCCCGGGTGTGGTTTTATTGTGTGTTTACCTTGCTTAGAGTTGTTGAACTTCTTGAACCTGTGGGTTTATATTTTTCATCAAATTTGAACAATTTTAAGCCAATTTTTATTAATGTTCCATGTGTGCTTTTAAAAAATATTCTCTGTTGACTGAAAAGATCTGTATTTATCTACTAGATCAAGTTGATTAATTTTATCATTCAAATCTTCTGTCTTTGCTCTTTTCAGCTGATTTATCCATTTCTGAAAGGTGTATCTTAAAATCTCTAACTAAAACTTGATCTATTTTTAGTGCATCCATGGTCACTTGCTTTACCTATTTTGAAGCTGTATTGTTAGCAACATACATATCTATGATTATAGTGTCATTTATTTTTGTTACTTGGTATATGTCATCCTTTGCCCCTCATGGCATGCTAGTCTTATAACTGTTTTTGCTAATGTTAAAATTGCTGCCATGGCCAGTCTGAGAGGACTGCATGAGGCAGGGAATTTCAATGTTTCTCAAGAATCCGGCTGGATAAACAGATGCATAGACCTCCAACTGAGCCAGTAATGCAGTTAGAGGCAGAGGTATTTCAAGGTGGAGGGGCTTGCAAAAGGAGTCCACAATGGGCTTTATGCACTTACTCTGGTCCATGTGAGTTGATGTTTTGTGAGTTAGGCCTAATTCCAACAAGGCTTAATATGCTTTCTCAAAGAACTGAGGTGATCAGCATGTGGGCAGCTGTGCTTTGTTTCAGTAGGAAAAGGAATATTTGCAGGTGAAAACAAGTTTCCTTCCTAGGAAGGTTCAAAGATAAGACAGCCTTCATATAACAATGAGGAAGTCAATGACAAGGAAGGAGAGAGATCTTTACCTGTGGCAATACCGAGCATCCCAATGCTTGCTCTGGTCTACTTTCCTTAAATTATTACTCAACAGCGTAAGGGATTAAAAGCTTTTTGAAAAGACTGGCTCCTTTCCAGAGAACTGGCAGGCAGGGAGCTAATACAGATGACCAATCGAAATGCACTGAAGTCAGAGACCTTTTCCTTGTAAAATAATGAGAAAATACTCAGAATAGAAGAGGACAGACTGGTTACTAACCTGCACAAAGCTGCATAAGAAAAATGAGGCCTGACAGAGTGGGCGAGGCAAATCCTACATGACTAAGTGCTCTTCCCTGATCTTGGAAACCTGGCGGAAAGTGGGACAAGAATCCGGAGGATGTGCAAACCCTCACCTGGTTCTGGTACACATATCCCGAAAGGGTCAAGATGGAACTACTCACATATTTCCTTGATCTTAAGATTCTGTACCTCATTTCTAATGCTTAACCAAGTCTGTAGCAAATATTGTAGAGAACACAGAATTAGAGATGGCTCCTAGTGACAAAAAAAATTGCATTCAAAATGAGGCAGACATCTTCAGGTGGACAGACCATGTGGGACGTTTTCAATACAGAACTATAAAGGAATACATGCACACACACACAAACACATGCATGCACGCACACATATATGATGGGACTTCCAAAAAGAAGGCTAAGAGCCACAGTTTCAAGAGATTTCCTTCTTTTTCTACCACAAACAGGTAAATAAGGATGTGAGATCCTTTGGGGGCAAAGGGAAGGACAATCATCCCTTCAATCCTCCTGACAACTCTGAGGCAGGTGTCCCCATCTCCAATTTACACGTGAGTCTGACTGCATGCAGACTTCCTATTTCCTCCGCAGGATACATGAAGAATAGGCAGGCGTGGGATGCTCTGTTTTGAACTGACAGACAAGGAATTAAAGCTGGTAGCTTCAGGGCCAGGAGAAACACAAATACATCTTGGTATAGTGATTTTTTAAAAACACATCAAGTGACACCTTTTAAACCAACGACAATGGTTTCTATTCCTGTTTCTAGCCCGATTCCTCTTTTGGAATTTGCTCTTCAAGAAACATTATGCTGGGTAATGAGGGCTCTGAGAGCCAAGAGCCCAGATCCTGTTGCATAACCTCAGCATGACTCTCTGTGAAACTCCTAATAAATCATTCAGTTTTGCCTTGAAGCCACTAAATACTTGGAATAATGTGAAAGCTGGTGTCTCAAATCATTACCAGGGCACCCACATGGGAGTACTATTTACCCTGGGAATCATTAAATTCCACCTGCAGTAAATTGGCATCTGCTCCCTGCCAGGAGGTGGCTCACATCAAAGTTGTGTTAACTTTTGAAAGTCCATTTTCAGCCCGCTTTCACCAAGGCTGTCTGGTAATTGTCTTCTCTTGAAAATCCAGATCAAATCCACCAGGCCCCCTGACAGAAAACAAAGAGGAAAACAGGGAGTGAAAATAAGAGCCAGGAGCGCACCTAAAGGATCTGTTACACGTTGTTGTCAGTCCAGCAAGAAGCCTTGGGAGGCGGGCCTTGATGTAGGTTCTGTGAGGTTTCACAAGGAGGAAGTGAATGGTGATTTCTGAGCATCTCCAACATTCTAGGTGTGATGTCATGCTCATCTCCTATTAATCGTCCCAATCTACATAGGAAAATGAACTCAGCTCAGGTTCTGGAACCTGACTGAGGTCATCTGGCTAGAAAGTGGCTGCATTATAAGTTCCCAGAGCCCTCTCCTCACACCATACCCCAAATGTCCTGGGCAAGAAGGCCAAAATGTTGTAATAAGGAACCCAGGAAACATATGTCTCCTGGATTGTGATGGGTTTACGGGTCCTTGCCTAGTGAGCAACAGATGAGAGACTGAGCAGGCTGTTAGATACCCAGTGGGCACAGCTGAACCCGGGCCTGTTGGTCTAAAGATGGAGTCCAAGGCTGTTCACGTCAACTGTTACCAGTACTGTTCACACACATCTAGGCAGGATAAGTTTCTTTAGACAGGCAGAGCGAAGAGAAGGAAATTAGTATTTATTAGGAGGTAACAGATCTTACAATGAAGAGCACTGACGCTGGAGCCAGACTGTCTGGGCCTTGATCCCATGTGCCGTCTTGCTGGAAAAAGACCCAATGTGTATGTGCACGTGAGGGTGGCTGGATGTGGGGGTGGCAGAGATGGATGAGCAGGAAAGGCCTTGTGCTGGCTTGCTGAAACTGGTCAATAGCTCCAGGAGGTATATTGTATTATTCTACTTTTGTATATGTTTGAAATTGCCCATAACAAAAGCATAAAAATAAATCTGGGCTGCTCTACACGGACAAGTTTCTTGGCTTGCCTCAGTTTACTCATCTGTAAACTGGGTACTAACAGTACCCACCTCCTAGGGCTGTATGAGAATTATACAAGTTAATACATGTAAACTACTGAGCTACCGTTACTATTTATAGAGTCACCCCCATGTCCCAGGTGCCCAACCTGGCTTTACAAATTTACTTTTTCAACTGATTTCCCCCCAACAGCCCTATGAGACAAGATACCTTCCATTTTCATAGGAGGAAGTAGACTCAGAGGGGTTCTGGCAGCAAAACCTGCATAAAACCCAGGTTAGTTAGCTCAATAAACCTTGTTTTCTACTAGATGGCCCACTTTCCTAGAAATGACTTGACTAGTTATTTACAGACGGGAAACTGAGACTCGGTGGGCTTCTACGGTTTTCTTCAGTGTAGGCTGTGAACTAAACACAGAGCAGGCAATCACATGACATGTGATCTGGGCTCTTTCTAGTGGGGAGGATGGGTTGTGCCTGCACCAGCCTCACACTCACTCCTGGGGCGGGGGGGGGGGGGGTTGGGCACAACCCCTCATTTCAGTGGCCCCGTGGCCACTGCAGAGAACAGGGATGCCTCCTCTTTGCTCTGTGCCTCCTATCTTTCACAGACTACAAGCACTGGGGCTCGGAAGAGAACCAAACAAGGGAGAGAAAAGTAGAAACCTAAGAAAAACTTTAGGCTAGCAGCCTCTGCATTTGATAAATATTTTAGTAAATCTCATGTCAGGGCCATGGGCACTTGAGTGAGTCTAAGGCCACGCAGTGTCTCCCTCTGAGACCAGCTCCCACGGAGGGGCCCACAGAGCTGCCAGCCCCGCTGAGTCCCAGGAACACAGGGCATCAGCTGGGGTCCTTCAACAGCTGCTTCGTCTTCCTGAAGAACTCGCTCCAAGAGGCCCCAAGTCCCCAGCCAACCACCTGAGGCATCAGTGAGCAAGTCATGTAGCCACCATGATTAGAAAAGCACTTCTCACCCCACAAATCTCTCTGTAATCAGTAATGATGGGAGGACAGACGCCCTCAGAACAGTCACCACGAATCTGACTTCCAAAGAGGGGTCACTCCATCAGGAACCGGGGCCAGGCTAACAATGCCCTCAGAATACAATGCAGAACACCTTTCTAGCAGGGCCAAATTGCATCAAAAACTCAGCTGGACTGCAAACAATTTGCATCCTTTCAGCAGGAACAGAACGAAGTCTGACCTTTACCTCAGGACCACTCTGCTACTGCAGCTTCTAACTGGTGTAAAAAGCACTTGTAGTCCTATTCCAATTAGAACTCTTACTTTGCTCACACAGACCAATTAGTGCACCCTCTCTGCCCCTCTTAAGAGTCTCTCCATCTTTAACAGTCAAAAAGCACAAACCATATTGAGGATTCAGGCGGGGAGGGAGAGGGAGTGAAGAGGGAGCTGGGGGTGGGGGGAGGACTGAAGACGGCCACCGGCCACCTGGAGAGGGTTCCCCACAGACACACAGCACCTTCTTGCGCCTCCGAGAGCAAGGCCACTTCCTGGCAAAGCAAGATAAACATCCAGTTTAAGGCTATTATCTCCTTTATTCAAAAAATAAATATTTCACTTTTGAGTCGACATATTTCAAATCACATTAAGCACAGAGAAGAAATACAGTCCCTTTGGAAATTGTGAACACATGTAGGAAGAGTCATGTTCTAAACAATGTGGATGGGGTAAGCACTGATTCCAAATGATTCATGACCCAGAGATGCCTCCTCTCACCGGGTGGAGCTACATATTGATCTTAGGAGCGGAAAAAGAAACACACGCGCGCACACACACACACACACGCACACTGCTTTGAAGTCTGAAAGGCACATGAAGTGGACCATAAGGTGTATGGCACGTTCACTGATAAAACGTTCCCTATTCCCTCCCAGGGAAATTGGAGAAACTTTAATCAAGTCAAAGACCAGAGAAGACAGGGTGCTCTTGCTCAGAGCTCAGCATTAGGAAAATCTCTGAACACGAAGGCCATCTTTCTTTTGCCTTCCCCCTCCCGGGCCTCTGCTGCCTGCTGGGGAAGTCCCCCAGCGCTCATTCGGTGATGGCGGGGCGCGTGGCCACGTACACGAACACCACGATCAGCAGCACGACCACGGCCAGCGTGGGCAGCACCACCGTGGTGATCTGCTGCCGGGCCTCCTGCATGGCCTGCTTCCGCTCCTTCTTGTCCTTGGACGTTTCCTTCTTGGGCTTGCCTTTGAGCTGCCGCATCTTGCCTGAGTGATGCTAGGAGGGTGCGTCGGAGAGGGTCTGGAAGGAAGGGCCACACTTCTCCGGCCTTGGCACCGAACCTCCTGCAGAAAGAACGATGATCAAACATGAACAGAGGGAAAGGGAAAAGGAACCATCGAGTGAAAGGCAATTGTGAACCCAGCAACTCCGAAGGCAAGGGCGTAGGGACAGTAGGGCTCTGGAGACGGACTCTGCATAGTGGTGTGGGGGTGAGCTGGAGGGACCCTGCGCTGCCGGGCCCGGGGGCGCACGGGGAACGGGTCTCCGGCCTGCTCACATAGGGCCTCTGTGCACGCTGTCTCCGCGTAGAGGAGAGGGGGGCACCCGTCTCTCCACCGCTGAGGCTCCTCCTCTCCAGGGAGGCTTTCCTCACTGTTCTGGGTGCCACAACGTCCCCAGCCATCTGGAGGGGCGAGCGGCCAGCAACCTGTGCTCTCCAGGCACGTGGCTCCGTCCTGCCCAAGCCTTGGGCCCGATCGCAGGCCGGGCCGGCCTCCCCGGGGCTGGAGAGAGCCCAGAGGCACGGACTTCTCCGCTGGCACCGGTTCACCCCTCCGTCACACCTTCCTGAGCACCTACTGCGTGCCGGGCACTGCCCAAGATACTGAGAAAGAGGTGCAGGACTGTCTCACCGTCACAGTGCCCGCGGTCTGGGGGTGCACGGGGGGTGGCAGGCAGAGTGGAGACCTGGGTCAGACAACAGAGACTGGCTGGGCCCGTGTCCTGCCGCCCACTCAAACTAGGATCCTGGCACATTCCGAGCCCCGAGGAGGTGCTCAGGTGGTGAAGCCGTGCTGTCAGGGGCCTAAGGATGAATTACAAACCCGTGGACTTTAGAGCAACAGTTCCAGACAAGTGTGCTTCTTAGCTTTAAGCAACAGCAATCTTTTGGCTGCTGATGAGACGGAGGAGTGTCTGGCACCTCTCAGGATCCCCAGAAAAGCCAGAGGACCAGGCTCAGGAAGTGAGCAGGACAAGGGAGCAGGCGGCCATAAGCAGAACCCAACTCACACCATGTCAGCACCTGGGCTCTATCACTGGAGCAGGAGCCCCGGCGGCTACGGCTGCTGTCCCTAGAGACTAGGTGTAGCTGCTGTCACTGTCCAGGATAAACCGCCGGCTCCCGTGGGTATCGGACTCGTCACACCGAGGCCCAATCTACCCAGAGCCCAGCCGCTGAGCCTCTATAGTAGGTGGAGTGTTTTCTAAACACAGCAAAGAGGGGGAGGCTGGATACCAGACAAAAAAGACATCTGTCCCTTACGGCATCCTGGGACTAGCGTGGAGTTAGATGCTCTCAGAGGCAGAAGGGCAGTACCTGCCAATGTTCATCTGACAAAGACACTTTTTTCTTCAAAATCTTTATTTATTCATGAGACACACAGAGAGAGTGGCAGAGACATAGGCAGAGGGAGAAGCAGGCTCCCTGTGGGTAGCCCGATGTGGGACTCGATTCCAGGACCCGGGGATCATGCCCTGAGCTGAAGGCAGACGCTCAACCACTGAGCTGCCCAGGGGCCCCCTGACAAAGACACTTTTGTGACCCGATTCTGTGTGTGTACTATTTTCCAAGGGCCGTGGGTGGCCTGTCACCACACTGAGGAGGAAGATGGCGTTTACACCTGAGTGACAATGTTAAATGGCAGAGTCTGGAATGTGGATTCTGAGACAGAGGAGGTCTTATATGAGACCTAATCTCTTAGCAGTGCTCTCATTGCATATGGACCTCAGGACTTTTTTTCTGTATTGCCCACACCAGGCAGAGTTTCTTATAATGCAAGATGACTGGTTTTCGTGCACTGGGATGGCATAAGGCCAGCCCGAAGCTGATCTTAAAGTCAGGGCAGCCCGATTTTGGCTGTATGCAATTTCCGTTAAGCTTTTAAAAATAACCCACTAGCACTTTCTTAACACCTGACAGGTGTAGGAATCCCTGGCTTCACCAATTCTTTACAAATCTTCCACAGGCTGCTCAAAAGGACCTGGACGTACCTCTGACTGGATGAATGGCTGTGGCCGAGTCCCTCAGCCTCACCGGGCCTCACCGCCATCAGCTGAACCATCAGAAGGGCTTCTCTCACACAGGCTGACCGTGGCAGTTGGAAAAGGTGCTTGTCCATGGGGCATACCCACAGGGGCACAGTACAGGTGTGGAGCCAGAGGGAGCTGGTTCCCTCTCTCCACAACTCTCCTGCCTGTAGCCCAAGTGGCCTCCCTGAGCTTTTTCTCCTCTTACTGAGCTGCTCACCTGGGAGGGGCTGAGAGTGGCAGTGTGCCCCTTGCAGGGCCTTGGTGAGGACGAGACGAGAACCCGTGACATGGTGCACAGCAAGCAGGAGGCACCCACTGTCCATTAGCTGATGCTCCTGGGACTCACCCCAACAGCCTGTGAGTTGGATGGGAAAGGGAGGAAACCAGGGAGCAAGAGAAAAAAAAGTCCTGCCACTGATCACCCACTGGTCACCTGGTTTGTAAACAGCACCAACAGGGGTTTCTAAGAGAGCAATGGACAGCAGAGCATCATCCCTTGTGGACTCTGAAACCACAGCCCGCCCTCCCACTCTCCCTGACACGGCCTCAGGATCGTGAGGAGAGACGAGCCATGAGCAGCCCTCTGGTTGCAGCGCTCTCCGTGGAGTTAATGGCCTGTGGGTCTAAGAAAAACAGAGGACCTGCCCTGGCTGCCCACATGACCCCTCATGGGACTGGCCATGGGTGGGTGGCTCCAGGAGCCCAGGGTTTGCAAGGGCCAACAGTCCTGCTCAGTTAGCTGCCATCTGCACCCTCCTGCATTAGCGCCACGGAGGCTGCCCAGCCCCTGACATCTGTGAGATGCCTCCAGAAGTTCCTGGAGGCTTAGAGAAAAGCCTCACATTGCTGGGGACAGCACAGGTCTGGTCGGGAGTTCAAGGCCAAATGCACAGGTCTGAGTTCTGGGCTCTCCAGTAGGTCACAGCAGGCAGTCTCCCTGCTTCCGCTCACCTATACTGAGGCCCTCAAAGCACAGCCCCATGTTCTCCCTGGGGCCCCCGAATCAGGGAAACCATCTCTGAGAGGACACTGGAGAAGAGGGAAGGGGACCAGCTGGGACAAAAGTGGGGTAGAACATGGGGTACCTGGGTGGCTCAAAGGTGAGCATCTGCCTTCAGCTCAGGTCATGATCTCGGGGTCTTGGGATCGAGTCCCGTATCAGGCTCCCACTTCTCCCTCTGCCTGTGTCTCTGCCTCTCTGTGTCTTTCATGAATAAATAAAATCTTTAAAAAAAAAAAAAAAGTGGGGTAGAACAGCAGAAGTGGCAGGAGCAGGAGAAGGGCGGCAGCTGGACCTGGAAAGGGCAGCAGAGGCCAGGGTATCCGGAGGCTCCCAGGCTGTGGTAAAGAGGCACGTTTTCATCCCAAGAGCAGCATAAGGCACTGGAGAGCTTCAGACAGGGAGGCACAAAGAGGGGGATGGTTCAGACCAGGGGAGGGAGGAGGATGGCATTGGGCTGTCTCTTGGGGCACAACCAGTAGGCCCTACTTCAGAGTAGATGTGGCCTGCAAGGTAAGGGGGGGGGGAACCACAGGTGAACAGGCTGGGTGGTAGTCCTGCCTCACGAGCTGAGGGAGAAGGGGTGGGGGAAGGGGGAGACTTGAGAAAGAACAGTCAGTGCTCCGCTCATATCTATCCACGTGTGAGGACGCCTATTGGGCATCACCATGGAAATATCAAGGAGGCGGCTGGAGCAATGACTCAGGAGCCCGGTCTGGGCGGCAGATCTATATTGGGAAGTCATCAGCTACTGGACAAGGTGAGCTCGCTAAAGGCTGGGCAGATGGAGATAGGGCCAGGCCTGGGCCCTGCAGCACCTGCAGTCAAAGGGCAGGCAGGGAAGCGGCAGGCAAAGAAGCCAGGGGAGATGAGGCAAAGGAAGGGGAGAACCAGGATATAAAGTCTTAGAGACCAGGAGAATCAAGGGCACTGCCTCAAAACACTCCTGAGAGCCCATGAAGCAGCCTCTACTGGTTTCAGCAACATGAAGCTCTGACACGAGTGGCTCCAGGAGCACGAGGGGAGGCTCAGACGAGGGCAACTACAAGCGAGTCCGCAAACTGTTGCTCATCAGAGGAGAGGAGCTTGTGCCAGAATGCAAAGGAACACGCTGCTTCCTTCATTCACAAAGTTTTGCCACGAAAAAGAGTCAGCTGGACTCAGTGAGGCAGAGGGCACTGCTGACTTACATTCTGTGCAAACTTCCCAGTCCTGGCACAGCTTGTGACAAATGGTTCACGTGCTGGCACTGTGACGGGCACTTGCCCAGACAACTGGTCTGAGCTCTTGCAGGAAAAGCACATGCAGCTGGTACAGAACCTGGGGGGTCGGGGGCGGGGTATCCAGCAGAATGGGAGAAACCTGGTGCTGACAAGGTGGAGGTCTGTGGGAGCGTGCCGAGAGCACCGAAGGACCGTTCTGCCCTTGAGAGAAGCAAAGGCACAACTCTGAATCCAACAGGAGGCAGGCAAGGAGGACGGGGACAGGAGAAGGCAGGTCTGTACTGTGTGGTAGGAATGAGAGGCTTGGACTTTCTCAATGAAACAGGAAAGGGCTCGGCTTCGAGTCTGAGGAGTGGGGAGGTAGGCCTGAGGAAAGAGCAGGCATGAAAGAACCGTCCTGGAGGGTAGAACAGCAAACTTTGCAGGGAAACGTCAGCCCTTATGGCTCAAGTTCATATATGCTTAAATACCCGGGCCCTGCCTCCTGGGGCCATCTGAGGACCACCTTGCCACACGCTCCAGCCTCGGCTTGCTGGACCACAGGGCTGGCTCATTCAGGCTCGGCCAGGCCCTCTGAAATGTGTGCCTGCCTCGAGAAATCAGCCTGTATTTCAGAAACCTATGCTAAGAAACAGTAAGGGATGCTGGAGTTGGACGATCACACAGCTGCAGCCACTGGGGAGCCATCTGATGCCATGTGCAGAAGAAAGCGGGAGAGCTGGTTGGGGGAGAGGAGACAGGAGCCCAGGGGACTGCACTCCCGTCTTTGTAGTGGAGTTTCCGTCCGACCCGGCTCTGCGAGGCTCTGTCCTGACGGTACACGGACGGTTTCTGTATCTTCCGATGACCGATACCTCTTTCCCTGGAGGTGGCTCCACCGGCTCTCTAGCTTCCAGTGAAGAGAGCCCTGGCCACAGTAACTGCTCCAGTTCCACCCACGAGCAATCAATCCAAAGCCCTGCCTCAGTCACAAAATCAGGGAGTGGCAGAGTCAAAGGTCAATCTCGAGTCTGACTCCGAAGCCCAATGGTCATGGCCCACCTCTGCCTGCCCACCTGCCCCCTATCTCCCTGACCCACTCCCCGCCTTGGGGCCACATCACTGCTTACCAGCCCCTGAGGGAGAGGACACTGCAGTCTGGCTCCTTCCCAGCAAGCAGCCCCAGCAAGACAGAGAAGCCACTAACACAGTTTCAGCTTTACAACTGGGACTGGCACCTGGTCCCCACCTGTGCCTCTAGCTCCCCTAACCCGGGAAACGGAAGACTTCACAAACACCGGAGTCCCACCCGATTCCAATGAAACTCCAGCTGCCTGCCCCCTCCCCCACCAATGCCAGTCCATGGCAACTGGTCAGCACTGCAACATTCCAACTGGTCCCAGTGTGCGTGGGCAGGAGGCAGGGAGGCAGAGAGCAGGGGGTGGGAACACATCCTTTTATACAGAATTAAGTTTATGACTTTTCTCTGATTATCATCTTCCAGTGTTTTTTATGTAAACATGTGCTTATTAAGGTCTTCACGTGTATTTTTTCCAGTTTAGAGCTCCTAATGCACATACAGTGTTGAACTCTAATAGGGAAACAGCCAGGAGCAGAGGTAAGAAGCAGGGTGTGACACCAGGTCTGAGCCTCAGCTCAGCCACGTCCAGTCACACAACCTTTGGCAAAGTACTTAATCTCTCACGCCCTGACTTTCCTCCTCTGTAAAATGAGATAAGAAAACCTGCTTTAGAGAGCTGTTGAAAAAATTAGGATGTATTATCTGAAATATCTAGTACACTAATAGGTCATACAGGTGATCAATAAATGGCACAGAGGAACTTGCTTTCCAGGGAGGTCTATCTGGTAGAGATTCATATAAAGGGAGGCGCCACCAGGGAATTCTTGCATTTTGGTTTTGTACCATATAACCCATGGATGATGGGGTTCCCCCAGTTTTTTCTCTTTTGCCCCCTGAAAACTACCAGTTACCAATCTGGGGGTGGGCAGGCTGGTTCAAAGGCCTGAAAGGAGAAGGCTGGTTCAGGTGGAGGGAAGATTCAGGATTACACAAATCACTGCCAATTCTCATATTCCAGAACTGCTAACCCCTTCACTGCTCAAGGTAGCAAGTGGTCGCCACTAGCCACATGTGGCTCCAGTATCAGAAATGTGGTCCAAATTGGACTGTGCTGGACTGCAAAATACACAGATTTCGAAGACTTCATACCAAAAGAAATCGTGTAAAAGTTGTCATTTTAATTTTTATACTGATTCCTGCTGCAATAACACTTTGATAGTATATTGAAATATACTATTTTGATGCTGAAGTCTCATTCATGTTGAAATGACAATATTGTTAGTATCCCCTGTTGAACTGACAATATTGTTAGTTTCCCCTGTATTCTATGTCCTGTTTTAATGTGGCTACCAGAAAGTTTTAATTCCATGAATGGTTCACATGACACTTTTACAGGACAGTGCTGGGCCTCCCCTGGGCAGTAAGGAGTGCCACGTCCTGCCCTCTGAGAAGCTTTCCACAGCTCAGCCTCAACTCACAGCAGGGAGGAGCCCACAGACTTTACAACCCAGCCCCGATCTGCTGGGGACCCTCTCCCCCTGCACCATCACCTGCCTGATGCGGTCTCTCTCATCGTTGGTCAACTCCCCCAGGCTGAAGCAGTGGCTCTCTCCTCAGTGCTATCTCAGGGCTCAGTTTATGCCTCCACTGCAGCACTGGCCAGTGGCTAGTAAGTGGCCGGGGCTCTGAGGCCCCCGCTGGACTGTGTGCTCCCGGGGGATGGCAAATGTGTCTTGCTGGGTTGGCATGGTGCCCCTCACATAACAGGTGCTCAGCAAACACCTGCTGGATTAAATATCAAAGCGAGAATAGTCTCACAGGCAATTCATCTTTCGTACTAACCACAGTTACAGTAGAAAATTCTACAATGCAGCAGAAAAAGTTGTAGTAGAGAATAATAAAGTAGCTAGCTGCCACTTCTAAATGCTCAGGTCATTCTCCACACAGTCTTGAAAGATTGGTATTCTTTACCCCTTTTACACGAAGAAACTGAGCTTCAGAGGAACATGGGGATTTGCTCAAGATCAAATATGATTAGGGAGCCAGTAGTCTCAACCCCAGCGTAAAATCCCTAATAAGCACTTGCTAAGTATTTTAGGAATGAACAGAATTAGGATCTGAACTCAGACCTAATTCCAAAGTCCTCCAGTCCTCTCTGTGGGGCCCCACTACACCTTCCAGGTACCCCACTGCCGCGTGGCAGCTATCACTTCCTGCGGACTGTCAAGCTACCGCACTATGGCCATCTATGAACACACAAAGCTCACCTGGACAAGGAGAAGGGAGCTGGGGCTGTGTGTGACCACTTTTTGCAGACAAGAGAGCTGGGGCTTAGGGAAGGCCCTATAGAAGGTCAACAGTCCAGCTGAAATTCCCCTAGCTCTAGCTGGCCTGGGAACCCTGCTCCTCATGCCGCACCTAGCTGCCTCTGGTGGCTGGGCATGCCCTAGAAGCACATGGGGTGATGGGATGCCAACTCAGAAGTCCATGCCTGGCTCCTGCCCATCAGCCTCAGGAAGGGTATGCAAGAGGGAGCCCGGGCCCTCCTGGGCTTGTCTCACTTGGCAGCGGATAAAGCCTGTTGCCTATAGCCAGACTTGCCCTAAGTCCTGAAAAATATCACTGCACACCAACCCTGGGCTGGGCGGCACACCTTGGTTGAGATGCACCATATCCTGCCTGAATTTTCACCCTGGGCCAGGCTGCTCTGATGTCACCTGACTTCCCTGCTGTCTGTTTTTACCCGATGTCACAGGTTGCTGGAAGGATGCGAGTGGGGAACAGCACGGCCTGGCCGAGTGACAGAGGTAAGCGGCTGAGACCTGTGTCAAGCGCACCCCCACATCCCCACACAATCAGGTGCGACCTGTGTCAACTGCACCCTCACATCCCGGCACAACCGATGCGAGTACAGGAGCCAGGCCCAGGTGGTGACTCCCCAGGGAAGACAGCCACCTCGGAAGACTGCCCGCCTTCTTTCCATCTCTCCTCACTGGTCACCTCTTCTCAAGTGCCATGCCTCTCCTGTAATTTGGAAAAGGCAGTTTAAGGTGCCCACCGAGATAATGGCTGCATTTTTTTCCTCCCTGGAAAGCAGGCATGCAAATGAATGAACACTGGGGATGAAGGGTATGTGCGAGGGGGGCTGCGTCATTACCCTAACAGGAAGCACTAGAAGGCCTGAGCTGTTCCGTGCCCCATGCTAGGAGGCTGGGGAAGCTGCCCTGCATTCAGGGAAACAAACTGTGTGCTAGAGAGCAGCAGCTCTGTGGTTCATCAAGTGTGCCCACTTCGTTCTCCATCCCTGGTATTTAGCCATAATGGGCCTGTGATCACTTAGCTCCAGTCTGCCGCAGAATGTGGGGGCGGGGGGGGGGGGCAGGCTGCCAGGAGACTTGTGCAAGACGGGACTCCTGACACCCGCTAAGCACCTGCTGATAACATCAGCGCCTTTCCCAGGAACGCAGACATGAGCACACAGTGACACCCACGTGCACGCCAGCTCCAGCCACCCCCCTTCCTGCCCCTCCCTGCTGCTCACAGGTCCTGAGGTCCGGGGGGCTCTCCACCTGATGGCCAGCGGGGGGATCAGAGCCCCCGACAGACAGGAGCCACCAGACACCAACATGGAGGCACAGAGTTCTCTCAGCAAGGGCAGAAGGAAGAAGAAAGTAGGTAATTTGGCGAAGCCAGTGTCAGCTACTCCTAAATAAAAATCCAAGAACACAAAAGAGCCTTCAGGCAGGTTGTGGAACAACACAGACATGAAAAGCTGCGGTTCTTAGTAAATTAGCTAGGTACCATTCCTCTGGCACTCTGGGGTTTACGAGAGCCTTCCTGCACATTATGCGTCCCCCCCCCCCCCAGTCACTGTGCAGGTTACATATTTAACAAGAAAATGAGCATACAGAGCAGTTAAGTTCATGTCGGGGTTTCCCTCCTTGTCCTGGCACTTTTAGGGTCTGTGGCCCTGGGCAAGTAACTCTCAGACTTCCAGTTGGTCTATCTATAAGCCAGAGATAAAAGTACCTATCGCTCAAATCTGTTTTGAGCACCTACTGTATGTCGGGGGATATAACGGGGTTACGGCTACGAACAAGACAGGCGGAATGCTGCCTTTGGGTCGCCTATGAGGACATGGGGGACAGACAACCCACAAATGAACAGAATGTGTGTCTTATGATGCTATGTGCCACAGAGAATGTCAAGGGGGGTGGTACAGAGGTGGCGCATTTAAAGTAATCAAGGAAGGCTTCATGAGAAGGTGACTTTGGACCAGAGACTCTGGAAAGTGAGGAAGTGACCTGTGCGGATTCTTGGGAAGACCCTCCAGGCAGGGCAGAGCATGTGCAAAGGCCCGAGGGTGGCCTCCACCCCACCACCAGTGGGATGAGAGGCAGTGCCGTGGCCAGCATGACTGGAGAGGGCAGAAGGGAGCGTGCAGAGGTGAGGGCGGGATGAGCGCCACTGGAAGGTGCTGCCCGTATTTAAAAAGAGCACTGTTGGACTACTGGCTGCAGGGGGACGGGGCTGAGGCAAGGAGACTGGTGAAGACGCTTGGGCATCATTCAGGTGTGACGTGGTGGCGTGGGCCAGGGAAGGGGCAGATGTGGTGAAGAGTGCTCAGATCCTGAGTGTCCTTTGAAGGCGGACTCAACATGATTCACCAGCAGACTAGAACCAGAGGGTGAAAAGAGAAATGGACTAGAACCTGAGCAAGCGGAAGAATGGAGGGGCCGTTCAGGCTCGTGGAGAAGAGGCAAGGCAGGTTGAGTGGGGGTGGGGAAGCTGGGACGCACGGAGTTGGAGATCTCAGTGGAGAAGGCAAGTGCACAGTGGGATGCAAGAGTCCGGTCCAAGGGAGGCAAAGAGGGGGCAGTGATACAAGTAGGTCCCAGAGAGGAAAGGGGCAGAGAGAGTGGAGACCACCAGTCAGCAACTGCTCAGCCCAGGACAGGGCCTGGAGGTTAAGTGTCTGCGCTGAAATCCCGGTTCTGCCGTTTGCCAGCCCTGTGAGCTCGGGCAAGGTGCTTCATCCTTCCAGGCCTCATACTTGTCATCTGAGAAATGGGGATAAAGATCATGTCTAATGAACTGATGAGAAAAATGCCTGGTACATACTAAGTACTAGGTCAGGTTAGCTAGCATCCTCCTCCTCCTATTATAAAAAAAGGATCAGGATTATGGGCTCTGGGGACAAGAGTTTTGTTCTGTTTGTTAGGTAGTTAAGGCAGTTCTAGAATGCTCACATCACAGGGGGAAGTGCACCAGGACAAGGAAGGGAAAAGAACTGATGGACGCACCCCTGGGGAAGGCAGAGCGGGTTCTGGGCCAGCAGTGTGGTGCTGGCAGTACTGTCGTGTGACCACAGCAGCATCTAGTCCACCTGCAGTCAGCGGTCGCAGATCTTCAAACGAGGAGAGTCAGATGGCACCCACTGGCCAGGTGGAGGACTTTAAACGGAAGCAGGGCAGGGGGTTGTCAGGGCTGTATGACCAGTGACAGAAAGACGTGAGGACCGCATGGGATTACAAAAGCACAGTGCTGGGGATAGGCCCTGGCACCCCAAACACCTGCTGTTCCTCAAGGACGGGGCCTGTGTGCCCCGTCCGGGGTGTCCCCCTCCCCTCCATCCCCAGTACACGCAGAGCTCAGGTCCTGAGCGCCCTACTGATTCCCAATTCTGCTCCGCCTCTGGAGCCACGTCCCTCTTTTTGTTCAACTTACAGTCACATTTCTCAGGACAACTTGTGACAAGATGACCCCTCTCCTGCTTGACTCTAGGAAAGAAAGAAGCCCGCATGAACGCAGGCCGCCTGCACCCGCGCCTCCCAAGAACCCGCAACAGAGGAGGCTCTTCTAGCCCTGAAGAAATAGTGTCCTGCCAGGACTTGCCCTGCAGTGACACGAAGCTCTAAGTGCTCAACCACCACTCCTCTCACGGCACCCAGGAGAGGACAGAGGGGAAGCAGGGCCTTGGATGGATCTTGTTATTTAAATGTGTTATTTAATGAGGAGTCAGAGAGAAATTCCTGGCGCCCAGCAACTTCATTCCAGCACAGCAACTCTGTTTAAAACCCGCTGACCTGAAGCAAATCCAACCACAGAAAGGACAAAAGAGGCAACCAAAGAGAAATAAAGTAACGAGATTCCTGCAAGAGGGTTGGGAACAATGGCTTTTGAGACGCTCAGACGCTCAGAAAGCAGCACAGTTAACCAGCGGTGCACACCACACGGCCTGAAACCAAAGTTCTGCGAGGGAACATGGAAACTTACTCCGAGCAACCACTCCGAAAATGTAGTATTCTGTTCCATGTGATTAGGAAAAATGCCCATGCAACCCCCTAATTTCACAGTCTGTTCGCAGGCTGATATCCACTGGGTTGAGAAGACCTCCCCGCAGCGAGGGCCGCTCGGAGGTAAGCCACGTCCCGGTGGAGGTGGAGGAGTGCCAGCTCGGGGGCCGGAGGTCCCTAACCGGAGAACGGAACCGTGGGCTGCAGGCCTCTGGGTCAGCCGTGCCCGGGAAGGCAGAAGCTGAACTGATGGTGGAAGACGACTACTTTTGGAGGAGGGAGCTCTCTGCCTCTAGGGGAAACCAAGAGACGAATGGCATGGGGTTCAGAAACCAGAGGGAAGAGATGGACCCGGGTTCCACTGGGACAGTCTTCTGTGCCTTGATGAGTGACAGGCTGCTGGGAATGGAAGGCAAGCAACCAGTCACGGCTGTGCGAGCGCTCAGAAAGGCTGCAGCTGTATCGAAGCCTGTAGGTTCCCTCAATTCACCTGCTACTCAATTAGGTAAGATAAGACACAGGCACTAAACGTGAGCATCGCTCATCTATCACTTTGTTAATGACAGCTCGACTCTGTGACAGCTCAAAACTAAGGCAAGGTTTGGGGGAAATTCATGAAAACATGCACACCCGCCAATTATATGCGTTGGTTTTTTTTTGTTTTGTTTTTGGAGGCCGTGCTTTGCTAACTTGTCCATCTCAAATGTGGCAGATGTGAGTGAACATTCATCCCTGGAGGCCAGGTCTGGGGCAGAGCCACTGCAAGAATACAATTTCATTTGTCTCCTCTTTTATCTAAAAATGTCAAGCAGTCGTTTATAACACTGGCCGATGTTCATGGCACCGCGATAAAAGCCTGCTGTGGCTGTCACTGAAGGCTGACCATGTCCCTGTGCGGGGGGCTCTCATCGGTCACAGGCTCCCACCTGAGAGGCGAGAACGGAGGTCTGGGGAGGTGAGATTCACTTGCCCAGGACCACAAAGCGAGTAAGTGGTGGGACAGATTCAAACCCAGACAGTCTGGTTCCAGAGCCCTGCTCTTACCCACTAAGGGATATTGAATTCTCCTCAAACAGATATCCATATTCGCTTCATTACCCTTTTTGTTTCTTCAAAGATTTATTTACTTGAAAGAGAGAGAGAGAGAGAGCAGGGGAAGAGAAAGAGGGAGAAAATATTCAAGAAGGTTCGCACTGAGCACAGAGGGCTCGATTTCATGACCCATGAGATCAGGACCTGAGCAGAAACCAAGAGTTGGACCCTTAACCAACTGCACCACCCAGATGCCCCTCAATATTCTTTAAATGTTATTTTCCCTAAATCTTTGGGGAAAACGTGACCAAGGAAGATGCACCACATGCCCCCCCCACCCAGGGCTCTGACTGCACATGGGCCTGCTGGGGAGCACCCAGGAATACAGGACCACAGCCCTGCCATAACTCATCCACCTGTCCTCTCGCCCCCATGGCCAGGTGTCAGCTAACGAACAGTCCTCAGCATGCCGCACAGTCTTCATGTTCTGGTAGGCAGGGACTTCATTAACAACCAAGATATCCTAAGCACTGGTTGTTTATGGCATCTTTAAGATGAAAAATTCATCTCTGAGCTAAATTACAGCAAGTTAATTACAGAGCCTGGCTGATGGCAGACAAACTGGGAGAGAGTGAGGTATTGACTGAATTTTCAAGTGTGAATAGCAACCACAACCACACGCACTCGAGCCTGCACATCTGGGCCTTCCTCAAAGAGAGAAAACAGGAGGG
Organism: Canis lupus dingo; assembly: GCF_003254725.2. Taxonomy (NCBI): domain Eukaryota; kingdom Metazoa; phylum Chordata; class Mammalia; order Carnivora; family Canidae; genus Canis; species Canis lupus. The sequence continues at coordinate 7,378,840 of NC_064263.1, read as the reverse complement.
CTCACCCCATCAAGAGCATCAGTCTCGGAGGCAGGCAAGCTCTCTCAGCCATTCATGGACTCCACATACAATTGCTGCGCAGCGGGGCGCTGGGGACGAGCTCATCACCCCAGGGTCACTCTCCCACCAACTCATTCATTCACTTACTGAGCACCTCCCACAGGCCAGGCACCGACTGGCTGTCAGTGAGGAAGAGGCAGACTGGTGCATCTGCTCAGTCACTGCTTCCCCAGACCCGGGACCACCTCCATGCGCCAGGCACCATCTCGGCAGTGGGGATGGAGCGATGAACAAAACAAAGCTCCTGCTCGGATAGGACGTGCATGCTAGCAGTGGGAGGCAGAGGAGAGGCGAAGATGGAATATGTCAAGGAGTGAAGAGCTGTGAAGGAGAAAGCGCAAGAGGACTGAGAGTCGGGGACAGGCTGTAACTCAGAGGGTGTTACAAGGGACAGGCAGGGAACCCGGAGGCAGGAGCTCACCTGAAAGGTGTGCAGCACTGCACCTCGTGCATCCCCACCAGAGCTCTCAGCTGGTGGGAGGGAGCCGGAGGGAGCACCCAGGGGTGAGAGGATCAATCCCAAAAGGACTCTACAAACCCACCAGCCAATGTCTTGAAGCCTATAATTTGTGCTCCCCTGTAGGCCTTGTCTGCTGCCCAAATTCAAATACTCTGCAAAAGGCAGCCGTAAACCGAGCAGCGATCAAATATTTATGCAGTGGCGTGTCGGCATTCTCGGGAGGGTTGATGTGGGGGTGGGGGGAAGGAGGATGACCCCATCACACAGTGACCACTGTGAGGCTGCTGGCAACCAAGGCAGATGCAGGCACCGGCATGTTCTCCCCTCCACCACGAGGTCTTCACTGCCACGCACCCACACATCTTCCTGCCTCCACCTCCTGGTTCCTCAATCTCCAGACAGAGTGGTATCACTTAACCCGAGGTCCAATCTCAGTCCTCCAGCCAGCAGGCCTTCCGAGGCTCTCAGGGCCAACAAAACATGGTGCGGATTCAGCCTGGCCTTCAAGGCTCTGAGTGCCGAGCCCAACCCTGTCTCCAACATCACATCGAGCAGTCACAGCCCTGTCCCCTCGGAAGGTGGCAGCCGAACAGGCCAACCTGTGCCCAGTCCCAGGGCTCTCCAACTTGGCCTGCTTTACACACCCTCGCTGCTGAGAAAACGTTCCTGATCCTCTTAGTCAACATCAGTTACCCTTTTGCCTACCCTTATGCCTTTAAAATGGCCCTTCGTGGGGCACCCAGGTGGCACAGTTAAGCATCTGACTCTTGGTTTCAGCTCAGGTCTGATCTCAGGGTCATAGGATCAAGCCCCATGTGGAACTCTGCACTCAGCAAGGAGTCTGCTTGAGATTCTCTCTCCCTCTCCCTCTGCCCCTCCACCCTGCGCGTGCACACACATGCTCTCTCACTAAAATAAATACATCTTTAAAAAAATAAATAAAATGGCCCCTCTCTTGCTCTGCCTTTTCAAAGAGTTAACCATTCTTTGTCTACCTCCCTCTCCTATCAAGGGTTCAGTATTTGCTGAATGGTAAAAGCCTTACTAATGTTGCCTAGAAGTTGGAGGTTTTCCTGGACACCTCCCCTGCCCCTTTTCCTCATATCAAATTCTTCCCTAAGTATTACCAGTCCCTATCCTAGACACCTCTCAAACATATCCTCTCTACTCCATCCCCACTACCAGTAGGTCAGGCCCTCAACTTTGTTTATGAGGATTTCTGCAACAGCTTCCTTACCTGCATTTTTCCTGCCTGACTTTCCTGTTTGTTCAAGCTCTACAAAGTGTAAATATTTCTAAATTCTTCTAAAATCACTGCCTGTGGAGGCAGGGCAAAGGATGCTACAATGTGTCCATCCCCACAAGCAAATGAGGGAGATGCATGCATCTTCTTTAGCAAAGCATACAAAGGATTTTCATTTAAACCTCATATAGGTTTTAAAGTCTAGTTGTTGGGAACTTTTGAGCCAAAAAATATCCCTGGCATAAATATGCATTACTTTATATGTCAAGGTTAACCACCAACCAAATCATGCTAAACTAACACTGAGAAAGCCAAGCTAAGTAATTGCTAAATTCAGCATCTAGATTCCTAGCAATTACAAATTATCACTAACCCAAGATGGTTTTGATGTTGCAGTTACAGTGCCATTTCCAACATCCATAGGAAGTCCAACGGCCTGTAGGTCTGTGCTTCATAGGAGCCTAAAACATACCACTTCTAAGCACGGTCGGGCAGCCAGACCCCAAAGGAACAGGAAGTGGAGTCATTCATAAACCCCAGCACGGCAGTAATTTAACACCAATCACATCTCAGTAATTTCTAAAAATGTCTTTGTGATTTCTGGTAGAGAGCCAGATTTCTGGTAGACATGCCTTGGAAGTCTAGGGTATTTTGAGTCCCATACAAAACCTGGTAAAAGGCCTTGTGTATCTGAATTGGGTCAGTGCCATCAAGAAGCAGCCTTGAAAGTAGAGACCATGCCTACAGAATCCCTGGAACAGATCAGACAAATCTGATCTGGGAAGCCCCAGCATAGAATGTCATGGCAGTGTTCCCCTGCAAGATCGGGGCCCTGGCCTGTGGTCAGTCCCCAGCCCACGCCTTCACTTGCAGCAGCCACAACCACCCTTGGACAGTTCTCGGGGTGGGCCATGCCCCTGCTGACCTCCCAGGCCCCCATCCAGGCAGTGGTCTCAAATACCCTTTCCCACCTCCTTTCTCCCAGCCACTCCTCCCTATGGCAAACTCCTCCTTTAAGGCCCATTTCTTGGGGGTGCCTGGGAGGCTCAGTCCCATGAGCATCTGCCTTTGGTTCAGATTATGAAGCCAGGGTCCTGGGATCAAGCCTCACGGTGAGCTCCCTGCTCAGCGGGGAGTCTGCTTCACCCTCTGTCCCACCCCCTGCTTGTGCGTACTCTCTCTCTCTCAAATACATAAATAAAATCTTAAAAAAAAAAAAAAAAAAAAAGACCCATCCCATGGGTCAAATACTCTTGCAATCATTTCATGACTTTCCAGGCCCCGAGGTGGGTAAGGAAGGGGCTCATCTCTGTGCTCCCATGGCACCTGTATTAGGATCACTTTGCCTGGTCTTCTCATTATGATCTGTGTTTGTAACTCATCAAAGTGAACCACTTTATCACAAAAAAATCACAAAAAATCTCAAGTTCAAGATCAGAGCAAAATTGTCTTGATTTGAGGTCATAGTATGCCAAAATGACAGCTGGAATTTCAGTTTCCCCATCAATTACCTTGAATGGAAGGCCCGAGGAGAACAGAGAGTGTCACTCAGCAGAGACAGGTTTCACTGATTCAAGTGTTTGTGCGTGCACAGTGCCACAAACCACACAAAAGTTAAGCCCAAGGTTAAGTAAGGAACATGTGTGGGCTTCAGGATAGGAGAAACTTTTTAAAAAGGAAAGCTGAATGCTAATATGTAGTGTGCTGCTTTTCTTTCCGTGTAGAATGTCAGTCTTCAATATCTTCTGGAAGGTGGGGGGGGGTGGGGGAACCAACTTCCAGTCATGATTTCTGGAGCTAAAGGGTTTGCACGTCTGACACTAAACTATCTGGAAGGAAGTCTACTTGGTGAGTAGCAAAGCTATTAACATTTTAGCAGATTACATATTACTTATTTGCTTATTAAAGTTCCAGATGAAGGGGCCCCTGGATGGCTCAGTGCTTGAGCACCTGTCTGCCTTTGGCTCAGGTCGTGTGATCCCAGGGTCCTGGGACTGAGTCCTGCATCAGGCTCCCTGCATGGAGCCTGCTTCTCCCTCTGCCTATGTCTCTGCCTCTCTCTGTGTGTCGCTCATGAATCAATAAAAAATCTTAAAAAAAAAAAAAAAAAAAGTTCCAGATGAAATAGTAGTCCACCTCTGTGTTCTAAGAGTTGATATTCTGGGGTTTGGAGGAACAAATCACTCCCTACACCATTTTCCAGAACACGACATCCATTCTAAGAACTCCTTTGCCACGCTGACAGTTATTTTATTGCCCTTGGAAAATCAAATTCATGACACTCTGCTGAGGAAGCCAAGAGTGAAAGGTTAAGGAGTCTCACAAGCCGCTTGAACATGATGTCACCAGTGCTGCGAGGCCTCCTGCCAGGTCTGGAGCCCCAGACCGTGCAGTCCTCTCTGTGGGCCATGCTGGGCATATGGGATTCATCCACATGCAGGAGGAGGTTGTGACAGGTGTGAGCAAGGAGTGAAATGGTGTGACAAGCGTTTTAAAGATCACTCTGAGTCCAGAGTGATGAGCAGAATGGAGGGAAAGTGGAAGCGGGACAAGTAGCTCAAAAGCCTTTGCAGGGACCTAGGCAACTAACTGGTGTCACTGGCCTTGGGGACTGGACATGGGAGGGCTACAGATGAATTCAAGGTCTATATTAGAAGCATTGCAAGGACTTGGGGATCTGGAGGAAGAGAAAGGTGAGTGTTAACAGATGACTCCCCAGTTTCTGGCTGTGTGCCCTAACGAGACAGAGGAGGGGAGGTGTGCGGAGGGGCTGTGGTAGAAAGACACCGAGACAAACGTTGCACCCAGTGAGTCTGAAGTACCCTCAAGACATTCAAGTTTGTGAGCTGCTGTAACAGTATAAAATGTCCTACAAGGCACAGAGGAGTCATGTGGAATGACAAAGGCCAGGGGTCTTCTCACTGGTGACCCCCCCCCACCTTCCTTCTGGGGTGCCTAGATATCCTACCACCACGCCAACCTCAAGGTGGGGGATATCACATAAGGAGCGTATGGGGCCAACCTGGGCCACATGCAGGCTGCTTCTATGATGCCCTTCAGGAGGGATGCACAGACCAGCTTTTGAGACAAGAAAGCAGTCACTTTAACAGGAAAATGCTATTCTCATCACACCACAATGGGAATTAAAGTACGTAGCCCAATATTTTGTTTCATTACAGGCACTGTAATAGGTTTGCTGATTTCTCGATACTGATGTTTTCCAGGAGTCCCAGCAAAAGGGCCTTGGAACCTGATCCTGTGTCCTGCGTTGGGGACTGACTCCAAGCTGGACTCTCTCCTGGGGAAATGCTAACCTAAGGTGCTATCAGCTACAGAGGAAGGTCTCCCTCTGAACAGAAAACCAGAGAAGACAGCCTATTTCAGGAAAACAATGACTCACTGAAATCACATCCTGCTCCTAAGTTAATATGCCTCCTGGACTAGAACCTGGTTTCCTACCATGGGTCTATTTCCCAATTCCCCATCGAAGGACAAATCAAAATGTCATTTAACAATCTGCTTTCTAATTAAAATTTGAGCCATTTTTTTTAAAATCGCATTTAACTACACAATTCCACATGGCAATAAAGCACTGTGCTCTGCCGCCTTGATTAATAGAAGCATTTGCAATTATTTAAAGGAGAAGGGAGAGAAAAACCAGCATTAGCAGCATTAGAAGTGCTAGATTAAAAAAAAAAAAAAAAAGATATGGCTAGATTAAACCCCTGTTAGTGTTTTTCAGTTTACTCATAGAGTAGGACAGCGTGGTATTAATGTAAGCTAATTAAATTTCCCTCATTTAAATAAGACCCAACAAAAATAAAACTTCTAAGACTGACTGGAAGGTCCTAGAAGAAAGAGAACTACTTCTTCAAGGAAGTGGCCTGGCTGGGTGGGGAGAAACACCAGGGTCAGGCTGCATCTCCTAGCAGGAGGTCAAGGGCCCTCTCTCTGGAGGGAACGCGGGGGTGGGGAGGACAGGTAAGCGACAGGGCCCCCGGTTTTGTGATGGCAGCAGTGGCTTCCAAGGGGAAGGACCAAGATGGTGCTCAGATCTTACAGGTGGACGGAGGAGGGGGTCTGCCATCCAGCAAACAGGAGGGGCCCCAACCACAGCACGACCAAAAGGCCACCTCACGCAACCCCCATTCAACACCAGCCAGGGGCAGGCGAAGGCCACCTGGGGAGCCGGGCCCCCAAGGTCACTGCTGTCCTGACTTGCCTGTCACCTCCCTTCCCTCTCAGTTTCTGGGTTATTGCTCTAACCCCGGGCCCATGTTGCCCATAAAAGATAAATGTCAGACGCAAAAGCTTAGCTTCAAGAGATTAGCAATTTCTGATGAACCTCAAAGAACAGAATGGACTTGAGAATGACAGGGTGGAGCTGGCTGGCTAGGGGGGAGGCGAGGTTCGAGGTTCGCCAGTGAATGTTCACGGAGCATCCAGGCACAATTCAGATATGCCCTCAGGGGGCTATTTACGGGAAGACTTGCAAAGAGGCGACTACAATCAAGCGTGGAAACACCAGGGTGGGGTGGAGGGAGCTTCACAGGGAAGGAGCCGTGGAAGAAGGGCAGCCCGGGGAGGGGCCCACAATGACCGAGCCGGGCTCATTAGGACGCACGTCACTGAGAAGGGGATGGTACTACGGGGGTTCCAAGCCTGGAGAAGTCACTATCCACCAGGAGGGAATAAAAAGGATGGACTTCAGGGCGCCTGGGTGGCTCCATCAGGTAAGCGTCTGCCTCTTGATTTCGACCCAGGTCGTGGTCTTGAGAAAGGGACAACTGAGGCCAGTTAGGGAGAGAGAGGTAAGGGCACTATGCGCTCAGGCTCAGAGAAATCCCAGATGTGGAGAAATGCTGTGGACAAGATATTAACCAGAGGGAAGGGGACATAACAAATCCACCTGTTGGTTCTAAATATAGACGAGATATTTTCATAACATTTACAAATCCATGTTGTTCATCTTAAATGTTATAGACAAGAAATTTACTAAGTTCCCTGGTCAGTTTTCTATAAAAGGCCCACCATAAAAGCCCTCGACGGTGACCTATCAGGGCCACTCTCCCTCTAGGGTACACCTTCGCTTTCCTTTCTGTTCCTACCTTCATTTAATAAACTTTCATTTCACTTCACCCTTTTGCCCACGAGATTCATCTTTCAACTCTGGGAGACAAGAACCCTGCAACCCAGCAACAGTCTCAGGGTCATGAGATCAAGCTGAGCCCTGGGTCTGGCTCTACACTCAGCAGGGAATCAGCTTTAGTCTTGCTCTCCCCCAACCCTATATGGGCTTTCTCTAAAATAAATAAACTAAATCTTAAAAACATACAAACAAACAAACAAACAAATAAATAAAAGGCTTGATTGCCAGGGAAGTAGCACTGGTTAAGACCTTCAGGGATCAACAAGAACCTGGCCAGGCAGAGAAGAGAAAAGAGTACATACAGGACTGGGCATGTTTGAGGAATGCCAGCAACAGTCATCTCTCCCCAAACACTGGCTTCCTTTAGAAGAGAATTTCAGTAGGTACAAATTTACTTCCTGCTTACCTTTTAACTTCAAGAACTGCAGTTTCAGGACTTCAGCAAAATGATTTCCAGTAAAGGTGACTCGAGTTGTTCCTGTTGAGAAATCAGAATAAGAGGCATAAGACGTTTGGGGGAGCTACCCGTCCACAGACTCCTTTTGTGGGATCATCCCCCCCAGTCCATGAGGAGAGGGCAGTCCCATGACACCCCTCCCCAAACTAATGACATGGACACTTGCCCCTGCCAGCTACACTGCCTCCCTCTCACCTTGCCTCATTTGAGGATGAAGATGTGCCAACTTAGGCAAGCAGCAGTGAGATCTCACCCCGAGAAAGACACACACATGCATACAGGAGATGAGCAGGAACGTGCACTGTGCTGCCCCTGAATTAAAGAGCCTTCCCAATGCAGTTTCCAGCAGGCTGGTGGAGCTTTGCTCCCTGCATTCCTGAGATCTGAGATTCCTAGAACAAACCCTCTGCCAAGGTAAGCTGGCTGGAGAGCATGGCTGTTCCTTGCAACCCAAAACCAATGACTTAAGAATAAGAGGTCCGGGGTTGGGACCAGAAAAAGAACAGAAGGAGGGGGTGAAGAAAGAGAGGCATCTGGGACAAAGCCTTGAGAAAAATAAAAGAAGATGGAAGAAAGCGTCCTGGACCTCTCAACCCTGTCCCATAACAGCTGAGAGGGAAGGATGGGAGGGATGTGTGAGACCCAGAGAGTAGACTCGACAGAGAATTCCTAAAATCCCAGCAGTATTAAACATTAAGATAGAGGCCTAGATATTGGTGAAAGGGGGCTCTTAATATAGGCATTATCCATAACAAATTAAAGCAATTCTTCCAAAGAATTCTGAAAAGCACCTATAGCAAACGAGGAATAATTAACTATATAACATCCATCTCTAATAAAATAAGAAGTGTAATAATTTGAAGATTGACTTACTGTGGAGTTGTTTTTTTTTGTTTGCTTGTTTTTGGGGTTTTTTTTTTTTTGGTCTAAAACAACAAACATTTTATTTATTCATGGCCTGGTGGGTTTGGTTTTATTTATTCAAGGTTTGGTAGGTCAACAATTAGTGCTGGGCTCGGCCAGGTATTTTTTGTCTGGTCTTGTCTGGTTCACATATGGAGCTACAGTCAGCTCAACTGGGCTGGGTGGTAGACCAGAAGACTTAGCTCACACACTAGCTAAGTCTTGTCTGCTTACTTGGTTTGTTTTAGTAAATGTAAGTCCCCCCCACCCCGAGAGCTTCAAAGATGTATGCCTACTATCCCCTTGCCATATTTTTCCATTGGTTCTTGAGTTGGTCAACTATGAACTCACCCACTGCAGGGCTTCACAAATCTAACCTCTTCTAGGCCCCTCTACCAAGGAGCGATGATCTTGGTGAGTGAAAGGGAGGGGTGAAAGGCAGAGATGGAAAGGTTCTTCAGGAGCCCTGAATGCTGAGTTAAGTTGGACGGACTTTATTCCAGCAGCATGAGAGTCCAGATGACAGTCATCTAATCACATATTCTCCAAGAGATAATTACCACTCAGATAATGTAGAAAATTAAAATTGGGCTGCAGAGGGAAAATACGACCCAAACCACAGAGACTGAAGCAATGAAGTCAACAGCAAGCCGTGACCTTTACCTCTGACAGGATCCCTTGCCTGCTACTGTTGGCCATCAGCAGCAAAGACTTTACAAGGTTCCCCTGCTTCTGGGCCTTCTAAGCAGCTCAGTGCCCCAGGGGTTCCCTGGAGCATCCACTTTCACTCAGCAGGTCACAGAAAAGCACCAGGGATACCAGCTGACCAGCAGAACAAGCTGAAGGGCTGCACTCCAGGCTGCTCACCCCAGGCCCGGGTCCCGGGAGGCTGGCACCACATCCTGTCTCTCTATTCCAAGCAGCAGAGGCACCTGTGCTCTAATCTCCATCCTACCACCTCTTCTCTGGGCCTCTATCTCCTCGACCATAAAAAGAGGGAGGGAGACTAGACCACTGATACTCAAAAAGTTGGTGGTCATCCACCAACTCTTCACTGCTGGTTCACACCTTTTCCAGATTCTGGTGGCTATTGGCATTCCTTGGCTTGTGGCCACACCTCTCCTCCACTTCACTGTCTTCTCTGTGTGACATCTCCTTCTTCCCCTCTCTTATAAGGGCCTTGTGATGGCACTGAGGGCCTACCTGGATAATCCAAGGTTATTTCATCTCAAAAATCCTTATCTTAATCACATCTACAAAGACCTTTTCTCTAAATAAGGTAATATTATTTGGGCACATCTCTGGGGCTACCATTTAGCCCACAATAACTGATCTGGATATTGCCCAATGTGTGTGTGACCAGCTGTACCTGGTATGCACTGCACACTCATATCAGAGCACCACTGGGGGAGAAAGACCACCACCCTTTCACTCAGCTAGGATCCCTGCTCTTCCTCTGCTGCCCTGGGGCAGTCATATTGCAGTGGGCACCCCCTGGGAAAGGAAAGGAGGTTAACAGGTGGTAGGGGTACAAAACACAGGTACAGACTTTCCCTCAGGCCTTCCCAAGCTGGTCTCCCACCTTCTTTAGCAGGTAGCGGACAAGCTGCCCCTTCCTTACCCCATTGTCCTGTCCTTCAAGCAGCTTTAGTTGTAAAGTAATTAAATTGATCTGTTTTCTGTTCCAGTGTTTTCAGAGCTTTCAATGTCCAAGTTTGAGAACACAAATAAAACCGTTTTACTAAAATCCTTGTATACCTAGCACTGTCCTGCCACTAACATGTCCTCTCCCCAACACCCTTCCCTGTAGCCTCAAAAACACTCAGGTTTCCTAACAAAATGGAGAAAGCACTGGAAGACTTGACAAGGCAGGGACAGAATTTCACTAGAAGTTTTCTTGCTTTGCAAGAATAGTTCTTGCTAAAGGAACCACTATGTTGAAACCCTCTGCTATGTTACACATCAGCTTTAAAGGGCAGACGATGTAAAAAATGGCTGAGAATGTATAAAATGATAACACTCGATTCAGGTATGGCCACAGTAAAAGAGGCACTCTGTTCATTCAGCTACTACTGGGAGTTATGTAACAGGCATAATCTTTCTGGAAAGCAATTTGGCAAATTCTTATTAAATAGCTTAAATCGTAATTTCTTTTTTTTTTTTTTTTCGTAATTTCATTTTCAGAACACTACGGTAGAGAATGAAGCAGAAATGAGGACAAACCTCAATGCTCAAAGGTACCCATGACAGCGTTAGACATGAGATAAAAAACTGGAAATAAACTTACTAGCCAACAAACAGAAATGATGTGATAAATTATTTGTGTTCACAAATACGGTTTATGCAGCTATTAAAATCACATTTTACATGGGAGTGCCTGGGTGGCTCAGTCAGTTAAGCATATGCCTTTGGCTCAGGTCATGATCCCCAGGTCCTGGGGTCGAGCCCTGCATCTAGCTCCCTAATAAGTGGGGAGTCTGCTTCTCCCTCTCATCCCACTCATTCTCTATCTCTCTCAAATAAATAAAAATCTTTAAAAAAAATAAAAAATATATTTTAAATATAAATGACACTTTACAAAGAATTTTTAATGAAAATAACAATCACAATGATAACAGCTAATCCTTACATGGGCCAGGCATAACTTAAGCTTATTATTCCCACTTTACAGATCAGAAAATGGAGGCAGCAAGAATTAAGACACTTGCCCAAAGTCATCCTGCCAGCAGGAGATAGCGCTGGGGTTTAAGCCCACCCAGTCTGGCTCCAAAGTCCATACTCTTGAGCCCTGTGGCAGGCTAAAAACTGGCCCCAAAGATATCATGACCTAAACCTGGAACCTGTCACCTTATACAAAAAAACGGTCTCTGCAGATGTGATTAAGAGAAGAATCTCAGAGGCCCTGGGTGGCACAGTGAGTTAAGCATCTGATTCTTGGTTTCAGCTCAGGTCGTGATCTCAGGATGGTGAAATCCAGCCTGCATGGGGCTCCACACTCATTGTGGAGTCTGCTTAAGACTCTCTCTGCTCTCCCCCCACCACATGCATTCTCTCAAATAAATAAACCTTAAAACAAAACTTAAAAAATAAGATACGAATCTTACAATGAGGAGATACCCTCAATTATCCGAGTGGACCCTACAGGCCACCACCAGTGTCCTCATAAGAGAGGCAGAGATTACACACACACACACACAAAGCACATGAGGCAGATATGGGAGATGAGGCCACATGCCAAGGAATGCCAAGGGTAGGACAAGGAGTGGCTTCTCCCTAGAGCCTCCAGAGGGAGCACAGCCTTGCCTATACCTTGCCCAGAACTTCTGGCCTCCAGAACTGAAAGAGAATCACTTTCTGTTGTTGTAAGCCTCTCCATTTATGGAAATTTGTTACAGCAGCCCCAGGAAGCTAGCATAAGTTCCTATGCTGCTCTGCTCTCAATGCAAGAGAAAAATATTCTTATGTGAAATAGGAAAAGTAGAAATAGAAATTTATACACAATGCTCTTAATTATGCGTACAAAAATGCATGCAAATACAACAAATGGTTTGTAGTGATTATCTCTGAGTACTAGAATTATGGGTAATTTTCAGCATTATGCCTTTTGATATTTTTCCAAGTTTTTACAATTAGTGTGAATTACTTTTATAAAGGGAAGAAAATTATTTTTTAAAAAATTAGCAACTCATGATATTCCTATAACTCTAACTCAATCACAAAAATTAGAAAACAGGAGGGGCCAAACTCCCTGAGAAGATGATTTCTTCAGTCTCAGAGCAACACCTGTAAAATCAGGAATCCAGATGCATGCCGTTCTCAAAGTCACTCCACTCAACCCTCGGCCTCTTTAAAGCCTATTAATTTTCAGACTCCGGCAGGAACACGACGTGGCTGAAAAAGTTTCAGGCTTTGAAACAAAAAGGATAACTGGAGCTGGTAAATGTTTTCCTGTCTATGGATCCATATGATGGGGTATGAGGAGGGGAGCAAGGGAGATTTTTTATGCATTCCCAGAGCTCATCCAGCCCAAAGCAGTGTGGGCCATGTGCCAAGAACCAAAAGCACTGGTTAATAAACATGTAAATGTTTGATTTCTCTGTAGGTGACTTCACAGAATGAAACATCAAATTAAACACTAGGTTAATCTTCTTACCGAAGTCCTGACTCCAAGGCTATTCTGACACAAAACCCTCCCACTGGCATCTGCACAGGCATCAGAAGACCAAAGACCAATTTTACCGTATCGACATCACATCCCTTGATTAAATAGATTCATGGAAAGAGTGTATTAACATCCCCAACCCCCCTTTTATGGGAGATACTGGATCAAAATAGAAAGTAGGATGTGTTGTGTGTTTTGTTTGGAGTGGAAGGGAAGGGAAGATCGCTGGTCCCCTCCACAATGCGCCAGGTCAGAGCAGTGGAGCGTGAAAAGCACATTATTAGGTTTTATTCAGCCCACCCTGTGCTGTACGGTACAGCGAGTCTGGGCCCTGGGCTGATGAGACCACAGTGCGGAGCTCATTCTTTAGTGTCAGATTCTTCAGAGCACACTTACTCATTCTTTGTTCAGCCAATCAATGTATACACACACCTACTATGTGCGAGGCACTGAGTGGTGGTTGGCTCACATTCTAAAAGATCATATTTCTGAAGCACTATCCTCTCAGGTGAAACGAGTGGGCAAATAGCCCACATCTTAATGATCTTCATTAGTTGTTTGGATCACAGGGATACCAGCCGTGGCCAAGTATTGCAAGGAATACCTAAACAGATCGGGCAGAGTCTTGAAAATGGGAAAAAAACAGAAAGCAAATGGTTTAGCACTGTGTATCTTCCTTTTCTCCAAATCTTTTTATTTTATTCATTTATTTATTTTTGCTCGCATTGCATGCTTAAATCTACTAGCACTTAACCTTAGGAGGTACTCATAAAATATCTGAGATATAACTAATGGACACAAGTAATCAGTTTCATCTGTAAAAGTAGAAAAGCCAGGCTACACCATGATTTCCCAAGGAAAATTCTGAGAACCCTAATACTTTGAGATATGCCAAGAAAAGGAGGTTCACATGCCATTCATCTTGGGAAATACCACACTCTGTGGCCTCCCACCCCCCTTCAGGAGTCACAGTGCACATTACACACAGTGAAGGATCTGCGAAATCCTTCAATTCAAAGCTTGCTTACTATCCCCAAATCTAGTCAAGCACAGATGCCCCTCATGCTTAACACTTACTGACATCACAGAGAACCAATGTTCTAAGGAAATTCTGGAAAAACACTGGCCCAAACGCTTCACTGGTTCAAAAAACATTTATTAAGCCCTTGCAATAATGATATGATGATGATGAAAGAGCCAAAACGGAACGAGTTAGCATTTAATAGGTACAATCCTTGGCATTACTGCCACCAAGATAAATATATGAAACCTGGCTCACAGTGTACAGTCTACTGGAAGAGCCCTGAGAACATGATCAGTAAAACCAGTATATATAAAAAATCATGTATATGTGTGTACACATACTTGCACACAAGGATGGAGAGCTGGTGAGGACAAGTGTTCCTGGTAGATGGGAAGCAAGAGACTCCACTGTGTGTGGATGAATGAAGACAATTTGGTTTTCAAAGTATGGTCCAAGACCCTCTCGAGGGTTACTGCAAGGCCAAAACTATCTTCAACTGTGTTGACATTTGCAATGATGGTACAAAAGCAACGACAGGTAAACCTGCTGGTGCCTTTGCAAAAATCGAGGAGTGGCATCGGACCATATTAGTAGTCACCGTATTCCCCACCACCATGCACTCACCATTAAAAAAAAAAAGTCAATTTCATCTAAGAATGTCCTTGATGAAGCAGTAAAAAAGTATTAATTGTATTAAATATCGACCATTAAGTACACATCTTTTTAATATCCCATCTGACAAGATGGTAAGCACTCATAAAGCACTTCTGCTGCCAGCCAAAGTGTGATGGTTGTCAGGAAGGAAAAGCACTCGTGACAGAGCTGCAAGATGGATCAGCCACTCTTTTTCATGAAACACCATTTTTATTCAAAAGAATTAACAGAAAAACTGTGGTTATTCAGACTTGGGTATTTGTAGAAATTTTCTCAAAAATGAATAACATAAGCTGGTTATTTCAAGAAAAACTGATGATGTTTGCTGCTAAAAAAAAAAAATGAGCTTTTGAGCAGAAACTAAAATTTTGAAAAACTTGTATCAGCCACTGTGAGCTTTGGAGCATCCCAATACATATAGACTTTTCAGATGAGGATGGTAGTAATATTAACAAAAGTACTATTTTCCAAATGGCTAAGGTGTGATGTTTCAAAATGCATAAAAGATCCTTCCAATCTGCAAGGTGGACCAACAGATTTTAATGTAACAAAGTATGAAAAGTCCATTGATGGGATATCCGATTCTCCACTTCAACAATCACTTGTCAAGCTCTGTTCAAAGACTATCCACAATTTACTGAAAAGGTCATTAAAACACTCCTCCCTTCTCCAACTAAGTTTCTGTGTAAGGCTGTATTGTCTTCACACAGTTCACCCAACACAACATATTGCAATAGGATGGCTGTAGAAGCATTAGTGAGAATCCATCTGTCTTCTGAGAAAGCAGGCTTCAAAGAGATCTGGACAAATGTGAAACAAAGTCACTCTTCCATTAAATGTTTTTTATCTTAGAAATCGTTAACTTCCATTAAAAATATTACTTACGTCACCATGTAATGGGTTTATTACTGCTATATTTAAGCTAATTGAATAAGTATTTTAAACCTTTTCAATTTCAATTTCTAATATAGGCTGCGAGATTGCTAGATATGGTCCATGTATTTGAAAGTTCTTTGGGGAAATCATTAATTTTTAAGAATTTTGTTTTGTTCTGAAACAAAAAGTTTGAGAACAGCTGGTCTCGTGGCCAGGGAGCAGGGAGGCGCAGCAGGTGGTGTGTGGAGAAGAGGCAGCAGGGAAGGACACCCGTGGTCTCCCACACAATGACGAGGTGTTCTGATCTGATCTTACAAGAGCTAGGGAACCGGGTAGAAACTGACCGGGTATGGACAGATCTGCTTTGAGAAAGAGCAGGGACACCACAAAGGGGCCCGTTACTCCAGGAGCATACAATTCCAAAAACAAGTCTGTGTGCTAGGAAGTCAAACCGTAGCACTCTGGAGGTCCATTGTAACAATCGGGGGAAAATGAAAGACCAGTTTCTGTAAGAGAGCAGGAACAGAAAAGTATCAACATTTAATGATGGAAAGGAAAGAAGTGGAGCCTTGCAGAACAGACTGGCAACCAAAAGGAGGGAAGGATTCAGTAACAAAGAGCAAGGCTCTTGTTACTGAGGATGCCACAGTCAAGATGCATTTCAGGCAAGTTTGGAAAATAAAATAAAAATAAAGGAGCCAGCAAAGAGCAATAAACTGCAGCAGTAAAAGGGGGAATGAATATAGCCTGGAGAAGACAAACAGAAGTGTTTAGAAATAAAAAGAGTAGGGAAGAAGGGAAACCAGCTCCCGTTTCCAGAGTGTGAGCTCCACCACCACATGGGCAGGAGCAGATGGGGCAGGAAGCACTGCAGGAGCCCATGAGAGTCCCGCAGCGCCCCCCAGAGGAATGGGAAGGCCGGCCTAGACAGCCAGGCCGCTTGAGCAAGTGGCTCACCCAGGGAGACCTGGATTATACCAACCCAGAACACAGACTGTGTAAAACAGACAAAACACAACTATTGAAAGTTGCTCACAAGGAGCCTACAGTCGTTACTAAGTTAAGAAGAAGAAAGAAGAAAGGAGAGAAGAGAGAAGAGGAAGAAGAGAAGAAGTAGGAGGAGGAGGAGGAGGAGGAGGAGGAAGGTAGTTGTAACTGAAATGAGAATGGTGTCCTAGAGAGAACTCCAGCTGGAAGATCTTGGGAAGGTGCTTGAACTCACTGGACCTTGGTTTTCTCTTCTGCAACATGAGGAGTCTACTATGGACGTCCCAAAGTTGGGGGTGGGGAGAATAACACATCGCAGACACTCTGAGCACACATCTGGCATATGGCAGATACTCATTGAACAAAAGCTGTAATTATCATCACTGTAGTTATGATATCAGGGCCAAAGCAGAATGTAGAATAGCCATTCACTAAAACTGGCCATGAAACCCCCAAAGTCAAACATCAAGGTTTTAAAAATCACCAGTATATAAGCACAGAGAAAAAAATCTGAATGGCTTTGCCCGAGGCTACGCTCACTCAACAGATGAGAGAACTGCCCTTGACCTTGGTTGGGCCTGGTATCACGGGGCCTGCAGGGTCCCTCCACTAACAAAGGAACACTGTCAAGCACAAAAAGATCCAAGTAGGAAGGAAGGGAAACAACCAAACCACCTTCCTGAACAGCCAACACTGCTACATCTCCTGACCACCATGATCAGCCCTGATGGAGGGGGGTATATGGTCATCACCCCCATTTTAGGAACCAGAAGCAGTCCCATGGCTGAATCGCAGAGAAGTAGGGTAGCCAAGGCCTCTATCTCTAGACCTGGGGATCTAGAACTCTTTCACAAGACCACAATGCCCATCCCCACAGGAACTGGAGGGCCCTCCCCACAGATGTGGGCCAGCAGCTCTTCACCCAGTTAGAACAGAACACTGGGAATCCACTGGTTTAAAAGATAATCTCAAACAAACAAACTCACTCAAGGGGCACCTGGGTGGCTCAGTTGGTAAAGCATCTGCCTTCAGCTCAGGTCATGATATCAGGGTCCTGGGATTGAGCCCTTTATTGGGCTCCCTGATTCACAGGGAGTCTGCTTCTCCCTCTGTCTGTCTGCTGCTCTCCCTGCTTATGCTCTCTCTGTGTTAAATAAATAAATAGAATCTTAAAAAAAAAAAAAAAAAAACTACTCAAAAGATTCTGAACCATCTATAGAGGTAAACATGGTCAATCAAAGAAATGCTTTCTAGAAAGGTCAGATAGGAAAAGGAGAGTAAAGAAGATTTTGATAGATATAGTCAATGCAGTCAAAAATGAGACTCCTGCCTTTCTTTATCATCCCTGGTTAACAGAATCCCCGGGCCTGGGCTTGTGAGCCAGTTCTACGTGACCCTGCTCCAGAGAGACATCTAGCGAACAAGGAGCTGTTTCTTTATGGACGTAGTAAGTGCTGTGAACTTGCAGGCCAGGTTACCATGTGGCAGGTCATGAAGGGCCTGGCTGAGTCCGAGAGGTGAAGGGAGCACATGCAGAGGCCCCAAGGGGGTCTCAATCCCACGAGACAGAAAGAGCTATAAGGCTTAAGCGGCCAGCAGGGACCAGGCTGCACAAGCCTTGTGAGCGCCCAGACTGTATTTCTCCCCAGAGCATGTGACCCTGCTCTAGAAAAGCAGCATCCAATTTGCATTGTAAAAAGTTATTTCTTGTGGCCCCAGCTCAGAGTGAAAGCATAGATGTCTGTCAAACAGAAACTTCCCAACTTTTTATAACTTATAGAATGAGAAAGACATTTTACTCTGCAACCCAGTACATGTGCACATACACACGCACACACAGAGCCTATGCGAGGCAGGCCAGCCCTCGGCTGGAACCCTGACATTCTCTGTGACTCTAAGCCAGTTTCTCAACTTCCCTGAGCCTGTTTCCTCATCTGAAAACAGGAATAATAATAATGCCTCCTGCATTGGGTTGTGGGGCATAAATTAGCCAATATATGTAAAACCCTTAGCAACTTTAGTAATCTTTTTCTATATGACTATTATTATACACAAATACATGTTTCACAAAATAAAATTCCACCTTACTACATGCACTGCACTCTAATGGTTTCCCATTCTCCTTTCCTTCCTTTCTCTGTCTCCCTTTTTTTTTTTTTTATGATTTTATTTATTTCTTCATGAGAGACACCCAGAGAGAGAGGGGCAGAGACACAGGCAGAGGGAGAAGGCTCTGGCAGGGAATCTGATGTGAGACTTGATCCCAGGACCCTGGGATCACAACCTGAGCCAAAGGCAGATGCTCAACAACGGAACCACCCACGTGCCCATCTCTCTTTTTTTAAGGCTTGTAAATACCCCTAAATTACTTCCAGAACCCAGTAACCAGTAACTAGAGTCATCAGCTACAGTTGGAGTTGGTAGCTTGGGCTGGGGTGATGGCAGTGGAGAAGCAGGAGGGGACAGAGCTAACAGGACTCCATGACAACCAGATACAGGGGTGAGAGAGAGGGAAGTGGCACAAGGGCTCTCAGGCTCTGATGATGGTGCCATTTCTGAGACAGGGAAGCCTGGGGAGGTGCAAGTGTAAATCTGTGGGAGGACAGAGATCAGACTCGTGAGTCTAGATACTCTCTTTCCGTCTAGACTTTCCGCCTGGAGGAGGATTTGGGTGGGGGTGACGGAAGGAACCTTCCCTGAAACACTTCACCAAGCAGGGACCCACGCAGAGAAATTTCACATCAGGACCGCAGATCCTAATAAAGAAGGCATTCTTACAGACTGCGCTCGGGGAGGTGGACAGCTTTCGTGAACCAAGCACAGCACCAAGTCGTTGATGGAGGAACGTGGGGACTTGGGACTCCTGCCAATGCCTTTCCTTATCTGATCAACATGAAGCACTAATCACATTTAATTAGAGGCCATGTGCCCCTCTGTTTCCTCCGCTAGGCGAGCCACTTCGAGGCAGGGACCACCCTGCTCAATCTTTCTCCTCCCCAGGCCTCCCTAGCATGCTGCCCTGCCTGCTGCCTATAGTAGGTGTTCAACAAACATCCACCGAATGAATGCCGGTGATTCCACACAGTAAAATTCCCAAAAAGGCCACTTATGTTGCAGGAAACTAAGATAAGGCAGAGCAAATGGGGGGGGGGAGGGGACAGAATTTACTGGGAGAATTCTGATCATTGAAGGGTGCATGCCAACAAAAAGCCAACTGTTCACAGAGAAAATGAATTTTCAAGAAAATGTTAAATTCTGTAATGTGCGATGGGTATGGATCTTCATCACCATGACCAGAAACACGAAGCAGGTCTGTGATGGAGTCAGGAAGACAAAAGAATATAAAACAGGGAAAATGAAGCATAATAGGTATATATCATTTGGCCTCTTCCAGAGAGCACCCTGAATGTTCAGTTCTTGGCCTCTCTTCTCTTGCCTCTTCCCCTCATCAGCTCTAGGCCTTCCGGTGATGCCTCTCTGTTTCCAATCCTCTACCATCCTTGACAGCCCAATACCTGTTGCGTTATGTGTTTCTTTCTCTAAATACATAACTTGTTTCCCCAGGAGACAGGAAAGTGGTTCCTCACATTCTGATCCACTGCACCTCACCTCTGGCACAGACGAGGCACCCCATGGTGGTTGATAAATTGATTTTTACTCTGATTATTTAATTTTGTCATTAAATGCCAAATCCAGACACGTAATTTCTAGTCTTACCCCCTTTAGTGGCAACTGTTACTAACACTAGGATTTTTAATAGTAGCAGCCACATTTATCCAGCACCTACCACATATAAGACACGGCTAAGGACTGTAAATACATCTTCTCCGGTAACTCTCAATCTGCAGGGTTGGGATTATTATTCCCATTTTACAAGCGGCAAGATTGAAGCTCAAAGACAATACAGGTTAGCAAGTAGCAACACCAGGATTCAAACCCAAGGCGACCTAACTTCAAAGTCAAATAAATGCACACTCTAGAATTTCAGCACTAGTTTCTCTAGCATGGAAATGTAGGGAACAGCCCATCTGATATGGAGTCCATCCTCAGTGCTCACCAAGACATGATTAGAGCTCACCTCAGAGAAAGCTTTTGTAGATCTGAAAGGGCCCTAACTGACCAACACCCATTCATTCATTGCCTATGAATACCTAAATCGGGCCAAGCTTGTTTTAATTCTGTGATTAAAAAAAAAAAAAAAGGAATATGCTAACAGCATCATTTGTTTCTAAAAGAACATTTAAGGGACGCCTGGGTGGCTCAGTGGTTGAGTGTCTCTGCCTTTGGCTCAGGTCGTGATCTCAGGGGTCCTGGGATCGAGTCCTGCATCAGGCCTGCTTCTCCCTCTGCCTATGTCAATGCCTCTATGTCTGTCATGAATAAATCAAATCTTTAAAAAAAATTTTTTTAAAGAACATTTTAAGTTAAACAAAGAAACAAACAGCATTCAGAACAATCAGCTCATCAGTGTCAAATAGTTAATAAAATAATCACACAGCTTGTCACAGCCTCCCTGCCTCCAATGTTACCATCCTCCCCAAAGTTTTCACACACGTGTTCTTTCATCTGAACATTCCAGTACGTGTGAGTCAACTATTGTTACCATTGTACTCATGAGAAAAAAGGTGAGCTAAGAGAAGCTCAGTGACTGCTGAAGATCACAACACCTATTTTTTGGGACCCTTGGTTATAAGCAACTAAACAAAGCACCTCCAGTGAGCTGAGGCAAATGAGCAACTTTACCACAGGAAGGGCAGGTGGCAGCTGGGGATTCCCAGATGAACACATTCCTCTCTCTGCTTCTCTGCCTGCGGCTTCCTCCTACCCCCCAACAGGCCAGCTCTCTCCTCCAGACCGGAAACCAGGGCCACCAGAGTTCAAGACCCCCATTCCCATTTCACCACGTCTGAGGGAAAAGCTCTTGGGCCTCCAGTTCAAAACGTCCAAGACATGGGCTTGAAATGATGTCTACTAGGCCTTTCTGCTCCCCTCTGACCTACACTGGGTAGTAGGTCCATTAAATTGTCTCCCTTCTCCAACACCCAATATCTTTGATCTGACTGAGAAGTCCACAAGTAGCAAAACCAGTTCCGTGCTTTTCTTTTGTATTTTCCATGTAGAAGGCTGCCTTCCATTCACTTGGGTATAGGATGTTCCTGTACTGTGGAAAGCCCCATGTTAACATCCAATTCCATGGCTGCAATTACTGTCTTGGAGTCTCTGAGACCCCTGGGCCTCACAATAAATTGTTCTTTCACCAAAACAAACAAACCCCTCAGAGAGAGCCCTGACTGGCCTAGCCAGGTCCACCAATGGTCCACCAATGGCACAGGGGCCAATCAGGAAGGACATTTAGGCAGGCCCAAGAGTGGAGGAAGGAGAAGCAGTTCTCCAGGAGTGGCAGGGAGTGGGGGGTGCCAATTCCAAAAGAAGTAAGGGAATTAAACAGATTAAATATCAAAACTAAGTGGAAGTCCTATACACACATGACTCAGCCACTGCTCTTCAGACCCAAGTCCAGTGATCCTCTTTCTACACCAGGGCTGACATTACCTGGCCGTAAACTGTGAAGTGACAACAGAAAAGAACACTAGATAACAAGGTGCTAACTGCATAGTAAAGAGGTTTAGCACAAACATCAGAGAGAGATCAATGTGCCCATTTCCATTGAGTAATGTCCTAAAATTTGAGATCTCCATTCCACCATCTCATGCTAGAAGAGCTGAAAACTGTATTTCTTCATTGGTGAAAGTCACCAACTCCCCTCCACCACCACACCTCCCCTCTGCCCTTACAGCTGAGGGATGACAGCCTCTCCTTAGGTCCGGGTATACTTGTTCCTCTGCGCTGCTGGAAGGTTCATCTGGGCCCAGCTGATGACTAAAGGTCCCTTCTTCTGAGGAAAGAAGCAGGACTCAGAAACGCAAACCAAGCCTACGAAGATGCACCCAGTTGCCCAACGCTCTGCAGGGACTGGAGGTGGGCATGGCAGGGTGAGTGCTCAGCCCTCAGAGGAAGCTTGCTCACATCTCAGGAAGCAGAGGCGAGGAAGGGAAGTGGGCAGGGGGTACTTCTCCAGCACTGCCTCCTTAAACTGCTACAATTCACTCAGGGTTCTTTTTCTCCTTCTTCTTGCACTTAATCAAGTACTGCTGTAGCTTTCACTCATTGCCGGGCACTTCTCGAGGTATTTCACAAACATTCCTTGTTTTAGTGGGTGTGGAGGTGAACTTTCACCAGCTTCACCAGTTGCAAGGGAAGGGGTTACAGACTCCTAAAAGGACCCAGGTTACAGGATTTTTCCCCTCCTTTTCTCAAAAGTCTAAGCAAAACCTAGAGGTCTTATATCAATTCTCATTTCTCCGCCTCCAGCATCTTGCA
Source organism: Canis lupus dingo (assembly GCF_003254725.2). Taxonomy (NCBI): domain Eukaryota; kingdom Metazoa; phylum Chordata; class Mammalia; order Carnivora; family Canidae; genus Canis; species Canis lupus. The sequence goes on along the minus strand of NC_064263.1, from coordinate 7,356,484 downwards.
TCTCTCCTTGAGTCCACCTCATTCTCTCCTTCCACAGAAATGAAAACAGACCAGAAACTTCTCTTCAGACTCCAAATCTAAAGTTAATTAAGTTAATGAAAAGCTAATATCTATCTATTAAGCACTTACTGGGTACTAAGCACTTTCTATACCTTATCTTGCCTAACTCTTGTCATGTTCTATAAGGTGACGCCTGCCTTTCAGCCCACTTTACAGAAGTGGGAACAGGCCAAGGGAGGGGAGGCAACCCTCTGGGCCACCATCCCAACAGGCCACTAAACTGGCAGCTGTGATGGGGGAGGGGCAGCGATGATAGACTGTGCATCCCTACTTGGGTCCATACTAAAGGCCTCACTGGAGCACCACTATTGTGTCGCTAGAAAATCTACCCTTGAGAAGAACACATGTGGGCTGCCTCTCCAAAAAAAAATTTTTAATATTTTATTTTATTTATTTAAGAGAGAGAGAGAGCGCGCGAGAACAAGAGAGCATAAGCAGAGGGAGTGGCAGGAAGAGGGAGAGGGAGAAGCTGCTCCCCACAGAGCAGAGAGCCTGATGCAGGACTCGATCCCAGAACCCCAGGATCATGACTCAAGCTGAAGGCAGGCACTCAACTGACAGAGCCACCCAGGGGGCCCCCAAAGTGTTTTTTTTTTTAACTTGAGGCAAAATTTGCATAACATAAATTAACCATTTATGGTAAAGTATTCAACTCAGGGGCATCTAGGACATTTATAATATTGTACAACCACTGCCTCTACCTAGGCCCAGAATATTTCCATCACCCCAAAAGAAAACTCATACCATTTGGGGGTCAATCCCCATGTTCCCCTCCCCCAGCCCCTGGCAACCACCCAGTGGTGATCTCCATGGATTTGCCTACTCTGGATATTTCACATATATGGACTCATACAATATTTGGCCCTTCGTGTTTGGCTTCTTTGTCCTATAGCATAATGTTTTTGAGGTCTCTTCACAATGTAACATATCTGTAATTCATTCCTTTCTCTGGCTGAGTAATATTCCGTTGCATGGATATACCACACTTTAGCCATTCATCTGTGGATGAACATTTGGGTTGTCTTCACTTAAGTCCTATTAACAGTGCTACTATGAACATTCGTTAAAAAAAAGAAAAAAAAAAAGATTTGAGTCCTCATTTTTTATTTTTTCACATATATACCTAGGGTAGAATTTCTGGGTCCTATGGTAATTCTCCACATAACTTTTTTTTTTTTAAATTTTATTTATTTAGGATAGTCACAGAGAGAGAGAGAGAGAGAGAGAGGCAGAGACACAGGCAGAGGGAGATGCAGGCTCCATGCACCGGGAGCCCGATGTGGGATTTGATCCCGGGTCTCCAGGATCACGCCCTGGGCCAAAGGCAGGCGCTAAACCGCTGCACCACCCAGGGATCCCTCCACATAACTTTTTGAATAACTCCCTAAAATATTTTTAAAATATGAAATTCCACAAAGGAAACTGAAAGCAAATACAAAACCACAGTGAGATCAAAGAATTTTAAAGATAGATGTTCTTCTAGTCTCATCCTATTTTTGAATAAGTTCAAATCTGGACAAAAGGAACCCAAACAGCATACTTCCATTTGAACATCAAGAAGAGATAATTTAAAAAAAAAAAAAAAAAAAGAAGAGATAATTAAGATACACAATTCTACGAAGCAATTAACACAGATTGCCTGTCTCCACAATATGTTTAACAACAAAATCACACCTAAACCAGGCCTCCACTGAAAAACCCGTGTTGTCAGCTATGAGATTTTTAAACCAAAGAAAACAGCCCAGAAGACCCAACATAGGCCATGAACCAGGAAGGCTCTCTGTTATCAGGGAGGACTGGATTCTCTGCTCTGGCTCTCATTTTTAGTAAAACTATTACTTTACTTTGGAAAGATATAAGACCCTAATGACAAAAATGTGGACTCTTTATAAAACAGTCTTGTCAAATCATACGTCTTTGGGGCAATGTAAATCAAAACCACCAGACATTACTACACACTTATTATATTAAAACAGCCAAAATCCAGAACACTGACAATACCAAATGCTGGCAAGGATGTGGAATAACCAGAATTCATACTCATTGGTAGTGGGAATCCAAAATAGTTTGGCACTGGAAGACAGAAGACAGTTTGACAGTTTCTTACAAAACTGAACATACTTTCACCATATGATACAGCAATCACACTCCTTGGTATTTACCCAAAAGATATGAAAACTTATGTTCACACAAAAGCCTGCACATGGATATTTACAGCAGCTTTATTCAAAACTGCCAAAACTTAGAAGCAACCAAGATGTCCTTCAGCAGGTGAATGGATAAAGAAACAGTGGTATATCCAAACAATGGAATAATATTCAGCACTAAAAAAGAAGTGACCTATCGAGCTATGAAAACACATGGAGAAATTTAAAATGTATATTACTACATGAAAGAAGCCACTCTGAGGAGGCCTCACACTGCAATTCCAACTCTATGACACTGTGGAAAAGGCAAAGCTATGGAAATAGTAAAAAGATCAGTGGTTGCCATGGGTTGGGAGGAAGGGCAAGATGAATAGGTGGAGAACAGAGGATTTTTAGGGCAGTGAAAATACTAGATATAGGGCATTGGTTGAATATATGTCCTTGTGTACTCTGTCCAAATCCTTAGAATGTACAACACCAAGAGTGAATATTAAGGTAAACTATGGATTCTGGGTGATGACGTGCCAGTGTGTAGGTTCATCAGTCGTAACAAGAGTACTGCTCTGGAGGGGGTGCTGATAATGAGGGAGGCCACGTAGCAGGGAGGCAGGCGGGGGTATGTGGGAAATCTCTGTACCTTCAGGCAATACTGCTGTGATCCTGACACTGCTCTGAACAAGCAAAATCTTAATTTAAAAAGAAACTATGTCCCGTCCTATAAAAGAATATTTCTCATCAGCTCTAAACCATGAGCACTACTTTAAGAATGACCTGCTAGGGGGATCCCTGGGTGGCTCAGCGGTTTAGCGCCTGCCTTTGGCCCAGGGCGTGATCCTGGAGACCCGGGATGGAGTCCCGCATCGGGCTCCCGGCATGGAGCCTGCTTCTCCCTCCTCCTGTGACTCTGCCTCTCTCTCTGTCTATCATAAATAAATAAATAAATCTTAAAAAAAAAAAAAAAAAAAGAATGACCTGCTAGACGGGGGCACCTGGGTGACTCAGTCAATTAGGCGTCTGCCTTTGGCTCAGGTCATGAGGCTGGAGTCCCGGGATCAGGCCCCACACTCGGCTCCCTGCGGAGAGGGGAGTCTAAACCTCTCCCTCTGCCTATGCCTCTGTCCCCCCTCCAGCTCCTTTTCTATCTCTCAAATAAATAAATAAAATCTTTCAAAAAAGAAAAAAGAATGTCACGCTGGAAACTTAGTCTGGGGCCCAAGGGAGAGTAAGGCGAGCATAAGAATCAACCCAGGACACACACCCACACCCTCTCTCCGTATCTGGTCTCTGAGCAGCTTTTGCCAGGCGGACAATCAGCAATGATCTTAACTGGGAGGACAGTGGCAAGACGGGAACACAGAGGGACTATACCTAAAGAGGACACGTTGGCACCTTTAAATTAAGTGAAGAAGCAAGCAGCTCTCTGAAGGACACGGTAAGCCAACTGCAAATGACAAAACCGCTTCTTCTGATACAAGCAAGACACCAACATGACAGGGACGGCTGGCGAATCAGGTGCCGGGCCCACGCGCTGGCAGCATTTGCTGGGCAGGTGTTCAATTAGGCAGGAAGTGGGCCGAAAACAGCTCAATTAATTCATTGTGCATGCTTGTCCCCGGGAACAAGGAGATAAACCTCAAACGCCAGTGGCAGGCCAGAGATGAACTCCACAGCTCCACTTTTTGCAAAGGTCGGGGCTAGCAGAGATGCACGTGCAAAATATAAAATTACAGCGAGATGAGCTCTGGCAAGCTCTGGAAAATTCCGGCTAGCGCCAAAGGCCAGAAAGGAAACAAAGTGAGAAAGTGGTTTATTACAAAGCAAAAAAGTCATCCCTTGCTCACGAGCAGCTTTCCCTGGTCAACCTCAGGCACAGGCAGCCCCGTTGCTTGGTTTGGGGAAGGTGGAAAGGACAAACAGAATTAAAAAACCAATGGCAAAGGGAAAGGATCCCCCTTACCTGCAGCCTCCCCCAGGTGGGAGGCTGTGCCCAGCTGAGGCTTACTTCCAGCCCACCAGGCACACCCATGGTCTGAGTCCACTAGGAAAAGCATAAAGAGCCTAGAGTTGTTTGGCAGAGGCTAAGGAAAGGAAGACCAGCTGAGAATATAAAGTCAAGGGAAGGGGATCCCTGGGTGGCGCAGCGGTTTGGCGCCTGCCTTTGGCCCAGGGCGCGATCCTGGAGACCCGGGATCGAATCCCACATCGGGCTCCAGGTGCATGGAGCCTGCTTCTCCCTCTGCCTCTCTCTTTCTCTGTGACTATCATAAAAAAAAAAAAAAAAGTCAAGGGAAGAAAAACAAACGTCATGAGGACAAACATCGACCAGGCAGAGAGCTACAGGTCCTTAACAGAAAGTGGGTTCTCACCCCACCCCCACTGGCAGCCAGCATCACATCCTGAGGCCTCAGAAGAAATAGAACATGCAGCACACAAAACAGAGCAGTCGAGCTCGGAGTCTGAAGCATCTGGGCCTCTCCCTTGTTTTAGAGAAAATAATACTGAGGTTTGGCAACATATCCAAGCCCAGCTATTAGCAATGGCAGAGTCAGGTCTATAATCCCAGTCTCCTGGAAGCCCTTCCACTGATAACATCAGTGCTCACGATGATGAGGACCACGATGATGATGTGAGCTGAAGAGTTCATACGCACACATGACCAAGAAGGCTTTACATTTATCATCCAATTAATCCTCCACAAACTCACAGGTGGTGGTACTATTATTAGCCCATTTCACAGATGCAATGCAGACAGGTGAAGGTACTTGCCCAAAGTCACACAGCACAGGCAGATTTATGACAACATGGATGAAGCTGGAGGGTATTATACCAAGTGAAAGAAGCCAGACACAGAAAAATAAATCCTGTATGGTCTCACTTATGTGTGGGATGGGAAAAAAGTCAAGCTCGCAGGAGCAGAGGATAGAATGGCCCTTGCCAGGGGCCGAGGGGTGGGGTGAACAGGGAGACGATGGTCAAAGAGAACAAGCTAAGTTATAAGTCTAAGTTCTAGGGGTCTAACTACCGCTCAGTGACCACAGCTGGTAACACTGTATTGTATACTTGAAATCCGCCAAGAGTAGATCTTAAGTGTTCTCACCACACAAACAAAAAAGTGGTAACTGTATGAGCCAATGGATGTTACTTAATTGGCTGTGCTCATCACTTCACAGTGTAGATGTATATGAAATCATCAGTTGTGTTCCTTAGATATATACAATTTTATTTGTTAATAATACCTCAATAAAGCTGGTAGAAAAGCAGGACAGGCTGGCTGGAAATGTAGGTCTAGCTGAAGTCTGTGCTCTCCACTATGGCACCTGACCCTCCAAACAAGGGAGAAAGTCACAATTCCAACTAAAATATACACCTGAAACTTTCAATCACTGAATAATTTTTAGTGTCTTTCACCCTCCCCTCTCAAGATACAAAATCAGCACTAAGGGATGGATATAAAGGACAAAAATGTTTTAACTTTGGGGTAGAAAGACAGCTACACGACAGAAGTAAACAGACTTGGCCTTGAAAAGCAGGGCTAATGACAAAACCAAGTCTCTCTGGGGTTTTGCCCAATGTCCATACCCTGAGAACGTCATGTATTTACTTTCCTACAGCTCATTCTAACTGGGCTGTGGTGCTGCTGGGCCCAGTTGGCGATTTCAGGTAAACCAGGATTTACCTGATCTTGGAGCTTTCCCTGAACACGTCACGACTACTGGACCCATAAGCACCTATTTCATCACATACGTGGCTATGTTCCATTTCAGTAAATAATCAGTTGCCTCTCTGGTGTGTGTAGAGCACGCATAGTTGAAAACAACAAAACCCATAACATAAAAAAAAAAAAAAAAAAAAAAAAAAAAACCTCTTGCTTTTTGATTAAATAAAAGACACCTAGCTTTTCTAAGAAATGTCGTTTATATGATCAGATTCCACGATGATAGTCCTAGCTCACTGCACACGGGAGATACTGTTTTCTCTAAACAACAAAACCAGAGCACCTCCCTGCATGCACAGACATCAGCTCCACTGCAACAGCCCCTTCCTGTCCCTGCACGACCAACCACAGGCTCGGGCTTCCAGCCATCACGGATGGAGCTCCAGCAGGGGCTTCCTGCAATGCACCTGTCGTGAGGCACGAAGTCTCTCTTACTAGTCACCATAAAAACAAGGGCAGCGCACAATGCTTCTTAACGGCTCAGCAGATGCTTCTCAGGTGCCAAGCCCTGGGCCAGAGGCCCTGAGCTCGACTTCTCTCTTCCAACCCTCGCCATACCCGAGGCAGGCACCCTGATTACGCCAAGCTTAAAGATGGGGACGGGGAAGCTAAGTAGGGTTAAAGAAGTGGCCCCAAGCTATGCACGTGGCCACGGCACGCCCAGGATGCAAACCCAGCGTCCTCAACTTCAGAGCCCAGCGCTTCGCTGTCACACGCTTGGCGTCTCAGCTTTTTTCCTCACTCGCAAAGGGAAATAGCACGGCCCTCGTCTCCTGTGAGGACAGCACAGGACGCGGCCTGACCCCTTCCAGTCTGAAGGAAGAAAGGAGAAACGCAGTAAGTTCTCCCAGATGGAGGGACAGACCAACCACATACTCGGTCGACACTGGGTTAAGGATGCGGGAAACATAAAAAGAGAAAACAGACCCCTGCCCCCAAGCACCTTACAGTCTAACCTGTAATGATCTAAACTATAATCCCTATCTCTCTAGGACATGTTTGACCATGACCCCCAGGCAGAAATGGATTTCCATCGTGATCGGGGGCTCACACATCAGCCTTACCATCTGTGATGTCCTGATAGTTTTTACTCTGTCCCTTTCCTTTTCAGTTCTTTATGTGTCAACCCACTAAATTGATTCTATGACTATAGATCATGGCTGATAGCTTGAAAAGCCCTGTTCTGGAAATGCCCCATTTTCACTCTAATTAAAAAAAAAAAAAAAGTTAGAAAGTTCTTCCTTAGATCTAATTTAGGTTTCTAGGGCTGTCAGGTTAATTAAATTTGTAAGGCTGGATACGTCCTCAGGGGAGAGGTGCAGTGTATCAGATTAGTTAGGGGCCAGGAACCTGGACGGACTGGCCGACCTGTTAGCGAGGCGATTTTTCCAGATCTTGGCCTGTAGAATAGGGAGAACACCACTCACGCCTTGGGCTCATTACAAAGCACCTACCTGGTGCTGGTTTGGGGTCTCTCAACAGAGGCAGCGTGGACAGGAGGCAAGCCTGGGCTGTGGGACCCCGGGGCAGGACTGCAGCCTTCTGGGCCCCTCCGGCTCCCTACGCCTCCTCGTGGTTCAGAGCCAACTCTGCAAAACCAATGGCTGCTGCTGCCCGCAGCCTTCTTTCTACGGCATCAAGTAAGTGATCCCAGTTCCCCCAAATCTTTCTTTTTTTTCTTTTTTAATTTTTTATTTATTCATGAGAGACTCAGAGAGAGAGGCAAGACACAGGCAGAGGGAGAAGCAGGCTCCCCACAGGGAGCCCGATGAGGACTTGGTCCCAGGACTCCGGGATCACAACCTGAGCCAAAGGCAGACGCTCAACCACTGAGCCACACAGGCGCCCATATCAACCGTGCTCCTCACAGAGTACGACACATAAGCTGCCTAGGCTATCACAAGGCATGGACCAAGTCCCTGCCCCTGCAGAGCTTCCCACTGAGCTGAGCAGATGGACAAACAGGTTAACTGTCACCCACTGTACCAAATCCTGTGGCTGAAGCCTGGACGCCCAAGCAGGGAGCGGTTCATGCTGGACAGTCCTGTGCTTAATCCTACTTGCAATTCTTTTAGTAAGAAAAACCACAGCTTGCAAATTTCTCATTTATAATGCATTCAGATCGAGAAACCACCACTACCACCACCATGCCAAGACCTTGAAGAAAAGCATCCTGTGGGCATCCACCGCAATGAGGCCTGCCAGGACTCCAGGTCTATCTCCCTGACGGGGCTGCAGAAGCAGAGGTCTGTGGCAGCTGCAAGTCACAGTGGGTTAAAGACAGAACGTAATAAACCATTCATTGAGTCCTGAGTGATTTTATGTACATTGTCTCATTTATGTCTTTCAGATATTAGTATACTCCAATTTCTAGGATACAAACTCAGGCAGATTAAGTAAAAAGGCTGGAGAGAAATCAGGATGGGCCCAGGCACTCCTGGCAGGGAACCGCACCACAAACCAGCCAGCAGGGACAGTATCTGAGGAGGAGGTTCTCTCGCTTTCAGAATACAATGGATTTTAAATAAACACCTTCTCTGGTGTTTCCTACTAAACTTCCAGAGGAAGCTATGGGGTGTGCTACCTAAAAGTCTCAGGTCTGTGGCATCCCTTGAGAATCCGTATGTGTAAAATGTGGTGACAATGGCCTGCTGGGGGTACTCAATGAAGCAATGCCTCTGCCAGCACCCAAACATTCCAACATGCCAGCAAATATAAATGACCATGGGCAGTAGCATTACTGCCAGGACTCTGTGAGTAGCCTAGGGGAAAGGCACTGTAGAGAAGGACACAGCAAACACACACCTAAACCTGTTTACTCCTCAAAAACAGAGAGAGCATGGAATACCAAAGATGGGGGAATATTCCAGTCAACAGCTGGTACGTACAGGCGAGGTGGCTAAAAGACTCCATTACCACCTGCACTATCTGGTGGAGCTCACCATCTCCTTGTACTCACCCATGGCCTCAGGTAAGAACACCTAGAGAAAAAGAGGGAAATACAGGAAAATCCAACGAAGAGTAAAAACTGAGAATCCCGAGCTCCAGTGACATCTGAGTGACAGCTGAAGACATAACTCCAGTTCTGCCCAGAAGCTGCTTTGAGTTGGGGGACCCATCCCCAACACCCACAGCTGGGAGGTCACATCTCGCCTGGGAAGAGACTGGGAAGTTGCTCCCACACTTCCCTGCTCCCAGCCAGGATGTCTTCCATCCCCAGGGCTCCTGAAACCAAAGTGGTGTGGGACAAAAGGCCAGACTCTGCTTAGAAGACACTGGGTATGGGGCACCTGGATGGATCAGTGGTTGAGCATCTGCCTTTGGCTCAGGTTGTGATCCCGGGGTCCCACATTGGGCTCCCTGCAGGGAGCCTGCCTCTCCCTCTGCCTGTGTCTCTGTCTCTTGTGTGTCTCTCATGAATAAATAAATAAAATCTTAAAAAAAAAAAAAAAGACAACATAGGGTACAAGTCTCTGGCCTTGCTACTTACATACTTGGACTATGAGCAAATTACTGCACCACTTTGATTCTGTTTCCTCACCAATAAAACGGACTCAATAATGTCCATTTCCCAAGGTGGTAGTGAGGATTAAATGATGTAATGTATGCAAAAGGCTCTGCACACAGTAAACTGGCAACCCACTGCCATTACTAAAGTAAGCTGAAGCCAACTCATACTGGGTAAAAATTAAATCAGATTTTTGTTTTAAAGATTTTATTTACTTATTTGAGAGCAAGAGAGACTGAGACAACACAAGCAGGAAGAGTGGCAGAGGGAGAGGGAGAAGCTGACTTCCCACTGAGCAGGGAGCCCAATGTAAGACTCGATCCCAGGACCTGGACCTGGGACTCACGACCTGAGCCAAAGGCAGATGCTTACCCAGCTGAGCCACCCAGGCGCCCTCAATTAAACTGGATTTCTTAAAAGAAAAAAGGTTTCATGAAGTTAGCGAGGATCAACAGTTTTCAGAAAATTCAAAGAAGCAGGGTGGAAACCAACCATACGCCCGTGGCGTCCTGAAGGTTTCTGAAACCTCTCCACCGACGGCTCTCCTACAGGAATGCAGGAGGGGAGCATCCCATTACCTCCAGACTCTTCACACTTTATAAATACACTGCACAACCAACCAGAGAGCGCTTCCTGCCAACCTCCCCAACAAACAAGTCGGACAGGATCTGATCCGGAAATTAAATGGCCATGCAGCCCAGCCACGTATGCTTCAAAATAGATACCCGTGACCTACTTCGTCTTTGAGCACCGTGCTCAAAGCCAGAAGCAAGTGGCTGCTGAGACAGGGCCACGGACTTCAGCAGATCCTGCACCCCTGGATTTCTGGTTGCATGAAACATGCACTGATACAATAATGACTCAAAAGACTGTCTTGGGGGTGGCCAGACAGAAACCCTAGACACAGAAGTCCTGCTAGCAGCTGCTCACCTCTGGCCTGCCCCAACAATGCACTTTCATTCATTTGCACTAGATGCTGCACTTCTCGAGACAGTCACTTGTCAAGCTACCTGTCCTCGCCCTTGTACTGTATCCTGAGGATGTGCATCTTCCCCTATAAATAGTGGCTTTTTTTGAGAGTGAGGCCCCACCTTTATCTTGAGATTGCACCCAGGGTCCTGCACAGAGCACAGTGTCTTAGTGTGGGGGGAACAAGCATGGCATCTACCATGAGAAGGTGAGCTCCTCCCCGCACCCCGACCTGCACGACCTCCAGATCCCAGCCTGCTCCTATGCTTGGCCGCTCAAGATCAGATGACAGAAAGACAGACTGGTGTCTGCTGTAAAGACAGGGAAGACAGACAAGTCCAGAAACACATGGCTAAAAAATGATTTCCGACATGACAGTTCATTTCACCTGAGATGTGAGTCTCAGGGAGGGTAAATCCATGGACCTTGAAAGAGACCCATTCTAGAAAATCTCAGAGCATCCCAACCTATGGTAGTAGGCAAACAGTGGAATGCTGTTCTTCACCAACTAAGCCATGGTGGAGGAGACAAGCTGACGGCCAAAGCGAAAGACAACAAAGCGAAGCAACCCTGCTACTCTTCACCTTCAAATCCATCCCCGTCAGACCTTCTGGGTCAGCCCTAGACACTCCCCTCTGCCATGGCATATTCAAAATTCCCCTCCTAGGGATCCCTGGGTGGCGCAGCGGTTTGGCGCCTGCCTTTGGCCCAGGGCGTGGTCCTGGAGACCTGGGATCGAATCCCATGTCGGGCTCCCGGTGCATGGAGCCTGCTTCTCCCTCTGCCTGTGTCTCTGCCCCTCTCTCTCTCTCTCACTGTGTGCCTATCATAAATAAATAAAAGTTTAAAAAAAAAAAATTCCCCTCCTAGGGGCACCTGGGTGGCTCAGTGACTGAGCATCTGCCTTCAGCTCAGGTTGTGACCCCGGGGTCCTGGGATCGAGTCTTGCATTGGCTCCCTGTGGGGAGCCTGCTTCTCTCTCTGCTAGGTCTCTACCTCTCTCTATGTCTCTCATTAATAAATAAAACCTTAAAAAAAATTCCCATCCTAGAAACTGCCCGACAACCCCTAGTTCACCTAGCACTTTCCCCCACATCTTGACATGTCAACATCTACAATCGTGGAAGGCAAGCAGAACAAGCCCTTTTACCACCCACTTAGAAATGAGGACACTGAGGACAAAGCACGTTGACCACACGGTGACATAAGCACAAAAGCACAGACCTTTGAACTCCAAGCGCAGACTAGATGAAGCCAGGTATCTGAGCTCCAAGCCACTGCTCTTTCCAGGGCACCCCTCTCTGAGAACCTTCTGGAAAAGTCTAACACCCAACCCTACCCAACACAGTAGCCCACACGCTTCAACCTTCATCAGCCCTCATGTCCATCAACAGGTGGCCCCCTGCGTCAACCACATGTACATCGAGCCAGGCTCATCAGCCACCTCCATGACAAATAGAGACCTAACCCTAGGACTTCCAGAGGAGAGACACACATGAACAGGCTGGTTTTCTGCAAATATGCAGTAAGTGTGGGGCAGGGTAAGTAACCATAGGTCCCCAACAACCACTAACCAGAAATCCCAGAGCTCTGATTTTCAGGGTCCTGGGTTCAAATCCTGTCTCTGGAACTACTTAATCTCTGTGACCCGAGGCAAGCAACTTTGTTTTCCTAGTTTTAGCTTCCTTGTTTATAAAATTGATGAACTTAAAAAAGAGAGAGAGAGACAGATCCCACAGTGAATGTACTTAATGCCACAGAACTATATATTTAAAAGTGGTCAGAAAGGCAAATTTCATGTTATATATATTCTACCACAATTTTAAAAATAGGTTAACATTTATATCTTTTAAAAAAGGATCTTCTAGATTTCTAGTGAGAAATAAGATATAGTGGCAACTTCTTACAGTTTTTGTCACATATTAAATCCTAATTTATTATAGTCATTTTAATAGTTTTTATTATAAAGACAATACACTTAAAAATTTCCTGTTATTCCACAATCCAGGGATAATTTCTGAAGAGAAGCTCTTCCCAGTATTTCTCCCATGCATGGACATTTCTAAATTGGGAATGTAAAATTTACGTAATTCTATAGTGGTGATCCATTCTTTTCTGCCTTACTGGTAACTGCAAAAACAATTTTCACAACACCACCCAGAAATAAAAGGGCTTTGTTCAAGGCAAGGATGAAAAGTTGCATGAAACTTGAGATGGGAACAGGAACTCATGTTGGACTACTGGAGACACCTGCTTCCAGAGCCAGGGTAGAAATTTATGCCCAATCCCCTGCCACCTGTTCTTTTCCCCATCAAAGTTCACCCAGAAAGTAATCACTCCAGGGGTCTGACCAAGCAGGCCAAAGGCCATGCGGTTGCCCTGTGGAAGCTCTGCATGTGTCAGGCTCTGAGGGACAATGAGTTCATGTTCCTGCTGGCCCCCGAGGGGAGATGGTGCAGACAAATCACCCCAGGACCCCTGCATCCCAGGCCAAGGGCAGGGTGGAGGCAGGACGGCATCAGGGGAGGAGAGCTGAGAAGGGAGACACTCAACCCCCCCATTTCAACCAACTCCCAGGTCAAAGATGAGGCCAGTAAGGCCCAAGGAAGCAAGTGATGTTCCCAAGGCCAAAGCAAGGAGCCCAGTCCCAGCAGACTGAGCTCTGAGGGCCGCAGGCCTGTTCCCAGCCCAGCAAAAGAGGTCAGGGCGTGCAGCCAGCAGATCCTGCCCACCACCAAGTATTTATTTACTGCGTGCTTGAGGCCTGTCAGCACAGAGGTAAAGCCCCACCACCCCCACTCTTCCCCAGGGCACAGGACAAGGAAGCGGTTTCATGGGAACAGCCTGTCTGGCTCCCACTCTTAGGCAAGGCTTCTGCTTCTCACAAGCCAGACTCCAGACTTCCTGGGGGTGCCACCTGAGTCAAACCTTCCCATAGTGTCTGGCAGAGAAGGCCACACGATTTCAAAGGCAGCTCCTCTCAGGAAGTCCTTTTGATGTCCTAGGGGAAGCAAGCACCCCCAGAAATAATTCTGGGGGAAGAATTACAATCTCACAAAATACTTTTCTGCTCATTTTCTAGCCAAGAACAGTTCTCCCAACTTTCATTATGTATGGGTGTACATTTTGTTTGGGGGAGGGCCCTGGGGGTGATGGGAGAAATCTGTGAGTGATGCCCAATGGCGGCTCCTGGAATCCTACAGAAGAGCAGCTGCTCCCGGCCCTGGGGGATTCGATTTCCATCTCTGCTCACACGGAATTATCTTCTCAAGTGGTGCTTTCCCAGAGGGGTGACACCGCAGGAGGCCTCCTAGCTACCCTAGCAGGCAGAGGCCGGGAAGAGGCCCTGAAATCAGGCCCACCCACGGCCCACTTCTCTGGAGCCCTCATCACAACCCTGCCAGGCCCTTTCCTTCCGAGGCCCAAAGAGGAAATTAAATGTCAGCCAGATAAGGAGATTTCCCTTCAGCTCTGATGCCAAGAATCCAGAGTATGATTCCCCCAGCCACCCCACAAACCGAACGGGCGCAGGCCTCAGGCCCTCAGGCCAAACGCGTTGAAGCCAGGCCACCGCCAGGAGTTCCTCTTCAATGATACTCAGATGGCAGGCCTCAGTGTTCTTGGGGCAAACAAGAGCAGCGGGTTGAACCCTGGAGGCCCGTTCCGGAGCGCCAGGAGAGCCGCCAGCCGCAGGGTGAGGACCGCACGCACATGGCTCACCCGCGCTGCACAGGTACTTCGGGGCGGGCCGCCCGCCCTGTGTTTTCAAGGCCAAATGCGGCCTGCTGCCCAGGGGAGCTGACTCGACGCTTTTCGCAGCGTAGTGACTTTATCCACAGAAGGATCCGGGGAGCTAAGCGCACTGAGCTCACACACTGACCTCAGCATTTTCTAAACCTGCCAGGGCGCTACCTTCACGTGGGCCCGCGTTCACCAGGCAGGCCTCGGGCTTGCGGAGCACAGGCGGCTCCGAGCGGGGCGGACACACACATGCCCGCCGTTTCCGGGCACTCCCTGCTACCCCTCAGCCCTGCCTGGCTACTTTCTCTTCTATGTGCCTGTGGTTTCCATGTGGGGAAGTGGGCGGGTCAAAGACATCTAGAAGGACAGAGGACAGGAAAGGGCAGTGGATCAAGGGTCAGCAGAACACCAACACTTAAAGAAGAAACCAGAGAGGGACGCCTGGGTGGCTCAGTAGGTGAGCGTCTGCCTTCGGCCCAGGATGTGATCCCAGGGTTCCGGGATCGAGTCCCGCACGGGGCTCCCTGTGAGGAGCCTGCTGCTCCCTCTACCTGTGTCTCTGCCTCTGCGTGTGTGTGTGTCTCTCATGAATTAATACATGAAGAAGAAGAAGAGGGGGAGGAGGGGGGTAGGAGGAGGGGGAGGAGGGAGGTGGGAGGAGGGGGAGGAGGCCAGGCGCACACAGTTCCGTGATGGCCCTCTTGAGCCTGGAAATGTCCGTAGATGAGCTGGTCGGTGCCCATCCTGCTTCAGTTCGTGCTCACAGCCCAAGACCGCAAAAGGCCAAGGCCCTCACAAAGACTGGCAAAGACCTGCAGGGCGATCCAGGATGCCCTCATGTTACCACCCAGCCCACACACTCTCCTGATCTCACACACGTGTGTGCACAGGACTCGGGCCACGCGGGCCCCATACCATCCCGGCAGATGCACACACCGCCGCAGGCCTCTGCGCCCTCCTCATCACAGCCCTCCCCATCCCCCACTTCTCCGCATGGAAGTTCAAACACACCCTCTCCCCAAGGCCCGCCTGATCAACACCTCACCCCCTGTCCTCTGTGCTCGGTATGTCCCACTTTTCATCAGTGATCACCACCTCTCATACTGTTCAGGGCTCAACAGTGCCCTTACCCCATCCACATCCACTGGGAACCTCAGAACATGACCTCAATTGGAATGGGTCTTTGCAGAAGTAATAGCTCAGACAAGGACACAACAGAGTACAGCGGGTCCTCACGCAATGACTGGTAAAGACACAGACTCAGGGAGGCCACACGGGGACAGAGGCAGAGAGCAGAGATATGCTGCCATAACACCAAGGCCTGCCTGCAACCACCAGAAGCTAGGATCGCCCCTCAGAGCCTCCAGAACTGTAAGCCATCCAGGTTGTGATGCTTTGTCACAGCAGCCCCAGAAAACTCCTACACAAACCATGAATTGTAACCATATATCATCTGTCCCCACTTAGTGGAAAATAAACTCCAGAAGAACAGGATTTTAGTTTCTTTTGTTCAGTGCAAGACGCCTAGCACACAGAAGCATATCCAGCACTCAGTGGGCGCCCACCCAATAAATACTTCTGGATGAATTCTGACTCAATGAAGATAAGCTAAGAAGAGAAGCAGGGATGCTGTACCCATCCTACAGAGGGCAAAACTGAGGGGCAGATGATCCAACTTTGCTCAGAGACAGAGGAGCCAGGATCACAATGGAACGGGGACCTTGTTTGTTCATTCGATAAATAATATTGAGCTCCTCCATGCGCCAAGTGTCACGCTAACCCACAGGCAGCAATCACTACCTGCACGTGTGGATGGAGGGGCTGGAAGGGTGGGCCCCAAGCTCAGGTGTCCCTCAGCGAGGACCGGGACCCTGGGTCTCGGTGTCCTCATCTGCAAAACTGGAAGGCGGATTAGAAGGCATGCCTGCTGGGCACCAGATGGCTCAGTGGTTGAGTGTTTGTCTGTCTTCAGCTCCAGGTCCTGGGATCGAGTTTCACATCGGGCTCCCCATGGGAAGCCTGCTTATCCCTCTGCCTGTGTCTCTGCCTCTCTCTCTCTCTGTCTCTCATAAATAAATAAAATCTTGAAGAAGAAGAAGCAGCAGCAGCAGCAGCAGAAGCAGCAGCAGCAGCAGCAGCCGCCGCCACCATGCCTACCTGCTCTCCAAGGGGCAGGCAAGCCCTTGCGTCACTTGTGCTACTTCTCAGGTCTGTGGAGTCGAGATGAAGTCTCTGTCCCGCTGCCCTACATTTAGGGCAGCACATTTGGCACCTACCATACTCTGCTAGGAAATCTCTCACACCACAGGCCACATCTCATTTGCAGAGTTAACTTTCACACGCACTATTTAAGATCCTTGTCACCTTGTCTGGATCCTGCACTCTGCAAGCCATGCATTCTGCCCAGGTCCCATCCACATCCCTGCGGGGCGGCTCTATTCCTCCCAGGCCTACAGATAACAAGCTCATATGCTAAGTTTGGCTCTCAAGAGTGAACTTTCCTTTTCCCCCTCTGGACTTTGGAGGCCTTAGGTACAGCCTTCTCCATGTGCAACCTGCAGGTCTCAGACCACCTATTTGTGTGAACCAACCACCTAGAGACTTCAAATGAACCTGGCATCACACACAGATGCATGCACACACACATGTGTGGACATCACTCCCTGAACAGCACAACTAACTATAAGTGATCAGGGGTATGAAACCAGCACAGACGTCAACCGGGGGTTGACACCATTAGCAATGTAACCGGGTAGAGAAGGTCAAAGCCTGAGCTTTGGAGCCAGGCAGACCCGAGTCTGAGTCCCAGCCCTGTCTCACCTTGGACCCTGCTTGACTTTCCCTCTCTGTACTTAGCGAACTCATCTCATGAGGGCCTCAGGAGGAGCCAGCAGCAGCCCTGCGCAAAGCACCTAACACCCTGAAGCTCTCTCTTCCCCCACCTGGGAACAGGCAGCACATGGCAGTGGGGGAAGTGGAGGAAGAGCCTCAACCCCACAGAGGAGGAGACCTGGACCCCACCTCCAGTCTGAAACAGCCAGCAGTTTGGCATAGGGAAGGCACTTCACCTTTTGGGCCCTCCCTCAGCCTCCTCACAAACGAAGGGGAAAGGCTGTACTAAGGATCTCCCAACACTCAGTCTACACCCTCCCCCCCAAAAAAAAAGAAAGAAAGAAAAAGAAAAAGGCCTCTGCATCGGGGCTTTGGGGTTTCACAGCAGGAGGTCTGGTGTAAGCAGAGAACATCACACCTGCTCTCCTGCCACACAAGGTTCCCAGCCAAAACCTCCTGCTCTTACCCCTTCCTTATTCCCACAACCCTAATGGATCTCAAGCTGGCTCTAGTCACCTGCTGATCCCCTGATGCCTCTCCTTGTAATCACTACACTCTTCGCATTTTGATATTAGCAAATGTAATGCACATTCATGGAACTATAAACATTTATCAAGGGAAAAGGATACACAACATAATTACTCACTGAGCACTTATTAGGTAATATGCTGAGAGCTTTACAAACATAACTCTCTATATCCTCACAACAACCCTGTGAGGTAGGTACTAATATTATTCCTGGTTTACAGATGAGGAAACTGAGGCCCAAGGAGAAAACCGAACTTCGCTTAAGTCACACAGCCATAAATGCTAAGTGGAAGCTGGAACCCAGCTTGCCTGATCCTAAGAACTTCTGCACCACCCCAGGCTGACTCCTCTATCACTCCTTATCTCTGGGCCTCTCCGAATGGCAGGTAAAGAACACTGTTGGCCAGTAATCCAGAGCTTCCCAAAGCCCACCGGAGGGTTCAGCCTGCAGGGATGGCCCAAGTGAGCCCAATCGTGGAGGCCTCGAGACACCTCCTCTACAAGGTCAGGCCCCTGGAACATCTTCTAAGAAACCATGGCTCTGCCTCAAAGCACCCTGCTAAGAGGCAAATCATCATAGTCCCACAAGCCAGGAGAGAGGGAAACCACTACACTGCTGGAAGAAAAGACCTGCTCCACATAGAATCTTGCTGCACCATATTCACAGACGCTACTCCAGAAACAAGAACGTCTGATTTTCCAGCATGCAATCTTTAAATGTTCTTCCAGTTGAGGTCTCCAGCCTCGAATCCCTGCCTTGACAATAAGGACAGATGGGTCTCCAGGTGCTGCTTACACAGACTTGCCTCCTTAGGAAGAGGTTCACAGAAATACTCTGGCAGCTTACATCAAAATCCAAGTGTTCTAGGACAGCGCCAAGCCTCTGGGAAAAGCAGGGAGAGTGTGAAACCACAAGCGTATGCTTCCAGGGCCATGCTGACACCCCTGGTGGCAGGACACTCACACCACCCTGCTCAGAGTGCTGGTCCTTGAGAGCTTGGCTCCCTCACCCTCCAAGGTTACTACGAACTTGGCCACCAAGATCCAGACACCAAATGATGAGGCGCACAGCCTCACCAATAATCAGTGAAATGCCTACTAGCATTATTCACTTCTTTCCCTCAGAAGAATGCTAGCCCATGGAGAAATGGGCAGCCTCACACACCACTGGTAATTCAAACCAGGGCAGTCCTTGAGAGCACATGGTGGGGGGTACCCCTGTAACAGTTTAAATGTGTAGGACCTGGGACGCCTGGGTGGCTCAGTCAGTTAAGCAACTGACTTTTTTTTTAGACTTTATTTATTTGAGAGACAAAGAGCAAGAGAGAGCACAAGTGGTGCTTGTGGGAGCACAGGCTCCCCACAAGTGGTGGAGAGTGGCAGGGAGAGGGACAAGCAGACTCCCGCTGAGCAGGGAGCCTGACGTGGGGCTCGATCTCGGGACCCTGAGACCATCACCCGAGCTGAAGGCAGACATTCAACCAAATTAGCCACCTAGGTGCCCTAACCACCTTGATTTTGGCACAGGTCATGATCTCTGGTTGTGAGATGGAGCCCCAGTCAGGCTCTGCGCTTGGAGTGAAGCCTGCTGAAGATTCTTTGTCTTACTCTCTCCCTTGCCCCTCCCTGCTCATGTGCCCTCTCTCTCTCTCTCTCTCTAGTAAATAAGTAAAAAAATAAATGTGGAGGACCCTTGATACACCAATCCCACTCCCAGAAAACCACATGCATGTGTGCATAACAATATGTATGCATGAAGATGTAACAGCAAAACCAAGGAGTTGGTTTACACATCTATGAAAAGCGGGCCAACTCGTAAATTATGATATATCTATTCCATAAAATATTTTGTAGAGAAGTAAGAGACAAATTAAGACAGGACAACTACATGCATGAAAAGACATATAGACATGTCTTATATGTCTATATAAGACATAGCAGGTGAAAAGGCAAAATAGTGAACCAGTATAGAGGGCGGACTCAGTTTATGCTTACAGAAGAAACAAAACTATGTATATCCATGTTCTATATGGGCTGATGGAAAGCTGCAGGATAGGCAACAAACTGCTTGCACTGGTTCCTTCTGAGGCCTCAGCAGAGAGGCAGCAGGTGGGGGAGGATCTTCCATTTTCCGCTGCTTGAATGGAGGGTGGGGTGCGGGAGCATCATATACTCATGTATTACCTATACTATTCCAGAGAAAAGCAACTGAACTGATAAAATGATGATGCGAACAAAACAGGCTTTTGTTCTGGAGTGAAACTGCCCCACCCCACTCCCTGTGCCAATTTGACGTCACACTCCAAGGTCTATCCAAGAGTGACTGACAGGGTTCAAGTTCAGGTTTTTGTTTTGTTTTAAGATTTTATTTATTTATTCATGAGACACACAGAGAGAGAGAGGCAGAGACACAGACAGAGGGAAAAGCAGACTCCCCAAGGGGGCCCAATGTGGCACTCGATCCCAGGACTCCAGGATCGCACCCTGGGCTGAAGGCAGGTACTCAACCGCTGAGCCATCCAGGAGCCCTTAAGTTCAGTTTCTAAGCCACCGAGGACAGACTGGATTGGGAGCAACAGGGAAAAAGGGAAATGTTGGGGGCAGAGACGGTAAGAAAAACTTTTGTAAAAGTTGTGGAAGCTACCCATCAGCTGAACCCACCCTGCACCTACTGGCCTCCAGAACTCACTGTTCTAACACTTTCCTCCCCATCACCCCTGTAGGATGAGAAAAGATGAGAAAACCAAAATCTGAGAGAATTTCCTTCTTCCAACAGCAGAGGAGAGGCCAGCAGAGCTGCTCCCAGGGAGCCCAAAGAAGTGGCCGGGTCAGACTCCACCCTCCCCACAAAGGCACCAGGTGCCAGGCTCCTGGGAGCACAGCAAGGGCAAGACCAGCAACCCCGAAACCCCAGGCCCACTCCCTGGAGTCCCTCCACTTAGGCAACCAGCCCAAGCATCTTTTCACACTCACTGCGGAAATCCAAATGGAACCAGTACACAAATCAGATGGTCCTGCCAACAGAACAGCAACAATGTGGGAAAAGAGGAGCTAAATCAATGGTAGCCTGGCTAAATATATATTTATTCTTTCTGCTTGCCAGCAGTCGCATTTCTGTAGATTCAAATATTTGATAAATGTCTTTTTTTTTGCTTCCCGGTAATAATTAAAACAAACACACACCCCAAACACACGGGCACAGCTAAACGCGAAGCCAAAAGAAAACCAACAAAGGGGCCTCGCTTAGGGCACCAGGTTCAAGAAGCAGGCGTGACAGCTAACATCCCCAGGCAGAAACGCCGTCCCACTAAACAGGTACCCCGTCGGCCCAGCAGACAGGCTCGCCTGGCACTCCAACCTCCAACTGCCAGGCGCCACCGAAAGGTGCCCTGAGGGCAAGTAAAAGAGGTTCTGTCCTGGAGGGAGAGGGGTGAGCATCAAGCAGAAAGCAGGGGAGCTGAGTCTCCTGCAGTGACTTCTCCAAGACGGCTGTGACTGCGGACGCCAGGAAGCCAACAGCCCAATAAAGGTAACCCCTGGCCCCCTGGTGATGAGGATGAAGCCTGAACAAAGGCAGAACCTGATCAGCAGGCTCAGGTGAGCAAAAAGAAACCATCTAAAGGGCAAATCGAACTCCGGGAAAAAAAAAATTTGTTTTTAAACATTTTAAATAAATAAATAAAGTGCATGGGGATTACCCATTCGGGAAGATGGAAGCCAGAACACCAAGCAAGTTTATCATGGGACAGGGCATGAGACCAGCACAGTCCTGAGGCAGCAGCAGTGCATGCACCCTAGGATGGGAACACATGGCCCTAGCCACCAGGACCATCTCCCCTTGATCTGACTCTGGTTTGCCTGAGTTTGGTGTGGCCCCCCGCTGAGTCTGCACACACACCCCCATTTGGGGGGGGGGGGCCATCTCCTCCCAAGGCCAGCTGCCTCTGTGAACTCACCCACCACCACTCCCATCTCCTGGCCAGCCCCCCACCCCATCCTATGCTTGGGCACCACAAGTCACCCTGACCTAGAGGCAGGTCACCTCTCGGGGAAGAGCCAGAACTGGAGACCATGCCCCCTGGTGGGCCCACTGAGTCTACCAGCAAACAGTGGGGTACAGACTCTACCCTGAGGAGGTTCCCTTCTTTGAGGGCCTTTCCCTTTGATACTTTTCACTTGCTTTGAATGCTCACATGTGCATTCCCTGAACAGTGTTAGAGGAACTTGAATTCTATCCTCTGAGATGCTTCTGGAAAAGTAGAAATGGTAAGGCCAGGTGACAGGCAAAGAGAGGGGAAGGCGCCTTCAGGTTTTACTTGGGCGCCTTTCTCAAGCCCTCAAAAGACCGAAGGGGTGATCTGGGTTTCTGCTGAGGCTGCCTTCAGTCTTCTGAGAGTAGCATGGGCATCAGAGTGGCTATAGGAGGAGTGAGAAGACACAAGAACAGGTTGGATTTGGTGCCTCCGGCTCTCAGCTCCCACATCCAAAGGAACAAAGCACGATCCATCCTGACATGTCCCTGTTCGCCATCACCACTGCCACTGTCACAACGTCCAAGCCCTTATCACCCTCCAACAGTGCCAGGCACTCTAGCAGACTCGTTTCCCCAGTCCCAACTTCCTATGTCACACAGCCCAGTCTAAGACACAGACCCAACCCCCTCTGCCAACCCCCCCAGCCTACAGGACAGAGTCTGACCCTGGAGGAGCGTGCAAGGCCTCTACCTGCGAGGGTACTAGAATCATACAGGTCACAGCAGACACTCAGACTGACCTCTCACTGGTTACGTGGGGGCACACACACATGTTCCTATGCCCATGTCCTCATCTGTGCGTCGAGGATAGCATGACCAACCTCCAGAGCTGCTGGGAGGATTACATCCAGGTTGTGGACAGCCTTGCTCCCCGAGAACCATGATGCTGAGGACTCCACCTGTCCCCCACCTGGCTTGGGAGACTGGAGTCTGCTTCCCCATCTCTTCAGAATGAATGGCTACCCATGAACTCAGGGGCAAAGAAGGCACATTAGAGATCTAGACTCGAAAGGTCATCAATATAAAAATGAGGCTTAGAGAAATGTGAAAGAAACCCAAATTAACTCCTTATCAAAATAATGCGAGGGAAGCAACAGGGGGAAAAGAAGGAAAACATTACTTTGGGGAGGAAATGTTTTAAAAATACATCGCTGTATGATTTTTTGGACTTCATTTGTTCCAAAGATTAGGAAGATTACATTTCAAAAGCTAACAAAGGCGACACTTCTTCTTCTTCTTTTTTTTTTTTTTGAAGTTCTTTCTTAATTAATATCCTCAGAGAAGTAAGAAGTACTTTTATAGGCTGACTGAATCTTAATAAAATTCTCAGAGAAATTCTGGCATCAGTCACAACAAACACCCTCTTGGAATTTAATTTCCTTTCCAGCATACAACTTACTATGGAAACTCATTTAAGATGCCACCACAACCAATCAAAATCAGTCTGGAGCTCAAGAACTTCAAAGCCCCACAAGAGAGTCTTTTAGGATGAGGTAGTGGACATGATGCCCATGCTTGGCCACATCCTACACCAGACAGAGATTTCCCCGCACCAAACTTTCTGGCTTGTCAGATCCAACTCTTCCATCTCCTGCCCAGCCCTTAACCAGCCCTGCCCTCCCACCTTACACTGTAGCACTTCCAATGCCTCCTTCCAGCTAGAAATGCTTATTCTATATGTTGACAAATTGAACACCAATAAAAAGTAAATTTATAACAAAAAAAAAGAAATGCCCCCCAAAATCAGGATCTTCCTCCCTGCCAAAATGAATAAAAAGGAGATGGCATGAAATGGGCAAAGGGTGAGGCTAGCTAGCCTCACCCATCTTCAACTTTCCATCAAAGACCATACTTTCCAGCTTCTGGATTTGCTCTTTTCCTCCTTTTAGGTGGTGGCAGGGCCTGGAATATTCACCATGAGCACTGGGCATTGGGGCAGGAAGGCAAAAGCTGTCAGAATTATTCCTAAGTACAAAAACGTACCAGAAAAGCCTTTTTCCCTTGAGGACAATTCTCACTGGAAGATTTAACCAATCCCATTATCCTGTGTGCCTGTGGGCAAGGGGAGAGAGAGGGGTAAATGACAACCTCCACCGGGCACCCGCTGTGTATCTCATTTAATATAAGGCATTGATCCTGACACCAAGGCCTACAAGATACCAAGACTCATGGGTTCAAGCTTCCAGGGTCCCCAAGTGCTTACATGAAATATTATCATGGGCTAGAGGGTCCCTTACCGTTCACACATTGCTTTTTGCAAACATTATCTCCTTTACCGGCACAACCCTGTAGGATAACAAAGAATTCCTTTTCCACTATTACAAAAGGGCTATTTGGTTTAAAGATCATCAGTAACTTACGCAAGCCAGCTGTAACACTTGCTGAGTTTTCTGTGTCTGATAAGTGGTAGGGACTCAAATAGTAACTACTATTAGCATCGTAATTTTCACTAATAGCCTTCAGTGAAAGTGAAAATTTACACACACAGACAAGCACACATATATATGCACTATACATATATTTTAAAGATCTGCTCTAATTAGCTGGGCCTCTCCTTGTTGGAGAGGATATACTTTTAACCACTTCAAACTCAGAGATAACCACTAACTATAGCTTCCAAGAAACTGACAAAAAAAGGATTACTGAAAATGATGTGGTCAAACCCAATATGGATTTTGAAAGCTAATGGAAGAGAACAAAAGGATAGGAGCAGTCAAGTTATGATAAAATACAAACAACAACAACAACAACAACAAAAACAACACCCTCTCCTTCCAGCATAATGGCTTAATCATTATGTGCTATCTGGCCCGGTCATGTCATTTCACCTCTGCGGTGACCCTGGGCATCCAAACAGGAGAGCCTGCAGAGACCCAGAAGTTCTAGTGAGAGGCTATCCCAAGGGGGCCTGAGGTCTGCGCAACAGACCGCAGGTGGGGTGGCCACATTATGACTTCAGGTTATTTTTAATGTGCTGCATCTAACGAAGTTTGCCTGTGAATTATGCTCACTTGAAAAGAGACCAGGGAAGTTCAGAAGTGCCAGATTCAACAGGAATCAGCTCAGGACTTCTCGAACCACAATGAAAAAAGATGACAAAGTGGTGATACAAGATCTCAGTATCAGTCAGCCAGAGGAAACCTTTAGTATAATGGCAATGACAGATCCTGGGGCTATTCTTCGAGTAAGGCTACACCAAGACCAACCCAACTGAGCATCCACTCAACGGCTTGAAGGTTGAAACGAAAGAAAAAAATTCAGGTCTGTACGAAGGATACATGTAATTTCTTTAAAGCACAGTTAACAACTTTGTATGAAAGACAACTAAACAGCCTCATACACACTGACCGCATAACAAGACTCATACTATAAATCTAGTACCGACTACCTAATGATAGTTTTTGTTTTGCTTTTTGTGATCTTTCTTGCATCTTACCTGTTGTAAGGCCATCCTAATTTCTTTATAATCGACTGATGTTGACCTCGTGTGACTGATCTAGCCTCACAAGGATCTAGTCTCCCTCAGAAGCTGACCCCTGCCTCCACCAGACTGTCTAGCTGTTTCTATACCCCATTTCAGAGAAAAGGAAGCTGAGTCCAGAGAGGGCCCACCCAAGGTCATACTCCTTGCTAATATACCCAGGACTAGAACTAGGGTTCAAAAGACCCACTGTGTGAGTCCCCAGCTTCATCGATGTCGGAAATGACCTGGCATACTTGTGCCCTGAATACAAAGTTTATTTGAAAAAAGAAAAGAAAAGAAAAAAAAAGCATGAGAACATGAGTCATCGCTGTCGTCAAGGGGCACCGCACAGGCTATTCTAATAAAGCATCCAGCATCCCCAGGACCACTTGTTTCTGGAATAAGCAGCCTCAGCCGCGGAACACAGGGCCGCGTCTTACCCTCTCCGGGATACCCAGGACCCCGCGAGCAGACCCGCGAGCCCAGCCCGGGGAGCCCGACATTCCGTCCGCAGGGGGGAGGGGGGAGGGGGAGGGGGGAGGTCAGAGGGGTGCTTTCCGACGGCGCCCCGCGGCAGCCAGGGTTTCGTGCCGTCCAATCCCGCTCACCCTGGAGCCCCTAAGTACCCAGTACCCAGGGAGCCCTCCTCAACTTCCCCAGGCCCGAAGCGCTGCGGAGTGGGAGACCAACCCGACAGCCGGGGCGGGGGGGGGGGGGCCCGGACCCCGCGGCGGGGGAGCGCGGGCGGGAGCTCCCCTCCGCCCTGCAGGCGCCGAGGCCCCGACTCGCCGAGCCCGACCGGGTCTCGGGGTCTGCCCCACGCGGGCGGGGTATGCAGAGCGCACGGCCCATCGCTCCGCCCCACCGCCGCCCGGGGCTGGCCCCGGAGGGCTCCCCTCCCCGCCCCTCCCCTCCCCCCTCCCCCTCCCCCCGCAGCCCGAGGCCGGGGCGCACCCCCTCCGCGGCTCCGCGCCGCCCCCCGGCCGGGACCCCCCTCGCCGCGCCCCGGGGCCGCCCCGCACCCGCACTTCCCGCCCGGCCCCAACTTTTCCGGCCGCGGCCCGGGCCCCGCAGCGCGGGGATTCCCGTCCCGAGCGCCCCGCCGCCCCGCCCGCCCCGGCCGCCCCGCCCGCACGAGTTGCGCTCGGGACCCGCTCGGCGCCCGGGCCTCGGCCGGCAGCGCGGCGCGGCGCGGCGGAGCGAGCGGAGCCGGCGTGGCGGGAACCGGGGAACCCGCTGTCCCGGCGCCCGCGCCCCCGCCCGCGCCCCCGCCCCCCGCGCTCACCTCCCGCCGCCGCCGCCGCCGCCGGGAGTACGTGGCAGTGGCCGCCGCCGCCGCCGCCCGCGCTCCCCGCCTCGCCTCGCCTCGCCTCGCCTCGCCTCTCCTCTCCTCTCGGCGCCCGCGCGGGCGGCTCCGACGCGCCGGACCGCAGCGCCAGGCGCCCTCTGCCGCCGGGAAGCCGAATCCTCGCGCCCTAACCCTAACCGGCCGGCCGACCCGCCCCCGCCCCCGCCCCCGCCCCCGCCCCCGCCCGGCCCCCACGCCCGCCTCCCAGCCGCCTCCGCAGGCCGCCGCCTCCGGGGAGCCCGCCGGGACCGCCCAGCCGCTCGCGCCGCCGCTGCACCCCCCGCCCCCCGCGGACGCACCTCCCGCTCCCCGACGGCGGCGCCCGGGGCCGTGCCCGGGCCGGGCTCCCTGCGCTGGGCCAGGCCGCCCTGCCTGGGAGACGCGAGTGCGCGGCCGCCACGCGGGGAGGGAGCGACCGAGCGAAGGACCGGCACGAAGCTGTGCAGCCCGCGCCCCGGAGGCTGCAAACCCCAGGCCGCCGGGCGTCCCGACCGGGACCTGGATTCGTAAATCACACGGACACGTGCGATTCACCGTTTAGTTTCCCACCTCCCACCTGCACCGAAGCCGCGCAAAGCCCTCAGCTCAGTGCCGTGCGGCGCTTTTAGTCGACTAGAATTCGGTTTTGGATCGACCGCTTAAAAGCCGGGAAATCTCCGGAAAGCGCATCTCCCTGGCTGTAAATCAATAATCAAATCTCTGTCAAATGCGTTGTGCTCAGGATTAGATGAGATCATGCGTGGAGTGCAAAGCACTTTGCACCGCTGCCCCGCCACATACACACACACCCGCCTTGTATACTGTCGTATCTGAACGGCCGCTTTTTCTAGTATTGCTGATCTAGTAGGTAATAAAAACTATGGGCAAAAAAATGGCCACCTTTCACCTGAGGACAGCCTTAATGCCCTGTGCCCGTGGAACTGTCACCTGCCCAGGAGGGCGGGCCCTGGCAGCGGGCCTCCCCAGCCCCTCCTCTGCCCACCACCAAGAATTCACTACTGTTGATCTTTTAAAGAGCTTTAGAGCTGGCTCTCCTGCAGGGCTTTCAACCAGCCTTCTGGTGGCCAATCTCTTAATTAACAAGTGTTTATTTTATTGCAAAGGCACTGAACAGTGTGAGTGCAGACCCCCCCCCCCCCCAATCTATTACCTCTTCCTCTCCCCTTTGCCTCTCTCTCCGCACATGGATGCCACCTTTTCACTTTTGGCCACCTGTTTCCTGCTGCTCACTTAAAGCAGCAGTGAGGAAAGTGTCCTGACCTGGGATGGGACTGGGCTGGAATGCCAGCCCACACACCGTGGGCCTTGCACACCCCAGTCAGTCCCCAAAGGGGTAAACTGTAGAGAATAACACTCATCTGTGGCTCTGAGAGAGAATTGGTGACCTTGTCTCTGAGAGAAGTCCCTGGAACATAATAGGTGTTTAATAAAAGGCAACTAGTGAATAATTAATTTAACAAGCATTTAGGGAGCATCAACTGAGTAGTGTAGGTGCTGGAAGATCAAGGAAGATGAACATGGGTGCGGTGAGACGGCAGCCTTCAGAGGAGTTTGAGTTCTGGTAGATGAGACAGGCGCATACGGACCACCACACGTTCGAGGGCAGAGCGATGGGGGGACGTGCATGCCATTAAATATGAAATTCGCAAGCCTCAAGTTCCAATCTGGGGCAGAGGTATTACTGTGTGGCTTGCTTGAATTCATTATAATTGTAAATGCCACTTTCCTCTAAATATTATGTACATAACTTCCCAAGGCCACTGCTAAAAATTAATGAATAATTTTATGAGGCAAGCAGAGCCATTTGATGTAGGATTCAGTCCCTTAATGTGACTCCAAATGCTTCCTTATACTGGTAATAAAGTCTATATTGTATCTTTGTGAAAGCTTCATAATTTATAAGTTAAAGTTCTGTATCTCGCAACGCGTGTCTAAGAAGGGAACTTCACACATCGTTGCACGAATGACCTCTAACGAATCACACCCAGGTATCCATGGCCTTGCGCTGCCCTCTCTCCCCCGCTGACCCTAGGCTAGGTCATAGGACCTGCTTCGGCCACGGGACGTAAGCAAACAGGGCCCAAGCAGAGTTGATTGATGAGCACTTGTGCCTCATTCTTTGCTCTCCTGGGATGCTGGGAAGAAAGTGAAGACAGAGAACATGGAGAGGATAGGTTTTCTGGAAGACGTGCCGCACTGGGGCCCCATGTGACCCTGTGAAGGGGACAAGGACTCACACTCGAGGCTAAATCGGGAAACACTACCTTGTGCATCAGCGATGTGCGGTGCTGTGCTGCACCAGGGATAAACCATAGAAGCAGTGCAGCAGGAGGGGGAGGTCTCCGATGGTGAAGTCTCAGTGCCTCTGTGCGTCTACAGAAGTAGGAGCCCTCAGAACTGAAACTGGGTTCGCAGTCTGGCTGCAGCTGCCAGGAATAGAGGTCAGCAGCAGAGCTTCCTAAACCTCCTCCTTCAGCCTGCTGTGGAATTCCAGGCTCATCCACGGAGGGCAGCAGGCCTATGGAGAGGTTTTGGCCATTCAGGGGCAACACGAGAGTCATAAGAGCAAGATTTTTTTTTTGCCAAAATCAAAAGTTGGCAACCTTAGTTGCCCACTCCCCCACCCCCCAACTGTTTTTGTAACAGTACTGGTCCATGCAACCTGAAAACCTCAGAAATGACCGCTTTTCGATCTCAGGCACCTGGGTAAGCCCTGCAGGGTCTCAGCAGACTCAGTGTCCTGTCACTCATCCTGTACTTATGGCTATTGGTTTAGTCATGCACACCCTGCCTCTGTTTCCCTTTCTCAAGTCTACTGGGCAGCCATACAGCTCCACTGGTTAGGACATGGGGCTAAGGAGGCTTCACTCCCAGGACTTCATCTGTGACTGTGGCTCTGGAAATGTCTCGCTGGGAACGAAGCC
Source organism: Canis lupus dingo (assembly GCF_003254725.2). Lineage (NCBI taxonomy): Eukaryota > Metazoa > Chordata > Mammalia > Carnivora > Canidae > Canis > Canis lupus. Next base: position 7,327,216 of record NC_064263.1, on the reverse strand, counting down.
CTGAGTTGGAGGTCTGGTCAGTTACGAGTGTGTGTGTGTATGTGTGTGTGTGTGTGTCCTTACACTCGCATGCAAATGCATACGTGCTTGTGGCAGGGTGAGTCTGTTCTACCAAAGGAAAGCTACTTAATGCTAAGAAGAGATATGGTTTTAGTACTTTTTTAACAATGGGGAAAACAGACCTCAAACATTTAAGTAAGGCCTAGCTGAACCCAGAGGTCAAACAATGAACCCCTCAAGGTGTCAGTTGAACTTCAATCTGATATGAATTCCCAGAAGCCTGACCTTATGGAAAGACTTTTTTAGAACTAGGCAAGGGGTGAAATTCATATTCCCTAATCCAAAAGGGGAAAATACCAAACCTCATATACTTGAGGAGTCGTATAGCATTAAGCCCCAGACATTTGCATTTCTACCAGAAGCAAGACTACCCATTCCATCCAATTAGCTAGAATTTGAATTCCTCCGAGAGAACCACTGCATAAGTATCCAGTATTACAATAAACATGTCTTTTTCTTACCGGTAGTAATTTTAAATATTTTTTTAAAATCAAAGACTTTGAACAAAATCATACTTCTTCAGTTCTATCGGAAAGGTATCCTTGCCCACTTCCAGAAAGCTGTAAAGTCCCATATAAGGAAAAGCCTCAAGATCTCTGCCTTCACTTGTACGGAGTCCAGACGAAAAGTTCAACCAAGAGCTTCATGCTCACTGCCTCTGGTCCCGTGAAATGTAAGTCCTCAGCTGAAGGATGGGAAGGCGTCCCTCCTGCAAGCCCGCTGCGGCAGCCCTGGCAAGAACACCACTAAGCCAAGAACACCACTGGATTCTGTCAATTTAGTTTCTTCACGACTTTCTCCCTGCTGGCAAATGTTAAGTTTCTATTTCAGGAGAAATAAGAGCTTCATTAACTTGCCTGTCTTCGTGCTTCTCTAACCTCTAACTCCTTTAAGCTTTCTTTCTCTCTCTCTATTTTCTTTTTAATTTTTTTTATTTTTTAGTTTTGTTCTGAGTTTGGTTTTTGATTGGGAAAATAAGACCACTAACTCCACACCCCCTCCCCCGCCCGGAGGCCCGTTAAGGGCAGGACAGTCCACGAGGGGAGAATGGACGCGCCCCCTTCATTCCATAGGTTGTAAATAGTCCGTTTCGGGTTTTAAATTCCAAACCAAAAAGCGGTGCTTCTTAACTCTCAGATCTGTAATCTCAAGATCCCCATCAATGACTTGCCTACCAGCTGTCCCTTTCGGTCTGGCACATTTCTAACATCAAAAGGTGTTTCTTAAAAACTGTGTCCTTGTTCCCAGTTGAGCTTCATCATTAATAGAAAGCGCTGGTATGGTTTCTGGCCGGCACTTAACTTTCCATCACTCCACACACATTTACTGAGCACCTTGTATGTGCCGGCAATATATTGAACTTTGTGGATATGGAGGCAAGCAAAAAGACACAGTCCTTTCCCTCCCGAGAGAAGCTCACAGACCAGTGGAGAGAAAAATAAACATAATTACAAATCATGCTAAGTGTTTTGAAGGAGAAGAACAAGGTACTCTCAGAGAGTATAATAGAGCGACCTAAGTTTAAATTGAGAGGTCTGGGAAGATCTTTCTGAAGTGACCGTGAAGCAGAGACTTGAGAGATGATTGGGTATTGGCCCAGTGAGAAGCCCATCAGGTCCATGGCCCTCCTTACCCACAGTTTCTATAACTCTTAGATAATGACCATGATGAGGTGTGCAGCTTCTCAGAGCCTCGTTCCTTCCAGAGAGGGGCCCTGGAAGCCCTGTTTCCACACAGGCACAGGGCAGGGACACCCCAGGTTCTCCTCTCCTTAGCCCACCCTCTGTTCTCTGAACTCCTGACTCCCCTTTGCAGCATTCCAAGGGAATATCACTTAGGTTAGCAGTGCCGGCGAGTAGTTTACCCTGATCCTCTGTGTGTGCAGTCTCTACTTCCAAGCTGTAAGCTCTTAGCAGATGGCTCTGTGTTATTCTCCTACTGTAGTACTCACAGTGCCTGGAAGAGAGCTTGGCTAGTAGCTACTGTTCAGTGAACATCCATTCAATGGAATTGAATTTTATCCCTGCATTCAGGAGTGCGACAAACATCTGATGTGAAATAACAGCCAAATTAGGTAAAGTATGCGTTAGAAAAGGTTAAAAGAAACTGGCATACAGTGCACAGGTGCGAATGTGCTTCCTAATCCTTCAAGGAGTCACCTTGAACGGCTTTGACTCTGTAAGGCCACTCTTCCTCACTTCCAAGACTCCTCCATGGTAGGATGCAACACTGATATACTTCCTGAGAGTGGGGAGGAGGAGAGAGCTGCTTTCAGTGTATACACGTATTAAGAGCCCTGTTACGATTTCAGAAACATCAGAATGTTCCCAAAACATTAAATTAAAATTAAATTTTAAAAAAAAGAAAGCGGGGGCGCCTGGGTGGCTCAGTTGATTAAGCATCTGCCTTGGTCTCAGGTTCTGGTCTCATGGTCCTGGGATGGAGCCCTGCATGGAGCTCCCTGCTCAGACGGGAGCCTGCTTCTCCTTCTCCTTCTGCTCCTCCCTCCACTCATGCTGGCTTGCTCTCTCTCGAGTAAATAAATAAAATCTTTAAAACAATCTCAGTACTTACCACTTCTTTTCATGGAATGTAAAGTAAACTCTCTCTTTTGCCTGCCTCATGTCCACATCATTATTTTTTCTTTTCTTTTTCTTTGAAAACCATTTTTTTGGGTAATAGTGCCTCGGATTCCTTCTGACAATTATTCTTCCTCATTAGATACAGTCTGCTGACATATTTCATCCAGGTGCCTAGCTTCCTTTAGTGAAGAGAAGGGCACCTGACCCAGGTGAGGCCACTCTGACATGAACAGAACATGGAATGATGATCAGAGAGTTGAAAGCCTGGCCGTGGATGGAGCTTACTCATCCCAGGTGTGGGATACAGATAAGACTGTCCAGAAGCTTCTCCCACAAAGACTCTCGAAAACTGCCTGGTTCCAGAGTTAGTTATTTACAGCCAAAAAAAAAAAAAAGAATTGTTAAATGGCACAATGCCCTTGGCAGTTGGTACATCTAGACCTGGAGTCTTTAACCTGAGGTCTGCTGGCTTGAAATGGTCCATGGATGGGCACAAAGGGGCCCACAGATGCGATATAATTTTTGTTATCTGTAGGTAAATGCTTTTTTTTTTTTAAATGAGAAGACCTGCAGACAGTTTTTGTTAGATTCTCAGAGGGATTCCCTGGCTGAAAACTGATTAGAAACCATCGATCCCGGAGCAAGGATCCTTAACTAAGATCTGTGGGTGACCTTAGATGAGTTTAAATTATATCTTTGTCTTCACAAACTTACATTCATGTTCCCTTTAGTTATGATCATAAGCAACAAGTTATGGTATTATTAGGAGTATCTATGACTTTGCCACCAGTAGAAATCAGATATTTTCATATCATATTATAGTGTTACAGATATTTCAAAATATAATTTACACCTCTCACTATTTTAAAAGTACAATGTTATTAAAGCCACAGCTAGATGTTACTGGATGTGTTAATAAAGAAGCATATATTTGACTACCAAATACTTCAGTATTTTATAACTGCATCTCAATATAATTGGTTTCCTTTGTAATCCCGTATGTTTTATTTTATTCAGATCATTGTTCTGAGAGAAGACCCAAGAGCTTCATCAGACTGCCAAGGGGTGGGTGATACAAGAAGTTTAATAGCCCCCTTAGGAAAAAACCTAGTAGGCTGGTCTCCAAGCCTTACCTATATTGATCCTAGAAAGCTAGGATCTATCCTGCTGTTCCCCTCCTTTCTACAATTGACATAATGGCTCCCAGCATTGCAAGCTCTGAATTCTTCCAAAGCAACAGGCATTCATTGCTGGTGGCCCAGAGAAACACACAAGCTCCTCTGTGTCATAGGAAAGAAACAAAAGCAAAATAAATAAATATATTTTTTAAATGAGGAGAAAGAGAGAGATCCAGAATAGGTAAATCCATAGAGATGGCAAGCTGATTAGTCGTGGCCAGGGGCTAGAGGGAGGGGAAATCAGGAATGATTGCTTAATGGGGAGCATGACTGCCTGATGGATGCAGGGTTTCCTTGGGGGGTGATAGGTCGGTGTTGGAAGTACATGGAGGTGACATTACACAGCACAGCACTGCGAGTGTACTAAATGCCATTGAATTATATGTGTAAAAGGGTTAATTTTATGTCATGTGAGTTCCATCTCAATAAAACATAACATAAAGTAATAAATACGTAAGAGGAAATTCCATTATAAATTCACCTGGGAATTCAAGGTCCTACTTCGGGGAATAAAGAAAATAGAAAAGAGATCCCAGGGTGTTATGATAGTTTGATTCCCTCTCTCCCCCGCCCCTCCCTCCCCACCAAGTTGCTCATGTACACTGCAATTTAGATCACTTATGAAATTGCTAATGTGTACTTTAGCCTACACATTAAACTACGGTTTGCACTTATGCATATTAAAACACACCACTAAATACTCATCTGACAAGCTATATTTTAAACTTCAAACAAGGTTTTATTGTGCCTGGATGCATTTTAAAATACCTCTTAAATTTTAGCTGGAGTGAAAAATGGCTGGCAACAATGATTGATAAGGGAGGGTAGAGTTTCTCCCTTTCTACCTCACACATTCTGCTTCTGCTTGGGGGACAAGGGCCTGGCAGCCCCCACTGCTTGAGAGCTCTAGAGAGCTTTCCGGAAAAGATTTCAGGCATGATCTTATTGCCTTGGGCAGGGCGTGAGGGGGATCACTGCAAAGCTTCCCATTCCAGGAACTTTCCCAGCACTAGGACCTCAGTGCATACCTTTAGAGCTTGTGGTCTTTGCCAGACCTCGGTCAGAACAGGCTTGGGTTCACTTTCCTCAAGCCCCTCTCCCACCTTCCTCACTCTCTCTGCCAGGATTTTAAAGAACAAGGGGTGGTGGAAAGGGAGGTGGGCAGGGGGATGGGGTGACTGGGTGACGGGCACTGGACGGGATGAGCACTGGGCGTTATACTATATGTTGGCAAATCGAACTCCAATAAAAAAATATACAAAAAAATTTCCTTTCCTGTTCACCAACCCCTATAGCTGCCACAGCCTGCAGGAGAAGGCACAGGCAGCTCAGCCCAGAAGGGGAAAACCAGAACTGACATTTTTGGAGGTGCAGACAGTGCCCAGGGCTGGGTTAGGGCTTCACCTCAAGTATCTCATTTCATTTTAGGGAGAGCACCACCATTTCTTCCTGATCACCCAAAGTCCCGCTGGGCAGGCCTGCACTCTTTCCAACCTTTTCTCCTTGGCCTTTTCAGACTCTATTTGGCCGGGCTCCTCTACTCACTGCCTCCTGACTGTGTCACAGGGGCCTGCACCTAGAATGTTCTCCCCAGAATGTCCCAGCTCCCACTCATTGCTTGAGGTTTGGATCAAGCTGACCCTTCTCCAAAAAGTGCTAGTGCTCCTGCCTTCCTCAGAATCCTTGTTTCAGACTTACTGCTTGTTGAGAGTACACAGGTGTCCCCTGGCCTGGAGTCTGTGCCTCGCCTCCCCTGCCTCCCCTAGGAGGCAAAACCCCCCTGAGGGCAGGGACTGCAGGACCCAGTAGGAGGAAACTGCTTCATTCTCTCCATCAGCATGAGATTGTTTTTTTTCCAAGCTGGAGCCCTACACCTGTCTCCCCACTCCTATACTTCTCTTCCCTCTGCCCCCCCCGGAAGTCTGGGGGGTCCCCGAGTCCTCCTAGCCTCCCTGACTTGCACAGGTGAGCCAGGCCTCAGTCAGGCCATTTCCTGCTACACCATCTCTCCTAGACACAGCCTGCCCCCTCCTCCACCCTTCCCCCCCCCCCCCCCCCGCCCCACACCCCGGTAGTGAGAAGAGGAAAAGGACTCTTTTCCCTCCTTACATGTCTAATGACTTTATCCCTTTCAGGCAGGGACTTTGGGGAACTCATAGCAAATGAAAGTGAGGTCACTTCTTCAGAGAATGAGCAGGCTGTGTCCCCTGTCTCTGGGGGTCTGAAGGCCACCGAGGTGCTGAGATGTGGTTCGCCCTGGCAGGGAGATGGGGTGCAATGGAATTAGCACCTGCAGGACAAGACAGGGGCCTTGGGGTGGACATGGATGGAAGGCCTCGCTGCCAGCATCGTGGGGTTGCAGTGCTGCTGTAAGGCCCCGAGGGTCCCCAGCCATGTTCCTTTGAGCTCGTGATGGTTTCTTCTTTCCTTTTGTGTTCAAAATGCCTAGCGTTTCAGTTCTTCTGTTTCGATTATGTAGCTCTTTCCCTGTTGCACCATCTTTCCTAGATGTACCTGCCGGTTGGGAAGATTAATTAGGTAGGTGGGGGAACACCCACATGTTTTCTGGGAACACAGGCCCAGCTGGAGAAGGGCAAAGAGGGCCAGAACGAGTAGCCTTCACTCAATTTCTGCAGAGGACCAATTGTCACTTTGGGAATGTGTTGACAGGTCCAGGGAGTCAGGAAAGCAGGACAAGGAGTGGAGAATAGGAGAGCAGAGGAGGAAGGAAGAGTCTCCAGGAAGAGAGGACGGATGGTGATTGGGGAGGACACTGAAAGCCCTCGACGCAGGTCAGCCTGACCCGTTCCCCCGGGCGGTCGGGCCCAGGCTGGCAGGGCAGCAGCCCATGGAACTGCAGCCCGCACAGCGACAGGCTGAAGATGAGCCTTAGACCAGGAGCTGGGACCAGGTGGAGCCTCAGAGAGGTGAAGGAGCAATCAGCCAAGAGCCACAAGCATGAGGGAAGTTGGAATGAGTGATGGCATAGGTGCCTACTGGAGGGCGGAGCCCAGGTCCAGCACTTGTGGGAAGGGAGGAGAAGTGAGGGGTGGCCTGGAAAACCCAGCACCCCTGCAGCAGAGAGACTGATGGACTGAGCGGTTTCTTCCTGGGAGACCCAGCTGCAAGGTAGGGCCTGAGAACCAGGAATGAGGCAGAGGCACATCGAGCTGTGTGAGAACAAGGTCTTCAAAGACAGAGGCACCAGGGCTTTAAAAATTATTATTTTTGTGGCAAAAAAAAAAAAAAACACCACATAAAATGTACCATTTTAACCAATTTCAAGTGTGCAATTCAGCAGCATTAAGTCCATTCACAGTGCTGTGCGACCGTCACTACCACCTGGTTCCAGACCATTTTCACCCCATTTTCACATTCATCACCCCAAATGGAAACCCCATACCCATTAAGCTCCCCATTCCCCACTCCCCACCAGCCCGTGGCAACCATAATCACTGTCTATTTCCAGGGTTGCCTGTTCTGGGTGTTTCATGTAAATGGAATTGTACAACCTGTAACCTTCTGCATTTGCCTTCTTTCATTTTATTTTTTATTTTTTTTAAAGATTTTATTTATTCATGAGAGACACAGAGAGAGAGAGAGACAGAGACACAGGCAGAGGGAGAAGCAGGCTCCATGCAGGGAGCCCGATGTGGGACTCGATCCCAGGTCTCCAGGATCACGCCCTCAGCCGAAGGTGATGCTAAACCGCTGAGCCACCCGGGCTGCCCGCCTTCTTTCATTTTAGCATGATGTTTTTGAGGCATATCCATGTTATATAGCATGTGATGGTTTATTTTCTGTGTCAGCTTGACTGAGCCATAGGGTGCCTAGGTATTTGGATAAACATTCTGGGTGTGTTTATAGGGGTGTTCCTGGTTGAGATGAACATTTGAGTGGATAGACTGAGAAAAGGAGATGGCTCTTCCCCCACCCCCGAGGTCCCCTGTGGGTGGGCCTCACTCAATGCACTGAAGGGCTGAGTAGAAAGAAAATGCTGAGCAAAAGAGCATTTGTTCTCTCTCCCTGCCTGACTGTTTTCTAGCTGGGGCATCAGTCCTCTCCTTCCTTTGGACTCAGATTTAGACTGGAGCCTACATTGTCAGCTCTCCTGAGGTCTTGGGACTGCAGGTCTTGGGACTTGTCAGCCCCCATAATCACATGGTATAATTCCTTATTATATATGATGTAATATTAATGTATGACATATGTTAATATATAGTGTATTTATATCTATTAATAGATAACATTACTATATGAGGTATATATGTATATATCTTCTATTGGTCCTGTTTTTCTGGAGAATCCTGATACAGAATCTTGAATCCTGTTTTTCTGTTTTTCTGGAGAATCCTGATACAGAATCCTGAATCCTAATACATAACATGCACCAGCACTTCATTCCTTTTAGTGGCTGAGTAATAGTCCATTGTACAGATATCCTGCATTTCTGTTTCCATTTGCCCATTAATGGGCATTTGGGTTGTTTTCACCAAGTTTTGAATTCTGATTAAGTCACATTATTGAGGGATGCCTGGGTGGCTCAGTGGTTAAGCGTCTGTCTTCAGCTCAGGGCGTGATCCTGGAGTCCTGGGATGGAGTCCCGCATCAGGCTCCCTGTATGGAGCCTGCTTCCCCCTCTGCCTGTGTCTCTGCCTCTCTTGTGTGTCTCTCATGAATAAATAAATAAAATCCTAAAAAAAAAAAAAAAAAAAAAAGTCAAGTCATTGAATCTCTCTGGGCATCTCTTATGTCACATGTGAAATTCTTACAAGGATTAAGTGAGATGAAGCACATAAAAGCCCCACAGAGAAAGGAAAAGCAATAGTTTTGTTTCCTTAACTGAAAAGGGGTCCCAGATCAAAGTAGGGCTGACAGCAGAACTATCTCGTGGTGGATTTGGGATCTTCAAATTCTCCCCTCAAATCAGAAACAGGCCCAGAGCTGGAGCAGGTGGAGCACAAGAGGTCTTAGTTCTGGGGGCCGGAAACTAGACCCTTCCTTGCCCTCCCCCCCTCCCTAGTACACACACTTAAGGAATCCCATTCTAAATCAGGGCCCCCAAAACATGGGTATACCTCTGTTTCACAGTGTCTTCAGCCAGTAAATATTGTGAGGAAATATCTCACATTTAACTTGTTTGAAATACCACACATTTTGCGAAGGTCTGAAAGGGAATGCACACACTGCCATCATGCCTGATCTTAAAAATAAGCACTCTTCAGGTTTATTTACAACTTTTGTTCAGATTATTCCATAGCACGCACTCACATTATATAAAACTTGTGAAAAAATAACACCTATCATTCCCTAAATCACAGTAATTTCCTAAGTTTACACTTATATTCGTTTTTTTCTTTTTTATGTTCTATAACTGTAAATGTCACTCTCAAAGATGTCATAAAAGGCAACCTGAAAAGTGAATTTAAATGCGCTGAGTCTTCCTTGCTAAAGGCACACAGACAGAATAACTTATTCTACGTTCAGGGGTGGCCAATTCAATGGCCAACACAAGGGCAACTGGCCTGGGGCTCATGAGGCTCAGGGTACATGTCTTAGTGAGGCCACGGATATGCTCCTTAACTGCTCTGTGCCTCAGTTTCCTCGTTTGTGGATTCCATCCATTCAGCAGCACTCCCCGAGGACGACTGGAGGCCAGGCACGGTGCCAGGCTCTGGGGTTACAGAAATGAATAAGACCTACACTCCTTACTCCCAGAAACCCACAGTCAAGCAGGAAAATAGCTTAACTCCTTACCATGAGCCAGGGATTGACTGTTCTTGCATTTCATATGTATTAACCCATCAGATCCTCCTAAAACCCCAATGAGATGGATATTGTTATTAGAGATACCATTCTTTTTTTTTTTTTTCTAAGATTTTATTTTTTTGAGAGAGAAAAAGTGAGCAAGAGAGAGCACAAGCTCTGGGGACGGACAGAGGGAGAGGGAGAAGCAATCTCCCTGCCAAGCAGGGAGTCCAATGTGGGGCTCAATGTGGGGCTTCATCCCAGGACCCCGAGATCATGACCTGAGCTGAAGGCAGATGCTTAATCCACTGCACCACCCAGGCACCTCTAGAGATACGGTTCCTATCTTCATTCCACAGAAAACTGAAGCTTAGAGCAGTGTGGCAATTTACATGGCTTGTCAAAAGCAAACCCAGGCAGTCTGACTTTAGAGCTTGCCCTGTTAATCCCCACAGAACCATGCCCCCATATATATTTACATGACTGGCCTCCATGTAAATGATCCAGAAGCATAGAGCCGAGCAATTGATTTTACCTGAATGAAGTTATGGAAGGCATCAGACATGACTGTCCCTTGTCCAAAGAGAATGAGTAGGATCTCACCTGGCAGGAATAGAAGAAAGAAGCAGAGAACTGAGAGCAAGAACTTGAGGTGGCTGAGTGTGTGGCATTGTCAGGGGTGTGAAGAAGCCCCCGGTGAAAAGATCAAGACCATACGGTGAGAGTGAAGATTAAGGACACAGGTCTACCCTGCAGGCCCTTCCAGCCCTTAGTCCTCTGACTTGCTACACATTGTATCTACAGCCTTCATTTAAGGATATGCAATGTGGATGTCTACATTAGCAATCACTGGAGTTTAAGAAAGCATCTACCTCTCTAACCGAACACCTGAATTCCCTTGAACCAGTTTACCTAGTGTGTGGTGTATTTCAATGTGCATATCGGAACATCTGATATTTACTGAGCAAACGTGTTGAGCATGAAATCACTGTACAGCCTCCTCTCCATTTTGACTGGACCACCATAGGGGAGGGAGAGCCTCATGTCTTGCCTGCAGTCTCTGCTTTCTTCAGTCTGTGTCCTGCCTTCTGTGGGGCATTAATCGAATCACTCTGATTTCCTGGGTTCTGTGACCAGCTACTGCATAAAGCCTGTCCTCTTTGGCATGGCATTCAGCACCTTTCTTCATCCTTTGTGGTTTAGCCTTCAACACTATCTCCCACAGTTGTCACCCCTCCACAGTCACCCCATCTACCAACTTCCAGGTGACACTAAACCACTCCTCATCCAAAGAGTGTGCACCTGCAGTTTCTCTGACAGCCCAGAGCCGGTCACTCCTTCCTCTGCAGCTCTTTGCTCTTAACTGAATGGCAGTATGCTCCCCATCGCCCAGCTCTGTCTGAAACACTTAGATGTTTCCTCAAGCCTCACCTGGCTTGCTTTTCATGTGATCACTCAGCTGACAAATGTACACACCTTTAGTGACCATATGAAAAGCTGGCCTGTTCAATCTATAAATATTGTCACGATTAAGTGGTCACTACTTACAAAGAAATGTGTAGGGACGTTTTTAAGTATTTTCTTAATATTCTTAAGATAAATTCATCAACTCATTCACTAAATATATATTGAGCACCTCCTCTGTTCTGTGCACAGACTAGACACTGGTGATAGAGCAGTTGAGCAAGGCAGTGGTTAGCAAACCGCTACCAAGGAGCTTACAGAACATTCTAGATGGGAAAATAGATGGTAAGAAAAGAATAAACATGGCCCTGACAGGCTCCAGTAAGTCCTCATCAGCAAGGACTCATCAGCAGGAAAGAATGTCATCATTGCAGGGAGCTACCTGGATGGAGTGGTCAAGGATAGCCTCTCCAAAGAGGCAATGTTTGCATTGACACTTGATGAAGGAACACAGGTCAGCCATGAGAAGAGCTGAGGCAACAGCATCCTGAGCCAAGGATACAGCAAATGCAAAGGTCCATAGTGGGAAAGGGCTCTAGAGTAATTGGAAGGGAAAGGAACAGAGTGTGGATACTGGAAAAGTTCGAGAGGGAAAGAGCTAGGGCTGTCCTAAGAGTGAGAGAGAAAGCATGTGGAGTGTTAGTGGATGCTCAGTAAATGCTAGCAAGCAGTGAATCAATCATCATTGTCATCACATGAGTCTGGAAAGATAGAAGATAGATCACGCAGGTCACTGCAGCCCATGGTAAGAAATATGGGTTTTAACCTAAGGACTATTGCGAGTCATCAATGGGCTCTCAGAATTTTTCCTCTGGCTGCTGGTGAGGGTGTCGGGGGTGGGGTTAGGGGTTAGATTAGAGCAGGACAGGAACAGAAGCAGGGGAAGTAACTAGGAGGCCTTTGCAATAGTTGAGACAGGAATAAGAATGGCTAAAATTAACAACACAAGAAACAATAGGTGTTGGCGAGGATGCAAAGAAAGTGGAACCCTCTTGCATTATTGGTGGGAATACACACAGGTGTAGCCACTCTGAAGAACAGTATGGAGGTCCCTCAAAAAGTTAAAAATAGACCTACCTTACAAACCAGCAATTGCACTACTAGGTATTTACCCAAAGGATACAAAAATACAGATTTGAAGGGGTTGCACCCCGTTGTTTACAGCAGCTTGATCAACAATAGCCAAACTATGGAGAGAGCCCAAGGGTCCATCAGCTGATGAGTAAAGAAGATGTAAAGATGTGGTGTATGTGTGTGTGTGTGTGTGTGTGTGTGTGTATACACACACATGTATATATCACATATATATCATATACATAATATATATTTATATATTTGTAAACCACATATATATGTGTGTGTATGTTTATATACCACATATATATAATGGAATATTACTCAGCCATCAAAAAGAAGGAAGTCTTGCCATTTGCAGCAACATGGATGGAGCTAGAGGGTATTACGCTAAGCGAAATAAGTCAATCAGAGAAAGACAAATACCATATAATCTCACTCATATGTGGAATTTAAGAAAAAAAACATGTGAACATATGGGAATGGGGAAAAGAAAAAGAGGAGAAAGAGAAACAAGTCATAAGTGACTCTTAATGATAGGGAACAAACTGAGGGCTGATGAGGGAGGTGGGTGGGGGATGGGCTAGTTGGTGATGGGGATTAAGGAGCACATTTGTCATGATGAGCGCTGGGTGTTGTATGTAAGTGATAAATCACTGAATTCTTCTCCAGAAGCCAATATCACACTTTGTGTTAACTAAAAAATATATATATTTAAGTAATAATACTAATTGGGACAAGAACTTCATAGGAATTTTTTAAACACTTTTATTTTGTCTTCATATAATTCATAAAAATGAAATTGTGCTTTTTGAGTCAGCTATAGACTTTTGACACAAGATATGTGTATCTTCTGGTGTCCATGTTTAATGATGGGTGGATTTATGCTGCTCTCTCAAGAATGCCGCTGGCTGCTTCCAACGCCAACCATCAATTCTCTGATTCTCTGGATACTACCTGCGTGCCCCACAGTTCAGTTCAATTCTGACACTAACCACCTGGCATTAGTGTCAGATCCCACAATTTAAACTGCTCTGTTCCACAAGACTGCCCTCACTCCAGACATCAGCCACCAGTCCCAGGGCACCTTACCTCTGACCACCTGGCTATAAATCCCAAGTTCCATCACCCCCTCCTCAGGTTCAATAATTTGCTAGAATGGCTCACAGAACTCAGGAGCACATATTACTTACTATTATCAGATTTTCATGAAGGATACAGTTCTGGAACAGCCAAATGCAAGAGATGCACAGGGTAAAGAAGCGGGGGACAGTGCATGGAGCTTCTGAACTTTACTTGGACATCTTCCAGCACCTCAATGTGTTCACCAACCTGGAAGCTCTCCAAACCCTGTCATTTAGAGGGCTTATGGAAGTGTCATCATGTTGGCATGATCCACGCAATCTCTGCTGCTCCTAGCTCCCCAGAGGTTGAGGGGGGAGAGGATGAAAGTTACAGGCTTACTAATCAAGGTTTGGTCTTTCTGGACACATGCCACCATTCTGAAGCTATCTGGGGGCCCACCCAGAGTCACCTCTTTATGTCAAAAGATATTCCTAGCATTCCTAACACTCAAGAAATTCAAAAGGATTTAGGATCTCTGTGTCAGGAACCAAGGACAAAGGCCAAATATATGTATTTTTTATGATGCCCCACCTACCATTGGACTAATTTAAGTATTTTATCTGAGGAGAACACTCTTGTTTATTGCATCTAAAATAAAATATATGGATAAATAAAATAAGTTAACTTCCAATATCCATTCCAATATGCATTCTTTGAGAGAGCAGCATAAATATAAGTACAGCAAAAATCTTCCTGAGTGGCATATGTCATGCCAGGTAAACCTTGTCATTTTGACTTCCCTGTGCATTACCCTCAGAACCCCATTAGTTCCCAAAGAACAGGCTTGGTGATTTTGGTGTGTGTTTGTAGAGGCAAATATTTAGCTCACTGAATGAGTGTTCAATAAATGTTTCCCAAATACGTGAATGAATACTCTGTGTTATGGACTGAATATTTGTATCCCTTCCCCAATTCACCTGTTGAAATCCTAACCCTCAATGTGACGGTTTTAGGATGTAGGGATTTGGGGCACCCGGCTCAGTGGTTGAGCATCTGTCTTTAGCTCAGGTCATGATCCCAGGGTCCTGGGATCGAGTTCCACATCAGGCTCCCTTCCGGAGCCTGCTTATTCCTCTGTCTGTGTTTCTGCCTCTCTCTGTGTGTCTTTCATTAATAAATAAATAAAATCTTAAAAAAAAAAAAAGGATGTGAGGATTTGGGGATGTGAGTAGGTCATGAGGATGGAGTCCTCATGGATGGGAATAGTGCCATTATAAGAAGAGATTTCTCTTTCTCTCTCTGCAGGCAGCCACCAAGGAAGGCCATGTGAATACATAACTAGGAAGAAAGACCTCACCGAGAACCCAACCCTGCTGCACCCTGACCCCAAACCTCCAGCCTCCAAAACTGGGAGAAACAAAAGTCTGCTGTTTATACCCCCCAGTCTATGGTATTATAGCAATTGAGCTGACTGCACCTTGGCATCAAATGGACCCTTCCCTTCAGTGGTTTGTAATCCATCTGGGGAGAAAACAGAGGCGCGAACACTTGAATAATTATTTTCACAATCCTCATGGGATAAGGTGCTGGTGTGTGGCTGGAGTTAAGTTGGGTTCCAAACAGTCTCGCAGTGTGTCCCTCGGTGCATCTCCTCCACTTTCCCATCATTTTCTGCAAAGGGCAGTCATGAGAAGTACATAATCCACATGAAGTGCTTAGAGCAGAGCCTGGAATGCATTACAAATGCCATCAATCTGAACCCCAAAGAGGATATCATTTTTGTGCGGAGTAGCACCGGGCTAAGGCTAAAAGTTGTCTGTTTGGGTTCCTTAGAAACAAGATTAATAATGAGATGTTGGAAAGCCTGTGGGCTCCGGCATCCTGTGAACAGGGGAGGCTCAACCTCAACCTGAGCTCAAAGGCTCAAGGTCTTGGGTCTTCCAAAGAGCAGCTGTCGTTGGCAGCCCCTTCCCCGCCTCTGGGACCTTGGCTGGGTGCTCCTCAGTGGGGCTGGGGAGGGTCAGCTGGGGAAGGGTCCAGGGCAGGCTGCGGCGGGAGCGCCTCCAAGAAGCCGGCTGGGCCGCGGGGGGCTGGGGGAGGCCGGAGCCCACGCCCGCCCGCCGCGCTCAGCTGAGCGCTGGCCACGGTGCTGGCACCGAGGCTCCGGGGAAGCGTGACCTCTCGGTTTGTTCTCTTCTGCGCAGACCGGCTTCCAGGGGGGGCTCCCGGCGCCCGCCACCCGCCGGCGGGGCAGGGAAGGGAGATGGAGTCCTCAGCCCGCTTCCGCACAAGCCCACCTGGCCGCGCACCCCCTCCAGCTGGAACGCCGCGGCCGGCGCCCTGGCAGCACCGTGGATCGAAACCGCGAGGAGCCAAACTGCTCTCCTTCCCCGCCTCCCCCGCTCGCTCAGCCTCACCCCTCCCGACCGTCGCTATCAAAGGCATGCCACACCTCAGAAAACCCAACTGGAGGAGCCAGCCGAAAATTAAGGTGATGTGCCAAGCCCCTGACACATCAAATTCTTCAACTGCACTTAAAATGGTATCTGACACATTTCTAGAGCATGACATTTTTACATAAGACTGGATGCGGTTATGGGACTATCTGCCCATCTTCTAAAGCTTCTCTTTGCTGCCCCGGATCTAGTTCAATGACACAGTCTGTTGCTCTTCCTCTCCATTATCTTTCGCTTCTTCTATTTATGCAGTATATTCATTTATATTGGAATTTTTCATGTATTTTATCTTTAGTGTAAGGAGGCAAAAGATCACAGCAACGGAGTCTGGCTGCCAGGGTTGGAATGTCAGCCTCCCCACCTACTAGCGGGTGACCATAACCTCTCTGTGCCTCAGTTGCCTGATGTGGAAAAATGGGGTTTCTGTGAAGCACAAATGAGATCACGTATGCAAAATACTTGAAGGAGCGCCTGAAACGCAGGAGGCCCTCCCCCCGTTGGTAATCTCCGCATTCCCCGAGCCTCTGGTCAGTTACTCATGTCATTACCTTGTCCCTTTGTTAGCTCCATTCATTACAAACATAGCAGGCATTTAGTTCATTCGTCAGACTTTTTAATGGAATTGTTAAGTATTTTAATTTATGGTGATGATAGAAATAATATGAAATAGCAGCAGTTAATATTTACCTAGTGCTTCCTGTGTGCTGGCCTCTCTGCTCAGCTATTTACACGTATCACCTCATCTAATCTGTCTAATTACCAGTTTCCAAAGGCTGGACATGGGCTCGTATTGGCACAAGACTACACTTGGTATCAGTCTAAAGTCAAGACATCAGAAAGCATTTTTCCTCAAAGATATGTTCATTTGAAGAAATTAATTCTTCTTGCTTTTTTTTTTTTTTTGGTCTTAAAAGATTCCTCCTTTTATGGTGAGGGTAGATGATAGTTTCTTTTCTTGAACATTCCTACTTGGAAAAATAAGACTGGTAGCCCTGTGTTGGTCACTAGACTTTGGTTTGGGTCCACTAAATCCAACAGTCTGAAATCTGTAAATCTGTTCTTCATCACAAATCTGATAGGTAGATACTGTGATTCTCATTTTACAAATGAGAAGGCAAGACTCAGAGAGGTTATGGGACTTGCCCAAGGTCACACAGCTACAAAAGGAGAGCCCAGCATCCTAGCTCTTAAGTTCTTGATGATAACATTGATTCATTCATGGAATGAATACCCACCACATGCAGGACACCCACCTCACTTCATTCTCACACCTGCCCTGGGAGGTGGTGTGAGCCCCCATTTTACAGAATAATGGAACTTGAGGTGGTTAGGTATTTGCCAAGGCCCTAGAATCTGAAAATATAAACACAGCATTGGAGCATACTTCTCGGATTCCAATTCATTTTCCTTTTGCACCTACCATGTGCCAGATACCCTGATGGAAGCTAAGACTATCAGAAATAGCGCAGGGGCACCTGGGTGACTCAGTGGTTGAGCATCTGCCTTTTGCTCAGGTCATGATCCCGGGATCCTGGGATCGAGTTCCACATCAGGTTCCCCATAGGGAGTCTGCTTCTCTCTCTGCCTGTGTCTCTGCCTCACTCTGTGTGTCTCTCATGAATAAATAAATAAAATCTTTTTAAAAATCAAAAAAGAAAGAAACATAAAAAATGTTCTCTGGCCTCAAGGAGTTCATGGTCTGCGCAAGGAGACATTCAAGTTATGATGCTTTCTGATAAGGCCTGTACTGAGGTGTGTCTAAGGTACTTTGAGAGCACTAGGGAGGGAGAAGTTTATTTTGACAGATGTTTCTGACAATATTGCCGTATCTTACCATATTGTATTTTAACGAAACTTATATGAACCTTAGGGTTTTTATGTCTTGTGAACACTTGGCAGGATATCTTTTCCATTAAGAGCATATTTCTTGTATTATATATAACATGATGCTCTGAATAGTCATTTGGTGAGGATCTTCTGACATCCTAGAAGCTAACACAGTTTAAAGATTGAAAACCATTTTTAATAATACAAAAGACATGAAATGAAACACTTTGAATTCTGAAGGCTCTATTTTACCCGAAAGTGACAGGACATTTCTCCTTGTGCCATTAACTGTGCCAGGTCAGCACTTTGGCAAGAGACGGAGAACCTGATTGTACACTCCTCCCTCTCACCTCACCGCTACATTCAGAGTTTTTTTAAAAAAAGGTTTTATTTATTTATTTGAGAGAGAGAGAGCAGTAGCGAGAGAGTGAGAACATGAGCAGTGGGAGAGGGAGAAGCAGACTCCCCCCTGAGCAGGAAGCCGGACACAGGGCTCGATCCCAGGACCCTGGAATCATGACCCAAGCCAAAGGCAGACACTTGACACACTGAGCCACCCAAGTGCCCCCACACATTCAGATTTCTATCTAACGGTTTATAAATAGTAAGATGGGAGGAAATACCAATAGCAGCTGAAGGTTAAATTACATCACAGCCAAAAACAAAAACAAAAACAAAAAAACAAAGAAAAAAGGTATAAAATATGAATTCTTCTTTAATCCCCAAAGAGGTAGCTGGTGAAATGTCCTCAGGCCAAATTCTTCCTGGGAGCTGTGCTGTGGAGGCTGAGTCAGACAGGCTGAGCACAAGAAACTCCCACTGACGTCAGTGCACATTTGGGGAACAGGCTCTTCAGGCTGCAGTCATGCAAGCAGCCTTCCAGCCAAGTCTTGCCCTTGGACTTCACCTTTGAGGGTTAACACATCACCGTGTTTTCAAAGGTGTGGGCAGCCAGCTGGCTTCTGTCATAGGGTATTGGGAATTGCCAAGTCTCAACCTTTGGAGAGGGATACGTTTCCTGGCCTACCAGGGCACATGTCTCTGTAGTTTACAGTGTCCTTGAAACTGGTTCATTCCAAGTAAATGATTGTCTAGCCCAACACACAGAGGCTGGGCTTGCATCATCCTATACGTCTCGTTTTGTTTTTTTTTTTAATCAATTTCCCAATTTTCACTCTTTAACAAATATTTATTGAAGGACTTAGTGTAAGAAAGGTCCAGACACCCAGAAGAGTAAACATAGACCTATGTGGTTCAATCCTGCATGAAGCTTAGGGTCTAGTTGAAAGCCAGACAATCAATCAAATCAATCCCACTAGTGACTGTGTAATACCAAATAAGAATTAATAGACTCGGGAGGAAAAGCAAGCTGTTTAAGAATGAATAATAAAAGAAGCTGACCTAGATTGAGGCGTTACGTGTGAGGAGGGTGAGGAGGAGATTTGAGGCAAAAGCAGAGAAACTGGGGAGCAGGGGCAGCATGGTGAGGCACCCAGAGCTGAGCAGAGCTAGGCCAGGTAGGGCCTGCAGGGTCAAGTGTGAGCCTTGTCCTAAGAATAATGAGGGCTTCCAAAGGGTTCTAAGGTCGGGGTCATATCTGATGTGGTCAGACATGCCTCTGGCAAAGCTGCCCCAACAGCTCTGTAAAGAAGAGCGGGGTGGGAGGTTGCTAGTGAGTAGGAAGGCCAACTAGGAGATTATCATGGCAGTCCTCTCATGGTCCTGTTGGTACCGCGGCCTGGGGTAAGCAACCATGGAGGGAGAGGGGGAAAAAGATACCTCAGGTGAATGTGGCTGGACATAAGCATGAGAGAGAAGGAGGTTTTAAGGAGGGTGCCTGACCTAGCTTCCACAGTGAAGTTTGGAGAGAAAAAAATTGATACAGAAGATACATATATACTGTTGGAATGTGTACTTGTTCACACAGAGTCGGCCTACGTCTTGTTGAACATTTATGCAGGCGTATTCTTTAAGTCACCCATTTCAATTAGAGTTACATGTATCAGCATGGATCAATGTAAAAATATAATGTTGAGCAGAACGAAAAACAACTTGCAGCATGTGTGTAGTATTATACTATTTGTATACAGTTTTAAAATATGTAAAACAATACTATGAATTATTTATGAATTCATATATCCATGGTTTAAGAATATGCAAATAAATGATAAACACCAAATTTAAGAGAATGATTGCCCCTGAGAGGGAGGAAAGGGAATGGCTTTGGGAAGGGGTACTCGGGAGCCTTCAACTGTACCCATAAATGTCCTATTTATTTTTTTAAAACATCTGATGCAAGCAGAGCAAGCATGCTAAAGTTTGACAAGTTTAAAGAGAAGATTTCTAGGTGCCTAAAATATTTCAAATTTCTTTAAGGTTCACAGTCTTAGTGGGGAAATAATAATTGTTACAAGAGAGGCATTGATAAAATATTATGGGAGGGCTGGAAAGGAAAAAATTGATTCTAGCAGGAGAATTTACACTGCTAGCTTTCTCATCAATAGAAATGTGGGCAATATATGTGCCTGGTACTTTGAACTCAATAAACATCTAAGCACCATCACGTTAGCTCTTAGAAGCACAAGTGTGACTGTGCATGGTCTGTAACATCAAAGCTTACATGGTCTAGAAAGGGAACAGACTTCACAGACACAACGAAGTGGTAGCCAGTGAGTGCTGTGTTAGGGTTGAGCAAAAGGTTCTGAGATCCCTACATCTGCCTGGATACGAGGGGAAAAGCAGAATCTCCAAGAAACAGAAATACATAGGAAGAGAGAAGAGGAAGGGCAAGAGAGGTGGCAGGTACAGAATATATAAAGGTGGAAAGCCATAAAAAACTCAACATGACTAAAAATGAGCCTTGAGAGGGACCAGTTTATGAATGGCTCTGCACAGGGTGCTGAATGCCTGCCTCCTCCTAATAAATATTTGCAGGAAGGTGGAAAAAATCTCTATCTCAACCTACAGCCAAAGAGCAGCCCATGGCAGCATTCTATCAGGAGAGTGGCAGGATGTGACTAGGAATGGCATGAAGGGAAATTTTGGCTGGGGTTGAGGGGCGCAGAGGTGGGAAAAGACAGGAAGCTGTCACCCTGGTGCAGGGGAGGGCTCCTGTGACCTGAGTAATAGGGAACGAGAGACAAGAGTCTCATTTGAGAGAAATGTTTAAAGTCAGAGTCAGGAGAACTGAATAATTTATTAGTGGTAGGAGATAACCCAAAGAAATAGGTGGAACACCTTCCCCCTTTTTTAAAATTCCCATTGGCTGGTTAGATGGACTCCCTAAAGATACACTTTTCATGAGATAAAAATGTGTCTATTTGAAGTATATGGTTGGATACATTTTGACAAATGTACACACCCACAACCAAATGTCACCGCAAACAAGACAGGGTATTTCCATCATCCAGAAAGTTGTCTTATGCCTTCTACAGTCAGGAAACAACTCCCCCACCCTCCCCAACCGGGAGTAACCACTTACAAGGTTTCTATCCCAATAAATTAGCTTTGCTTTTTCTAGAATTTTGCATAAATAGAATCATACAATATGCATTCTTTTTTGGTCTGGTGGCTTTCATTCAGCATAATATTTTTGAAATGCATACAGGATGTTGCCTCTGTTAGTAGTCTGTGCCTTTGTGCTGAGTACTATGCGATTGTGTGGATGTACCACATTTTATTTATTTAGCCACCTACTGATGGATGTTTGAGCTGGCTTCAAGTTGGGGCTATTACAAAGAAAACTGTTATGAACATTAACGTGCATGTCTTTGTGCAGATGATGTTTTTATTTCTCCTGGGGGAAATAGCTAGGGGTTGAATTGCTAGACAATGTGGCATATGTAAACTTAACTTTATAAGAAACTGCCAAACATTTCTCCAAGTGGGTGTATCATTTTATATTCACACTAGCAGCAAATGTTGCTCCATATCCACGCTAACACTTGCATTGTCAGCCTTTTTTATTTTAGACATTTTTTTGTGGGTATATAAAGGGATCTGGTGATATTAGTCTTCATTTATCCGATACCTGGTGATGTTATGCATCTTTTCATGTGCTTGTCCACTTGTATGTACCCTTTTCTATATTTGAACCTTTTGGTTATGAGTTCTTTATGTATCTTGAGAGACCAGGAAGATAGAACAAGCATTCGCTGAGATAAGAAGCAGTGGGGGAAAACAGTTTTGAAATAATGGAGAGGGAGACAGAAACAACAAGCTCAGCTTTGAGCCCCTATGGTTAAAGCACAGGTAAGATATTTAGGTTGAAATGCAGGAAGAAAGCCAAAAATGGCGTTCTGGAGCCTAAGAGAGAGCAATCCAAAAACATGTTGAATTTCGAGAAGTAGAGTCCCATCTGACAGTGGCAAATATCATGAAAAGGTTGAGTAATGGCTGAAAAAAAGTAGATGTTCATATTTCAGCTGTGGTTTTTGTTATTTTTGGTTGTTTTTTTTTAATTTTTATTTATTTATGATAATCACAGAGAGAGAGAGAGAGAGAGAGAGAGAGGCAGAGACACAGGCAGAGGGAGACGCAGGCTCCATGCACCGGGAGCCTGACGTGGGATTCGATCCCGGGTCTCCAGGATCGCACCCTGGGCCAAAGGCAGGCGCCAAACCGCTGTGCCACCCAGGGATCCCAATTTTTTGTTTTTTTTTAAAACTGTGGGTGACAATCTGTTAGAAATCAGTTTAGTGGAACTTTACCAGCATTTTTTTAAAAATGAGATAAAATGGAAAAGTGCCTTGCAGGTACTAAGGTTAAGTGTACTTTCATGAAACTGTTTTGTTATACGTGTGCCTTACATACTGGAGTAGAGTGGAAAATATATCTTTCACTTTGGATTATGGCAAAAGAAAATCTTAGAAGAAAAGAAGCCACAAATGTCCTTCCAATGCTATCCTAGTATATGGTGGTGGCCAAGGATGTGGACCTAGTCATATCAGGGTTCATCTGGTCTCCTCCTCATTAGATGGATAATCTGGAAGTTTTTAATTCTCATTTTCCTTAAACTAGATTGGGAATAATCATAATATTTACCCCAACGTGCTGTGGACGGGGCTGCTTTTGTGCACAGGGGAGCCCTGCACCCTCTCCCTCAAAACAGAAGCAGGCAGTATAGCCTGGCTGGATTTTAGCCCTGGGCCCCTCTGCTGGGCTGCCGGGTGTAAGACCAACATGCACAGGCTTTTGCCCCATGAGGATTAAAAGGCTTATGCTTGTAAACTACTGTGCACAATGCCAGGAACAGGCAAGCTCTTTACAACCATAGTTTGCTGTCATTAGTAGTTGTTATTCTTGAGAAGAAGCCAGGTCCCCCATTAAATTAAGGAAATGGAGAGGCGCTTGGCTGGCTCAGTTGGTTAAGTGTCTGCCTTTGGCTCAGGTCATGATCCCAGGGTCCTGGGATCAAGCATCGTGTTGGGTTCCCTGCTCAGGGTTGAACCTGCCTCTCCCCTTCTCTCCCCCTCTGCCCCTCCCCCTGCTCATGCTCTTGCTCTCTCTCTCAAATAAATAAATAAAATCTTTTTTAGAAAAAGGAAATGGAGATAATGCATGCAGATTAACCTTAAAAAGCTTGGTTGAAGAGCACCTGGGTGCTCAGTTGGTTAGGCATCTGACTCTTGATTTCAGCTCAGGTCATGCATGATCTCAGGATCCTGGGATCGAGCCCCATGTTGGACTCCATGGAATCTGCTTTGACCCTCTCCCTCCCCTCACTTGTGCTCTCTGTCTCTGTCTCTGTCTCTCTCTCTCTCTCTCAAATAAATACATAAAATCTTAAAAAAAAAGGTGTGGTTGAAAAAAACCCACCCAAATATTTATTAACTAATGAACCAAATATGGTAAACCCACACAATGGAATATTATTCAGCCATAAAAAGAATGGGAATGCTGATATGAACTGGATGAAGCTAGCTAAGTGAAAGAAGCTAGTCACACAAGTCCACAGACTGAATGGGAAGTACTCAGAATGAACAAATCCATTGAGGCAACATGTAGATTTAGTGGTGGCCAGGGCCTCAGGGGAAGAGGGAATAGGGTGTGACCACTTCATGGATGTAGGGTTTCCTCTCAGGGTGATAAAAATGTTCTGGAACTAGACAGTAGTGGTAGCTGCACAACATTGTGAATGTACAAAATGCCATTAAATTGTACACTTTAAAATGATAAGTGTTATGTATATTTTACCATAATTAGAAAAATGGAGTGTGCCTTGGTGCTTCTGTTGGTAAGTGCCAGACTCTTGATTTGGGCTCAGGTCATGATCTCAGGGCTGTGAGATGGGGTCCTGACTGTGAGATGGAGAGTCTGCTTGAGAGTCTCTCTGCTCCCCCTCAAATGAATAAATAAATTTTTTTTAAGAAAAGCCTTGTACAACTTAAAGAAGCTCACAGCCCTTTTACCATCTCCTCAAGCTATATTTCCTGCCCCTCCCCCAAAAACAGTTTGGTTGGGAGCACAACAGAAGGATTAGCTCAAGATGATGGTAGTGCTGAAGGAAGGTTTTGGGAGTAGGGAGTGCAATGTGGGCGGAAGAGGAAGGCCAGGAAAGGGGAAAGTGATTGGAGTAAAGGGAAACAATTTCCCCAGTGCAGAAAACTTCTGTCCATCTCCCCCAGTGGCACAAATTTCTGTGCAGCTTTGAAGATTTCTTAAGGACCTGTGCTACTCGCTGAGCAGGCTTTGATGCCACCAGGACAATCTTTCTGTCAGAAGGACCCTTAGGAGTTGAGGTAGGCATGAGGGATCCTTCCTGCCCTCATTAGACATGGAGCCTATATTACTGCTGCTCTCCTAAGGGAGAGAGGAATAATTGGAGAGATAATTAATAATAATAATCCCCCCAACTGCCTCTCTGGCAGGTGCTTGGCTATGGCCCCAGGAGCTTGGAAGCGAAATAACTCTTTATCATAAACTGATTTTTCAGTGAATGGGACTATTGGTATTAATAATCAGAGTCAATTTGCTATTATGTACACTAGTGAGTGGAACAACAATGTATATATAATCTGAAGCACAAGATGGTTTTTTAAATGCTTTGCATTGTGTTACAGGTATTTGACTCTCCTTCAATATATTTACTTTCTTGATTATGTCTGACCTGAGCTCATTTAAAAATCATTTTGCATTCCTAAAAATGGGCCACAAAGGCAGCCTCTCCTGGCTACTTTCTTTCCCCAAACAAGCTTGGCACTCCCCATTCTTTTTTCTTTCTTTCTTTCTTTCTTTCTTTCTTTCTTTCTTTCTTTCTTTCTTCTCTCTCTCTCTTTCTTTCTTTCTTTCTTTTTTTTTTTACAATTTATTTATTTATTTGAGAGAGAGCATGAGCAGGGGAAGGGGCAGAGGCAGAGGGAGAGGGAGAAGCAGACTCCCTGCTGAGCATGGAGCCCACCGAGGAGCTGGATCTCGGGACCCCAAGATTATGATAGAGCCAAAATCCAGAGTTGGACACATAACCTACTGAGCCTCCCAGGCGCCCCACCACCTCCTAAGATATTTTTTTTAAAAGATATTTTGATCTTATACTAAAAACCAATTTTTAAAAATTGTATAAGCAGAATCACCAAGAGCAAGACACATCAGAACAATCATGGCAGAATTAATGAGTCTCAGTCTAATTTGCCATAAAATATTTCGACCATATCTACTAGTGAATAATATTTAAATCTCCTTGTTAGTCATTCATTCAGTAAACAATTTTCGAGGGCCATGTAGCAGGTGCAGGAGATGCAGAAATAAATAAGATGTGATCATTGCTCTCAATGAACCACGTTATAGTAGAGGAAACAGACATAGAAACAAATATTTGCTCTCAAATTCAATAAATAGATAAAAAAAGCAATCAATTCAGCCTGGGGTTGAGAACTTCAATAAGGAAGCACATGAGAGCTATCTAAAATTATTGCCTTCTGTAGCCTTAAGATTTCACATAGGTAGATCCCACCCAATCAGAAATAATTATTCCCCTGTGTGCCTCAGACTCTGTCTAAATTATTATTGATATTTTAATTTTTTTCATTTATTATTATTAGTTTTGTTGCATTATTACTGTTTGGCTTTTAAAGAACACATTCCAGCATCTTTCCATTAACCTAAAAGAATAAGTTAAAAAGAGTAACTGCTTGGGATACCTGGGTGGCTCAGTGGTTGAGTGTCTGCCTTTGACTCAGGTGGTGATCCGGGAGTCCTGGGATCAAGTCCCACATCAGGCTCCCCATAGGATGATTCACTTGTTTAAGCCATCCTGCCTATGATATTTTGTCACAGCAGCCCCAGGTGACTGATGGATTAGCCTAAGATCACTCATATCAGACATTAACTAATAAACAAAATCTTGGGCCCTGTGCTCCACTTCAGACTAACTGAATAAAAATTTATGTAGGGAAGGGAATAGAAAACTGGATTTTAAACAAGGGCCTCTCATGATGATAATAAAACATAGTAAGTAGGAAAGGTTCTCATCCACACTGAAGTTTTCACATGCAGACAGCTTGCTCATTTTATAGAAGAGAAAACTGGAGTCCAAAGAAGAGAAGCAGCATGTGGAGCAGAACCTGCAAGCCAGGTCTCCTCATCCTGAGCTTGCTGCCTTGTCCACTGCCCCAGCGGGGGCCCTGAAAATGTGCTGTTGGAAGCCAAATCTGGACCCAGAGCACAGATGTCCCAGCAATGCTGACTGGACTCCAGTAATCTGACTCACGAAAACTGAGATTTAAGCAGGTGTGGGCATGGTGTGAAGGAGGGCCACGAGCTCCCTATCTCTTAGCCTTGCCCAGGCCATGCCCTTTGCTAAAACAACCCCACCAAGTGGACTCTTAATTATTCTGCAGTTAGGTTCCATTCCAGTCCCTCAACCCTTCCTCTTGGGGACACCTGGTGGCTCAGAGGTTGAGTATCTGCCTTCAGCTCAGGGTGTGATCCCGGGGTCCTGGGATCAAGTCCCACATCGGGCTCCCCACAGGAATCCTGCTTCTCCCTCTGTCTGTGTCTCTGCTTCTCTCTGTGTGTCTCTCATGAAGAAATAAATAAAAATATTTTTAAATGAATAAATACGAACATACATACATACATACATACATACATAAATCCTTCCTGCTACAGGTGAAAATTAGTTCTTATTTTTTCCACCTGGCAAAGAAAAAACATTGTATATAACAACCCCCATTTAATTAAATGTATAACCAATACATTTCCAGTTTTTTTCCTTGAGCAAACAACCAACTTTGTGGGGTCCTTAGGCAAGGCCCATTTCTTTACCCTTTCATCAATGTGTTTGTTTTTATAGTTTTCCAAATGCTTCCTAGAGTGTGGGGGCCCCAAACTAGCCACAATAAAAATTTAATATACAGTTATTAAGTAAGTCTATAAATAAATAAAAGAATGATTTTCCTTTATTCCCTCCTTCTGTGTTGGTTATGAGTTTCCACTGCCAGAAAGAATAACCTGTAAGAACAAAAAAAAGGACTCAAGTGTTTACTCATGGGAAATCTGTCATGCAGAATGTTAGCTTTTGAGACATGCAGATCCGTGGTGTCAGTCCTAACACCTGACCTGGTGTCACATGGCCCTCTTCGTGTCTTTAGATACCGTTCATTTTCTATCTTCTGATTGCTTTGTCTGTTACCTCAATCTTGTCTTTATCATCTCTCATTATAAAGCACTTTCTTTTCTCTTTTAAATAATGGGAAATAGATAGATAGATAGATAGATAGATAGATAGATAGATAGATAGAAATTGTTGTCATGGAAAACCTCAGTTCTGCTATTTACCTAGGTACAGCAGGGGCTCAGAGACAGGCAGGAAAGGACTCTTCAGGGACCAGAAGAGATCCCAGGCACATTCAAGTCGCTATGCAGATAAGCAAGGGCCTGAATGAGGTCAGGCTGGGGCTATATTTAATGTTTTACCAAAACCAACTGGATCTTGTCACTCCCCTGCTCAAACACACACACACAGACATGCATAGTTTAACATGGATCTTGGCATGGAAAAGTATGAAATACATGCTAGCAATTAAATATGAGAAGAAGGAGAGGGAGGTTGGGAGTGGGCAGGAGAGAATTTTCCAGGCAGCCAGAGCATGCTTTCAAGGATAATGGAAGAATTTGTTAATGGACATGTCTATATGGGAGAAAATGCTTGATTAGGGGTATTTTCAGGGGCTCTAAGCCACATGAGACTTGAGGAGTGTACCACCTAAGTGTTATACCCTTAGGATCAGAAAAGGTAGTAGTTAATATAAGCAGACAGTCTGTCAAGCATCAGTTCTGTTCACCAAGAGCCATCTGGCTAGATCTGTTACTAGCATTGCCATCACAGGAGCCTAGCCTCAAATCACAGAGTTGGAAAGGGCTCCGGAAATCACCACATCTGATATTCCACCCAGGTACGATAACAGCACTACCTCACAAGATTGTGGTGGGAATCCATGAGTTAATATTTGCAAAGCACTTGGAATAGTGTCTGACACATAAAAAGGCCCCCATGAGTGTCCATTGAATAAAGAAACACCATTTGTGGAGTGTGGGCACCAATCAAGGGGTTGCACATACTTGTCAATATTTCACCCTCTCCTGGATCCTTATTCCACTTCAAATAGGAGGAAACTCAGCAAGAGGAAATGACTTGTCCAGTACTTACTGGTAGCATGTGGTGTTGCTGGGATCCAAACTCAGTTTGATTTCTTTTCTTTTTTTTAAGATTTTTATTTTATTTATTCATGAGAGACAGAGAGTCAGAGACACAGGCAGAGGGAGAAGCAGGCTCCGGAGGGAGCCCGATGAAGAACTTGATCCCAGGACCCAAGGATCACGCCCTGAGCTGAAGGCAGATGCCCAACCACTGAGCCACCCAGGTGTCCCCAAACTCAATTTCATTTCAAAATCCACGTTGCTCCTACTGTTAGCCTTCATATTCCAGTGCCCTTGACAAGAAGCCTTGTGGGGCCCTGCACACTTTTCCAGGCAGGATTCATCCTTCTGAGAGTGGCCCATTCTATAGGTAGAAACAAGCTTTATTTAAAAAAAAAAAAAAAAAAAAAAGTCTTCTTTATATTGAGCAGAAGTTTGTGTCATGTGGTTTCTCCTCTTTGGGCTACATGGAGAAAGTGTCATCAGATACCTGCCAGCGGCTCTCAGGAGAGATAACAAACCTGGAACCTGAAAATCACTCCCCAGACCAGTTTCCCCAGTGTGTACAACAAGGTGACTAATCCATGGGGTTGGGTCAGACTGGAAGAGGAGGGTTTGAGTGCCAGGCCTCTGTGTCCTTGAGTTTTTGCTTTGAAGAGACTCCGGGGCCTCTCTTCAGATGGTTACACCTACAGCGGGACTGGCAACTCTTGCTGGGGTGCGATGGGGGCAGAGCCAGGGGTACCCCTGAGAACATGGCTCCTGTGGCCTTTCTTGTGCCAGAGCCCCAAGCTTTAATCACAGCAAGCCCCACTGTGACCAAGGACGGCTGGTGCCATCATGTTAGTGTCCAGTGGGGGTTGCAGGTCGGAGGCAGCTGCCAGAAGGTGTCACTGGAGAACACTCCAAGGAAAGAAGAGACCATGAGCCTGTGCTGCTTGCCCCTAGGACAGTGGTTTACAAACCAGAGCTCTGCAGACTGGCACACTGCATCCCCAACCCAGCTCTGGCACCTAAATCACCATGGACCTCCGGCATCTCTGTCTCCTCTCCTTCCCTTCCCCTCCTCTCCATAAAGAGGCTGGTAATAATGGCTCCTACTCTGTACCGTTGTTCTTAACAATTGACTGAGATAACTGGGGCAGGGGTTACGAAAAGCACTTGGCCTTCCCCAAGTGTTCAATTAACATTAGTTATTATTATGTGGAAGTTTCACATACATACAATTCTCCGAGACTTGCAGCAAATAGGCCAGGGCCCATCTGACAGCTGAGGTTTAGAAAATGAAGCCATTTGACCACAGGCACTGAGGTTTAAATGGAGGTGTGCAGCCTTGGAGAAAGAAGCCTGCAGACCCAGGAAATCAGCCCCACTGGGTGGAGGGGTGGAGGAGACAGAGAAGATGGAAAGGGGAGTGGGAACAAGAGGTGCTCAACCCTGGCCCTGAAACACCACAGAGTTCTGTGAATAAGAGGCCAAAGGAAAGCCCAAAAGAAGAAGGCACGCTCACTGGCCCACATGAAGCCATCATAAAAGGGTCACCTGGAGTGTATGCTGGGCAGATGATCGGTGACTTGTTCCAGGAAGAAAGCCCTCCAACGCCTCTGCCTTCCTAACTCCCTCATCCTGCTGGGAAAGTATCCACATAGATCCAGTCTCCATGCCCCAAATCCCTCCCACCTCCTCTCTAGTAACTGCTGTCCTAGACTCCTTCAATAAAGTTCCGAAGGGGATCTGAATATGCCACCCCAAAATAATGCCACTGTAGCATAAGGAGTATTTTGAATTACAGACAATTAAGAACCAGCAAACACCTAAAGAGCTATTTGCTCTCCCCCTGTCCACCTAAACACAGATAAACATTTCCCTTTGCTAAGGCATTCCCCCTCCTATCTCCCATACCAGGAGGAGAGCAATTCTTATGCCTGGAGGCAGATAGTGGGCATCAAGATGAGTCTGCACAAACCTTAATAGAAAAATCCTTATCTTCCATTATATTTAACCTTATATTTAGACACACACCCTCATCAATTTATTGCCCCTAGTAGTTCTTTTCCTTTGTCTTGTTATGTCTCTTCAAATGTATTCTCCTTGTTAAGATGGCATATAAGCCCCCAGGTCTTTAATGCCTCTCTGGGTCTTTATTTCTTTTCTATGACAGCTTCTGCATGCATACAAATTAAAATATTTTTTTTACAAATTAAAATATTAACTTTAAATAAAATGTGTATACCTTTTCTCCTGTTAATTTCTCTTATGTCAGTTTAATTTACAGGCCCCCGTTACATAACTTAAGAAAGTAGATGAATAGATTTTTTTTCCTTTCCTCCAATTTGAAGGCTTTTATTTTGGAAATGGAGAAAATACCCTGGGGAAGGTAGCACATTGACTTATAGACTGTATACTTTTGGGCTATAAATATATATAACTAGTTTATTGGTCATATACCAGCACCTAGCCTGGTGCTTAAAAAGAATATATATATATATATACATACATAAATATATAAATTTGTAAATTAGTGAATAAATAACTGATGCCAAAGTACTGCCTGAAAGCAGGTTTTCTAGTGTCTGAAAGAGAGTAAGTGCTTAATAAATGTGGAAATTAAATGATGCTGTTGTAGGAAGGGCCCCTCGTGAAGGCAAAGAAGATCAGGTTAGCCGATTTCAGTTTTGTTGAACCAGTTTTGTTTTAATTGCTCTTGGCTGTTTGGGTAAGACTTCATTTCTCTGGTTTCCAACTGTGTAGGAAAAGAAAAGAGAGTGATCAGAAGGAAATGGTATACTTGAGTTATGTTATCTAAAAACAATGAATGTGTATGCATGTCCAAAGATTTTTGGAACTAGTTGGTTCTCATAGATCCCATAGCTTGAGCAGCCTTTCCCTATTGTAGGGCTCAAAAAATATCTGGTAAAGTAGCTGAACGGAACTGTGTATGTTGTCAAACTAAACTATTTTGGTGTAGTTGAAGAGTTTATTTACTGTATCCTGAGCTAAGGGGTCATTGATAAATACTTACCTTGCCTCATCCTTCTATTCTAATCTATGTCCTTTCTTGTCATTTTTCTGTTTGCTCCCCATTCCCTTTCCCTCTTATTCTTTTGAATCGATAACATTGCCACCTGTTTATATGCGCAAGCACTGCATTCATGACCAGAAACATTCATTTGCTTACAATTCAACGTTTCTCAAAAGAACTGCCTTGGGTTGTGGTTCCTCATGGACGCTCTGAAGTCCTTCATTTCTCTTTCATCAATGTTTCAGAAACATTTCCCCAGATTTCAATTGGGTCTTCAGAGTTGCTAGACCTGTGATTTAACATCAATGAGAAATCAGGCCATCTAAAATGGTAGTATTTCCTTGATGTCTTAATATTGTAACACCTCAGCCACATAGATTTTTGTTGGATGGATAAAAATAATGAATAGATGATTGAGGAAAAGAATGAAATAAAAGAAGAGAAAAGAGCATTTTTTGTGGCTCTGCCTTAAATAAAATGGCCCTTATTAATAAAACCTAAATGTAGTGGAAACTCTACTCCCAAACATTCTGAAGTTTTAGATATTTTCCCCCACCTTAACATGAATCTATCGGACATAAATTAATCTTTGCTTGACTAGTCAGATGCATATTTCTCTGCTACAATGTTGAAATACACTTGGGGATTATTGGAGCACTTTATCATCTGCATGCAGGCATTGAGTCTGGACGTCTGCTAGACGTAGTAGACTCTATCTCCTCCTTCTATGAGCAATTACAGCTGCCACTAGCAGCACCCTAATGGAACAGGTTGCTTCTAATCTCTGCCTGGCTAAGAAACCAGTCATTCAAGCAAGTTAAAATTGTGTCCAGTATAAGAGTAAATCGATTCTGAGTGAAGAATCATGAAACTATCATAAGAAAAGTATATGAGCTTAAGTTTGCTGATTTGAAGCCATCTGTTTTCATGCTCAGTATTTGATTCTCCTCCGGAGTTTTTTGCAGTCTTTGTTGTGAAGGGGGTGAATTTTTTTGCCTTAATTTGGGGTCATCTACTTTGTTTCAGCTAGCTGAGGTTGCCACCTAAGTGACCCTGATTCCTCTTCTACCCCGAGGGCTAGCCCCAGCCTCTCTGTGTCTTTCAAGGAAGCATATTTTCTTAGTATAAGAATAAGATTATTTTAGATCAGACTACAACAGTTCCTGGACTGGGATTTAGAAATCCTGGATTCTAATACGAAATTACCTAATTCAGTGTCTGGAACATGATATATATATATATATATATATATATATATATATATATATATATATTTTTTTTTTTTTTTTTTTTTTTTTTTTTTTAATGGTAAAATTCACTTCTCTCGAAACCACCCTTGGAACTTCTATGACACTGTGGCTTATCACTGAATGTTTGTTTTTTCCCTCCTGGGTTAAAAATAAAAATGGCTTAAAACATACGTACAAATACACACACATATAAATAAACCCTACATAATTGTGGTCCCACTAAATTTGGATTCATGAAACAAGGACATGACTCAACTTTATTTCTGGAAGATTACTTACTAGGGTTAAACAAAGTCACAAGAAGAATATTGAAGATTGAAAAGTAAAAAATGTGCTAAAAGACTACACTTTAAAGATATTTAGTTATCTATTTATGAAAGAGAGAGTGAAAGCGTGTGCATGTGGGGGGGATGGGCAGAGGGGAAAGGGGAGAGGACAATCTCAAGGAGACTCCATGCTGAGTGCAGAGCATGATGCAGAGCTTGATATCACAACCCTGAGATCAGGACCTGAGCCAAAACCAAGAGTCGGACTCAAGCTACTGAGCCACCCAGCTGTTGCTGAAAGACCACAATTTAGAAGCATCAACTTACTGTACACGTAGTCACTAAGCTAATTACAAATCATGGTCATCTCTAGTCACAAAACTGGCCCTTCCAAAACACCCACCTGGCAATATCTACACCTGGTCTGAGCTACTATTTACGTTTCGAAGTACCAAAAGTGCATTTCCTTGGAAACATTCCCTAAATCAGACATTTCTTCTCCCTAGTTAGTCTCAATAAACAAGGTTTGGCAGAGCAGCCTAGAGAAAGGAACTGAACCAGAGCAATGCCAAGTATGCATTTATTCATTTTCCCCTTTCATCTTACAAAAGAAGAAGGATTCTAATCTTTTGATTTGCCTGATGTATTTTGACAGCATGTACTCCTAGCTGCTCTTACAAAGATGCTGAGTCCCAGGACGGTCCTCCGTTCAAGCCATTAGTCCTTTCCCCCTGCTCCTTCTAAACATGGCAACCTCCACAGATAATTATCCTTCCATAGATAAGGCAGGCTATATTTTAAGAATTTTTTATGTAGTTCAATCGACATAATGGGTTTACAGCAGGGGAGATGCATTTTAAAGTATTATTACCAGGAGAGAATTTCCCAAATCCCTAAGTTATAAGGATAGAGACAGCAATTTAGAAAGAGTAGAGCAGAAAGTCTTTCTATGTGCATTTCATAAAATGGATTGTACTTCATGAATTTCAATGTGGCAAGATATTCACACTGCTGTCCTGCCATTACCAAAGAAGATGCTCGTTGTAAAAAAGAAATATGCATGACTGTTGAGGATGTTGGGTTATTAATGACTGTGTTCTGCGCTCTGTAAAATACTTCATTGGAATGTTGTCACCTGCACAGAAAGATAGGCACAAACTTTCTTACCTAAATTATCTTGCTGAAGACATTCAGAATATGCTAACTCCACAAATCCCCAAATAAAGAGCCAGTTTAACAAGCCCCTGTGCCTTAAATTTAATGGAGGGCTAAAAAACCAGAATCCTGACATCTATGGATGATTCTTCTCCAGTGAGTTGCAAGATATTTCTATTAATTGCTTCATGTAGTTAGTTTTAATAAGCAAAACTGTGTCAAAAGCTTTTTGTAGTTTGCAAATACATGATTGGCATATGAGGTATTGTCAGTAATAAAAAATGCGTGGTGCTAACCAGTTTAAAGATAATATGTAGGCCCTCTGTGAAAGGTCCAGGATTTCCTCTGCTGGGTGCAGGAAAGGGGGCTGTGTATCTGGGAAAAGAATACACAGGACTTTTTTTCTAACACTAACCACTCCTTCTCTCGAGTTCTTGATTCTACTTCTTTTAGTCTCTTTCTGGATTTTATTCTTTTTGATTATAATGTCAAATCTCTCCTCTTTCCACTGGCTTCTCCTTATGGGCATATAATTTCATTCAAGTCTACCTCTGCTTGAAAACCTTTCACTTGCTCTCAATGCTGGGCAAATTGCTCCACTAGCCAACACATGCACCCCCTCACTTTTTTTTTTTACCTCGCCACTCCTTTCGTACAGTCCAGAGACCCACCTTCAACCTCTACCTCTCATTGGAAATTACATTATGTACAAATGACCTTGTGATCCCAAATGTAGTGACTATGTCTTAGCCTCTCTGGAGCACTGATATTGCTGGTGTTTCCCTCTTTGAGACTCTATTTCCTCCCTCGAAGTGTGGGTGGCACTCTGTGATCACAGTCCTTCGCGCTCCTTCTATCTCTGAGAGATCTTTCTTTCCTCTTCAAGTCCCCCAAGTGTGGGCATGATCCTGGATTAAATCGTCTTCTCCTACAGTCTCTCAGAACCTGCCTGCTCTCGTGGTTCCCACTGATCCTTCTACCTGTGTCGCCATCCAATCTTTCTCCCAAAGAGTCTACGTAGTGTTCCCAGATGCTTGTCAGAATGTTCCACTTGGATCTCCCTCCAGGACCTCGGATTCAACATGTCTAGAACTGGATTTGTCAGCTGTCCTCCAGAGCAGCTCTTGTTCTAACTTCCTTCTCTCTTCCTCTTGAGTGTACCTCAGAGACTAGATGAGACACAGTTTGACCTCATTCTACTCTTTGACCCTTCATCCTTCTAGTCACCAACTCCTGCCACTTTGTGCCTTTGTGAGGCACTTCTCAAATCCTCTGCTCATCCCTGCTGCTGCCGGCAGCTTAGTACATACTGTGCTCCTTTGGTTAAGCCAGAACTTAATCCATTCTCCCATATGGTCCAGGTAAGAGTTGATGAAGAGAAGAATATGATGGACATGAGAATGATTTCCAAATATCTGATATACTCCCACTTCCAAATGGAGGGAGTGAATTGACCAGTGCCAACAGCTCCTCTCTAATATCCATCACCATGTAGGCACCTGGCCACCATTTCTGTGAACCACCGAACCAATGCCTGAGCCTGGCAAGAATACTGAGAAAGGCTCATACCCAGGGGATGGGACATTCCTCAGATGGCATCTTTGGCTTGAGGACTCCCCAGTAGCTTTGGAAAACTCTCTTAGAGCTGAATTGATCTATCTAACCTTCCTTTCTTCTCTCTCCCCTTCATCTAGGATCAGACCTGTACTGTGGTCTGATGGCTCTTTCAGTGTCCCTACTGCCCTGGCTCTCTCTCCATTTTCCTTCACGGATGTTTTCCTTAAAAAGTCTCTTGCATAGCTAGTCCCATTTTGGCTTCTGTTTCCCAGAGGATCTAGAGCAACACAAGGAATTTATGAAAGTTTTGGAAGATAGTGTGAATTAGCATTACTCTCTGAAGGTCATGATTTGAAGTGGTGACAGACAGAGGCTGAGGTCAGGTGGGTTCCAGGTTGTCCCTGTTCTCCCCTACTTGACTTGTAGCTCTCCTTGCCAACTACTGGCCCAGATGCCTAAACATAACCCAAGCCCACTACCAGACGCTTGGCTGCAGACCTACAAAAGCAGGAGCTACACAGAGGTGACAACTTTCCATAGACTTTTCTACCATCTTCCCTTCGTGGTCCCACTCTGGAAGCCAGACATACCTCTCTGATTCCCCAAGAAGCTCCAACTTTTCTACTCAGGAGCTTCAGGAGGACTAGTTACTGACTTTTCTCTGACCTTCCAACTCCCCCTTCCAGTAGCTTCTCTCACAATATCTTCTCTGTCTGAATCCTTATTCCACATACTCAGAGTGAGTCTGCCTCCTTAATTGGATCCTAACTGATGCACCAACTCCACCAGTGCCTTTGTCATCAACACGCAAACCACTGAAATAAGGGCCTAACTGCTCTCTCTCCCAGCAACACATCTTGACCATTGCTGCTAGACTGATCTTTATCACTCAAAGGAGGAAGAGTAACCTTCCATTGCCTGCATGATAAAATTCTGAAGTATGGACAGGATCCTCCGCAAGATAACTTCTTAGGCTTTTATGTTCCTCATTCCCCCTACGTGAATCTTTCTCTGCCAGATTAAGCTACACACTTTCCCCTGATTTTCCTTGTTCTCACTCACTCTAGCTACTCCTTGACTCTATATCCCATCTTTCTGTTTTCCTGATCCACTTCTGATCCATTTATTCAAATCTAACACATTCTGGGGAAGGCAGTTCTCTGCAAAGACCTCTGTCTCAGCTGGAAACAATTGCTATTTTTATAGGGCAACATCCTAAAGCAATAGAGCCTTCTCTGGACATTCATCTTCTATCATAAGTACCAGAATACGGATTCTAAAAACTCTTTCTCTATTTGACACAAGATGAAACTATGATGTGAATTTCGTAGACCTTAGTAAAAGGAAACAAGCATCACACACTATTGAAATTTATACTCAAACCAAATAAAAAATATTACTTATATGAAGTTTTATAACCTCCATCTTGCAAAATTAATTGGATTCCCTTCCTCTTGTTCGGTGCTGAGGAATCGACTAACACCGCCGCTGATGTCGGCAGGGCTAAGGCCAAGGATTAGACTAAATGGTCAGGTGATGGGGCTGGGAGTGGGAAGACATATTTCTTGGTCAGGAGACTGCTTACATATGGAGGAATGGAGCAAATAAGAAACTATATTAGTGCTGATGGAGAGGGGAAGACTGGAATCAACCCATGGTGATTAGATGGCATTGGGAGTGACAGTGGGAATTCACACCTTTATAGGTATAGGTGCGAATGTCTGTGCATATGCACACGGGCACTATAGATTAGCTTCTCTGGAGGCAAACACTGAGATGAAGTTTTGAGTGTAGGACATTTATTAGGGATCAAAACATGTAGAAGGAAACAAATTGGGCAGAGGGAGGAATCATTGAACTGCAGAGCAAGCCCAAGTCACTCTGGAGCACATTTGGTCTGTCAGAGCTCCTCACTGCACCAAAATCACCAGGCTTTACACCCTTCCATTTATCAGTCACTACATGTGGGATGGCTACCCCCCAGAAAGGTGGAACATTAGGCAACACAGTTCTTAGCAACAAGTCTTTCCTTGAAGGAGGACCTGAGTGATAACATTTTCATGTCCATCACATTGCATGTGTGTGTGTGTGCGCGCATGTGTGTGTGTGTCTCTCTCTATATATATGTCTCCTACATGTGTCTGAAAAGGCCTAGAAGTAATTAAAAACTCCAGGAGAATGAGCACATCTAATACCTAGCTCTTGGCCACTAAATAGTGGGAACCAAGGTTCCCTGGAAAATGGCTGGTTCCAGAGCTGAGGCTGGAAAGGTACAAGATGCACCTGGGCAATTTGTACCAGAAAGTAAAGACTAACTCAAGAATGATGAAGATCTGTCAACAAAACACAGGCACCATCTTGAAGAGGCTCAACATGGCCAAATACGCGGTATTTCAGCAACAAAATAAATAATGACAGCAACAAATTATAACCCACTGAACGAAATAGAGATCCATGAGTCCATGCTAATATAAATAAAGAAATTGAGGGAAATGGAAGGATCTGCCTTAAAGTAGAATGACCACTAACAATAATTATGAAGGATTGATAAAATTAAAGAAACACTATTTGGCAGTCATAAAAGGAATGACTAAGGCAAGGATCATCAATGGATGCTAAAACTAGCAAGTAAAACATTAAGGAGGAACAAGGTATTTAGGCAGTGTCAAAACATCTCCCTACAGTCAACTGTACTTCAATTTAAAAAAGTATCTCTCCCTAAAATGCTTATTGCTTATCAAGTAAGTATAAAATACTATTTATCTTTACAGTGGAGAAACCTGGTCAGACGTTCTCTCACGACGTGCTAAAAGAATGAGGGTATCTTTTTTATCATCTCTAGTAATGGGACTAATCCACATTGACATGATGCATTGGAAAGAATAGAGCATCGCTTTTGTGGTAGTCCTGCCACGAAGTTCATAAAGTGAATGAAAGCCACGAGGAAGTATCAGATGAACCCCAAATGAAGGACAGAGTAACTGGCCTGTGCTCTTAAAACACATCCCATCACAGTCACAAAATACGAGGAAAGACAGAGGAAGTCAGTGGTGGGTTAGAGCCAGCCGAAAGTGGCTCAGATCCCCTCTAGAGAATCATTTGTGTACACCTCTCCCCAACTCGGCATTTCAGCGATAGTGACATGAAGTTGGTAACCTGAAATTGGCCAGGATGGAAATATTGATGCCATAAAAACTGGCAGCCACTACAAATCAGGGCTCCTTTTTTCTCCCAGTGAGCCTGCGTAGCAGCATATCGCTGGAACCTTACCGCACTGACTAATGAGATGTGGCCACAAATGCAACATGTGATCCTGGGTTTGATCCCAACAATAAAGGACATGATTGGGGCTATTGGAGAAATTGGAACAAGCCTTGGGAATTAGATGGAAGTACTGTATCAGAGTTTATTTCCTGATTTTGATGACTATACTATAGTTATACAGGAGAATGTCCTTGTATACATTCAAGTATGGGGGAATAAGGAAACAGCCTATCTGCAACTTACTCTCAAAGGTTCAAAAAAGCCTCTACGTACAAATATAAATGGAAAGAAAGAATGTCAGGGCAAATATGGTCAAATATCACGTCAGGGGATTAGGGAATTGGGTAAAGGCTCTTTGGGAGTTCTTTGTACTATTCTTGCCACCTTTCTGTAAATTTGAAATTATTTCCAGGAAACTTCTTAAGGAATTGTATTTTAATCAAATGCTGTTAAGTCAAACTGTTAAGTCAAACCCCTCCTTTGCTTGTGGGTGGGCTGGGGGCTCAGCCCCTTTCACATTCAGCAAGGTCAGAGAAACACGAAAGGGGAGGGGAGACACGAGGTTAACACACTTTCACTCGTGATGCTGTGGGACTAAAGGCAATCTCTGCTGGGCTCTGCTCCTTCTTCCTGCACCTGCAGAGAACTGGTGAAGATTTTTCTCTCTTCAGAAACTTGAGAATTTGTGGATGTGGGAAGACTATTACTTTACAGCTGTGACAATCAGGATGAGAATGTAATTATAAGAAGAGCTTTTTATGGGAAATACTTTGGTTGGTTGCAAGCAAAATAGGTATTGGATATATATATTGGTAGTATAATGTTCTGAACCCTCACTACTAGGTATTAAATGTTTCTCAAAATGCTAAGAATTCAGGGGTACCTGGGTGGCTCAGTCAGTTAAGCATCCACCTTTGGCTTAGGGTCCTGGGATCGAGTCCCTCACCGGGCTCCTTGCTCACCTGGGATCCTGCTTCTCCCTCTCCCTCTGTCCCTTACCCCTCTTGTGTTCTCTCTCTCAAATAAATAAAATAGTTTCTTTAGTGCTAAGAATTCATTTGTGTAGAAAATTAAGCACTGAACCTCTCGTAAATCAATCCTAAATGTAAAAACTAATGAACAGGGATCACATGGTAAGCAATGGTTTTT
Organism: Canis lupus dingo; assembly: GCF_003254725.2. Taxonomy (NCBI): domain Eukaryota; kingdom Metazoa; phylum Chordata; class Mammalia; order Carnivora; family Canidae; genus Canis; species Canis lupus. Next base: position 7,287,461 of record NC_064263.1, on the reverse strand, counting down.
ATTTCAGAACTACCCCTTTTTCCTTTCTTCCTTCCTTTCTTGAGCAGCAAACAAGCACCGTGTGTAGGTGAGGTCTTCTCAAGCAGATTCAGTGCTCCCTGAGGTAGGGACCATGGCTTAGGCTTCTTTTGCCTCCTATCACACTTACCGGCAGCACCAGCCTTTTCCATGGGTGAGCGGGTTGCTTGATGAAACAACAGCAGGTACTGCTAATGCTGAAAAAGACAGCGTGTCCCTCTCAGACAATAATCTGAACCATCACCATAGCTGATCTGAGAGTCGGGATGGAATCAGGCCCTGACAGGGAGCCTCCGTTGTTCCAATGGGAATAAAGATCTTCACCTCTTCCTTAGTTATAAAGCAATTTATAATAGAAGGTGGGACGCGAGGGGCTGGCTGTGAACTCATTTAGCAACATTTTTCTCTTGAGCTGCTCAGATTTGCCAAATGCTCTCAACCTGACATCTTACAGGGCCCTGTCGTGTTTCTCTTTAGGGAAGAGTAACAATGCCAATCAGGAGTTTCTATGCCTGTTCACTTGATGCCAGTCAAGTTCCATCTCTATGGTGAGTTCTTAAAGTACCAAAGAAGAAAGCTCAGAGTCGGCCACCCTGTAAGGGCAGTTATAGGAACACCACCTATCTCCTGCAGGGATGGAGCAGGGCCTGGTGGCCTCTGATGCCAGCAGCGCCTTTTCCCAGCCTGTGCGCTGGATGTGGACAACCAGCGGGCCTTGGGCTTGACTATTAAGGGTAATATTGCTAGCAAAAACAGACTCCCGCTAGCATAGTATGTGAACTATTCTAAACTCATAAATACATATATTAAATCAACTTACTTTTTTTCAATCTTTAAAATGCTTTTCTCCACATTTTGGCAACTCCCTAGTGACATTGCAACTGAGATGCTTTTGTAAATAAATGGGCCTTCACATAAATGTTGCTCAGGGAGCAGGAGAAGCATTTTGCACTCTTAGCTGCTTCCACTTCCCCACCAAAATATTGTACTCAAATTGACCAACAATTAAAAATTTTACTTGAGGTAAAATTCATATTTAGTAAAATCATCAATTAATATTTTTAAATTGTTTTAATTATATTAAATAAATACAACAAAAGGGATAAATCCAGGCATATTGGATTTTATCTTCTAAAATACCATTATTTAGTCATCTCAAGACCCCCTATTCCCTCAAAATTTATACATATTAGCCAGTAGCTTTTGGTAAATACAGTGTACAGTAAATTATTGCTTTATGTAAACAAAAAAGCAGACACTGTGGAGTATAACCCTTTCAGTGCACCCTAGAGATTTAACTTTAAATGTTTAATCAGATGTTTTACACATATTCCTCATGTGTCTAGGTTTTTAAAAATTCCGATATTAAAATGGTTCCTCTCTCCCACCCTTTTGTAGCTGGTGATGTTTAGTAACCATTTAAAGCAACTTTTAATTACATACTGCCAATCAAAATCTTGGCACCGTGGGCTATGTTTTAGTCTCAGGGAAGACACCAGTCTTTAATTACTGGTGCATTGTTTCTAATTCCACTTCCAAAGCATATCCTCATCTGGAGTGACAAGATGTAAGAAAAAAAAAAAAAAACAACACCCCTTACATTTCACATTTTGCACTTACAGTCTAAACTGCACAGGACACAATGGTAATCAGACTATATTGTTTCAATCCTATACATAACAGTAGTGGGAGACAGGGGTCCTAATGGAAAGAATTAATCATGGGCTTTATTGATATTCATGAAGGGGGGATGTTCCCACTTCAGAGTGACATCCTTTTGAGGAAGCCCGGCTTCTGGCTGTGAAACCCATTCCCATGTGATTTCTTTCTAACAAGCCAGAAAGCTGCTTTAATCTTTAAACATGAAGCATCGTGCTTATAGTATCAAAGGTAGACAAGTTCTCCTACTGAGGTTCAAAAGCAGATAATAAGAAGAACCTGGCTGCTAATGTCAGGCTGATGTCAGTTCTGAAATCGTTTTTCACTTGATTGAGCCATTTTGTCCTTAGAATCACTTTGTTCTGTTCAGCTGAATTTCCTCCAGCCCCTAAGAGTGAGCAGCACAACCAGTGCTTTCCAGGAGGGGCTTCTCATCAGTGGTGAGAGCCCCTGTGCCATAGATGTGTTATTTCCTATCCAAACTCACGCAACCTGGGGATGGCCAAGCAGTTCCTCTTCACGCAGCCCTAGACTCACCCCTTCTAGCTGCCTCACAGGTGCTGACACCTCTTGGTCTGATGTGGGGGGAAACTCTCCACTCCCAGCAGGCAAAGGCCCCAGGATGCCAGACTTTTTGCCCAAAAGGGCCACCACGATGCTGGGTTGCAACAGAGGCTTTCCTGATTCACCTGTATGATGCGAGGAGCCCATATAGAGTATCCCACCAAAAATGAATTTAAGGAAAACAGAGAAAACAACACTCAAATTGAAGTTCCATTATTCAAAGGCAAAGCTGAGACAAAAGAAAGTCAAATAAATACATGCCTCCACAGACCGTTAGCATCTGACATTTCTGCAAACTCACAACAGCAGAGGTAAGAGATGATACAGTCTGTGGTGTGAGCATAATCAAAGTTTTGGGGAGTCCCAAAACTTCTCAGTCTCAGACTTACCTTAATTTCTTTAGTAATTAACCAAACACTTAGCCCGAGACTGTCCTTCAGAACCAGTTTCAGACCACAGTGCGTTCCTCAAGTGAGTCAGATCCCGGCCCAACTGTGGATCCCCTCCGTCCCCTCCTCATATTCCTTCACCAGCCTGTTTGTATTATTTGCCTAGGGCTGCTACCCCAAATCACCACAAAAGGGTGGCTTCAAACAGCAGAAATTCATTCACTCATAGTTCTGGAGGCCCGATGTCCAAAATCAAGGTGTTGGCGGGGCCATGCTCCCTCCAGAGGCTCAGGAAGCAAATTCCTTGCTTCTCCAGCTTCTAGTGGCTACTGACATTCCTTGGCTGTGTCTTCTGCATCACTGTAAGCTCTGGCTCTGTGGCGACCTTGCCTTCTCCTTCTCCTCCTCCTCCTCCTCCCCTTTCTTCTTCTTCTTCTTCTTCTTCTTCTTCTTCTTCTTCTTCTTCTTCTTCTTCTTCTTCTTCTTCTTCTTCTTCTTCTTCTTCTTTACTTTGCCTTCTCTTCTTATCTGTGTCATATCTCCCTCTGTCTCCCTCTTAAAAGGATGCAAATTATTGCATTTAATGCAGATAATCCAGGATCTCCCCATCTCAGGCTTCTTAATCTAATCCCATCTGCAAGTTTTAATTTAAAACAATTTTTTTTTTTTTTACCATATAGGTAACATTCATAAAGTCTACTACTGAGACAATAGTATCTTTTGGGGGGCCATTACTCAGCCTACCACACTGTCGCTGATTGCTAAAACATGACTTTTCTATCACTTAAAGGCAGAGATTGGCCAAGAGAAGAAAGCTGAGTAGTATATCCCAGCTTGGGACACTTCATAGAGAGCACCTCAGGCTCCTGGGCTCTTTCTGGTTTAAACTAGCCAATAAGACAAGATACTCAGTTTCTAGTTTCTAGTCAGGTTGAGAGCTTCCAAATAATAGAAGTAAAGTATAGAAAGTTTTTCAAGGGCAGCCCCGGTGGCGCAGCAGTTTAACGCCGCCTGCGGCCTGGGGTGTGATCCTGGAGACCCAGGATCAAGTCCCATGTCGGGTTCCCTGCATGGAGCCTGCTTCTCCCTCTGCCTCTCTCTCTCTCTATGAATAAATAAATAAAATCTTTAAAAAAAAAAAAAAGAAAGAAATTTTTTCAAGCTACCTTAAAACTCTTCTTAGGTGGATCTATAAAGAGCTATTTAAATTTGGCCTGTGTTTGATTCAAACCAACCAGCCAAACTCAAAAAGTCCCAGGCATCGTCCACATCCGAAGATTCTAGGGAAAGTATACCGCATCCTTTCATCATCTCTCAGGTAACCTGTTGTTGTGAGCAAATTGTTAGTTGTATCGGGATTCAATAGCCTTTCAAGGGGCTGGCTCCAAAGCTGGTGGCATTTTAATGTTTATTTTTATTTTTTTAAAGATTTTATTTATTTATTCATGAGAGACACAGAGAAGCAGAGACATAGGCAGAGGGGGAACCAGAGACCCCCCTCGGGAGCCTGATGCAGGACTGGATCCCAGATCCCGGGATCATGCCCTAAGCTGAAGGCAGACGCTCAACCACTAAGCCACCCAGGCACACCATTTTAATGTTTAGATTGGGCCTGTGAGTCTTAAACGGTGTGTAGCATGACCTTAACCTAAAATCCATTCTGACCTAACTCACCCTGCTTGCTGGCTGGCCCATGCCAACCAAATCTCCTGGATAATGATGCAGTGTTGGCCTTTGCTTCGGTTGGGTACACACATTTAGCTTATTTAATCAAGAGCAGCAATGCAGCAAAGCAACTTGGAAAAGAAGAAACACCAGAGCTCGGTTCCAGCGTTGGATTTAATGGAAGTGCGTGAGTAATGAGAAAGGCAATATGTGAACAATAAAAGCAAGGAACCAAAAAACCTGGCCAGGAAGCTGGTGAGACTTTGAAAACTTTACCTATAAACTTGAAAGCCTGCCTGTTTCACTTGTAACCTAGCTTTGCTGTGAACTGCTTAGCAGTAAGATCTACTCTGTATTAACTCTGAATACAGTCATATTGCAAAATGGCCAATAATAATGACGTCCCTGAGCTGCTAATTGATTGTGAAATGCTTTAAGGGCTTTATGACAGCAGGAAAGTAGTTAGTTATTATTAGATCATGCAATTCATTAACTTTTAAGGGCAAACAAAACTTCAATGGCAAGTGTTTCTACATAGCTCCTGTGAGAAAAGAGACTTGTCAGGCCACTGTTCTCTGCTATTAGCAATGTCACTCCTCCTCAGAATGGAATTTGCATATTTTGTCACAATATGAAGCTTTCTTATAAATATTTTTGGGAGCAGAGAGATAAGTGTGCTAATTTAGATGGGATGCTTCATCTAAAATATAATTTGGCCATCATATCTAATAATCAGCACTCAGATGTAAATGTTTTTTTAATTGTATTGCATATTGTAGAGTTGGCAGCAAAAAAGGGAAGTCATGAATTGGACACCATTGGAAGCCCATTAAAGAAATTCCACATCTGCAAAGAAAAAAGGTTAAAAGCTATAAGGTTAGTTTAAAGGGAAATATTTAAATGACCCTTACACAATAATTTTCCTATGTGAATTAATATTGATACCACCCTTAAAAACAATAAAAAAATATCGATACCATCCTATTTTCTGTTCCCCAAAACATCTTTTCAATGAAAAGTACAATATTTTCCTCTGAAAACCACCTGCCCACAGCTATAAGCTAGCTATTGCTCTAAACAGGCTCACTAAAAATTAGGAAACCACAAATTGAAAAGGGTTCCTGAGAAACAAACCTAGAAATTCAAGCTTTTGGTCCGTGGTTCATGATCCCACTAATTAGATAGAAAGTTTGCTGAAAGTGTTCATATTACATCTATTAGGGAATTATCTGAATTCTTTCATTGCCAGGGATGGCTACCCAACTCCACCATCCAAAGCTAGGGGATGTATTGGATTCTATAGCCAATGAAAGGGTAAGGATGGAGCTGGTCTTAGGGATACCCATATTCAGGGACTCAGATGCTCTAGGGACTCTCTGTCTCTGCTCCTTTCTGTATTTTGGCTTTATCCACCTTATTGCAAGTGGAATTTCTCCACATGGCAAGGGACATGACACAGGCTGCTCTGGACTTACAGCCTTCTAGCTTAATGGTCCTAAAGGAAGGAGAACTTCTCTCTCCCAGATGTCATTGAAACTTTCAGGAAAGGGCTTAGCCTGAGCTACCTGACTATGCATGGATCAATCTACACAAACAGGGGAATGATAGATTATAACTGCTCCTGCCTAAGCCAAGTGCTTATAATATTCCCATGATTAGTAGGGCAAGGTCTGTTTATTTAAACATAAGTAAATAGATAAGTAATAACGAGGGTGGATAGTATAGCTACAGCCATAGCTTCAAATACTAAGGAAATTGTTGTGAGGTGAGTACCATCCCCCACGTCCCCCCCCCCCCCCAGTTCGTACTCACTGCATTTCCTGTGCACACGTGTGCACACACATGCACACAGTGGCCACCCCAAACAGACATCCCTACATTGCAGTGGTCTTTGACATCAGACAGAACAGGGTTCAGTCAGAGGGGAAAAAGCATCTTCTTGGACAACGCCCCCCTCAGAATTCATATGTTGAAGTCCTCACCCCCAGTACCTAAGAATGTGTCTATATTAAGAGATAGGGCCTTTGAAGAGGTCATTAAGTTAAAATAAGTTCACTAGGATAGGCCTAAATCTAATCTGACTGGTGTCCTTATAAGAAGAGGAGGCTTTGGGCACAGGCCATGGGGAAAAGCCTGGAACAGAACCTTCCCTCACGGCCCTCAGTAGGAACCAACCTTGCTGCCACTTTGATCTCAGACTCCAAGTTTCCAGAACCAAGAGAAAATAAATTTCTTCTACTAAACCATGTGTGGTATTTTATTATGGCAGCGCTGGCAAACAGGTACATCTCTACATAGTCACCCCTCTCACCAGCAAATGACCTTCTTTCACCCTTTCCAAGGGAAGAAGAACCCATGCAATAGGCAGTTCTTGCACAGTAACCAGTAAGCATCAGCCATTGTGTGCAAGCATGGGAGCTCCAAGGGGAAGTGATATAAGAGTGTATTCTTTTTTCTTGATCCCCCACCTATCCAGGAATAGCAAATTCAAGACATGTGTATACATGTCATTACACCCCAGCTCTCATGACTATGACCAAGATTTATCATCAACCATCCTAATGAGCCCAGATTAACTGCCTCAGGATCTTTTTTTATTGCATTCCTCCAGGAAATCACTCCAAATAAGTCAAAATTGCCACCTGAGGTTAAATTTACTTACCCTGTGTGGAAGAAGCTGTTTATTGTCCACCCAATATCAAACTGTCTTACTGGGACAGCCATGTTTTTATTCAATAAAGCAATATTTTTCACCTCCACCAATACTTCCCAATGAAATATAATGGGAGATAGTGATAGGAAGACTTCTCAGAAGGACAGTTGGCTAGGGTGTGCTATTTTGCCTCCCTCCTTCATCCTTCCTGCTTTCTGGAATGACACTGTGATGTCTGGGACTTCAGCAGCCACTTTGGCTTATGAGTCCCCAATGAGAATAGAAGCTAACACTAAGGATGAAAGAAGAGAAAGAAGGAATCTGCTCTCTTGATGATTGTAGATGTTCCATATCAACCTTAACCTTAGATTGTCTACATTCAGAATCTTGTATGTTTAAACTACTGTTATTTTGGTTTTCTTGTTACATGCTGATCTAAAATGATGATCTTGATCTAAAATGATGGTACTTTAGAGGTTTTTTTTTTTTAAGATTCTATTTATTTATTCATGAGAGACACAGAGAATGAGGCAGAGACATAGGCAGAAGGAGAATCAGGTTCCCTACGGGGAGCCCGATGTGGGACTTGATCCCAGGACCCCAGGATCACGACCTGAGCCAAAAGCAGGCATTTAACCATTAAGCCACCTGGTACCCCTATTTTAGAAGTATTGTAGAATGGCTTACTTGACACCAGTGATCAACTTCTTATTTGTGTCCTTCTATTGTAAAGGCTTGAAACCTAAATATATAAATACCTACTTCCCTTCCTTGCAGTTAGGAAAACCATATGAAATATAAGCCAGTTCTGACCATTAAAATCAAAGAAGCCTGCTGGTGATTTTTGGAAAAGACTCCCTTTTTCTTCCTCTTTTTACCTGGAATGCAGACCTGTGACTGAGTGGCTCAGTAGCCATCTGGTGATCATAAGGCAACAAGCATGAGAACAACAGATGCCAACGAGCTAGAAATGGCAGAGTAGAAATATGGGAAGGGCCTGGGTCACCTATGGCATTGAGCAACTACACAAGCCCTGGACTGCTTATTTCTGCATTTTTTGTTATGTAAAAATAAATGAACCTTATTTGTTTAAGCTGGTTTTCTGTTATTTGTTGCTGAACATGTTGCCGGCACTGTCTCTACCCAACCCTTTGGTCCTCAGTTAAGGTAACACCTCCATTGGAATCACCCCAAGCCTGGTGAATATTTTTGTTTCCTCGGGCAGCCAAAACACATTGCCACAAACTGACTTAAAACAACATAAACTTATTCTTTCACAGTTCAAGAGGCCTGAAGTCCACAATCAAAATGTCAGTAGAGTTGATTGATTCTCCATTGATTTTTCAAGAGGCTCTGAAGGAGAAACTATCCCTTGTGCACTTCTCCTAACTTCCAGCTACTTCCAGCAATCCTGGGTGTTCCTTAGCTATAGCTGGTTCACTCCAATCTCTGCCTGTGCTCACATGCCCTTCTTTCCTGTGTGTGCATCTTTGTCTCTTCTCCTCTTCTTAAAAGAACACCAGCCATTGGATAGGGGGCCCACCCTTTATATCTGCAAACACTCTACTTCCAAATAGGATTATATTCATAGGTACTGGAGGTGAGGATTTTAACCCCTTTTGGTGGGGACACAGTTCTACCTACTACTGTGGGTAGTTTGTTTTTTTTTTTTTTTAAGATTTTATTTATTTATTCATGAGAGACAGAGAGAGGCAGAGGCACAGGCAGAGGGAGAAGTAGGCTCCTTGCCCGGAGCCTGATGTGGGACTTGATCCAGGATCCCAGGATCATGTCCTGAGCCGAAGGCAGATGCTCACCCACTGAGCCACCCAGGTGCCCCTGGACTCCCTCCTATTACTCGCTTTGGGACCTATAATATTACATTAGCACATATGGCACTCAACCTATTATTTTAGAGAGAGCCTTAAACTGGGACTTTGGACCAGGTTCTAATTTCAGGCATCTCACTAATCATTTTAATGCCCTGCGAAGTGATTTAGCTCTTCAGTGACTCGAGTTCTTTATCATAAACACCTGCTCTGTAAAACATCTGCTCTGTCCACAAGCTTGATAAGAAAATTCACTGAGATAATATAGATGACACAACCTTGAAAAACAAAGATTTTCAAGGAGTAAGTCCTCCTGGACTTCTTCTCCTTCAACAGCATCATCATCATTCATCTCTGGCTTTCCAATGTCTAAGGATTAAAAGGAAAGTAGGAATGAGTTTGGGTAGGTGGAATTAGTAAGTTGAGGCAAGCAGGGGCTTAACACATTTTCTGCTTGGAGCTGTCCCCAAAAGCAGAGCAGGTCAGGGGAAGAGCAAGTAAAGAGAAACAGAGAGAGTGGCTGGACCAGGGTTGAGTCTGAGGGAAACGGTCCTGGGTTGGAAGGCTGACGGCTGTGACCGCAAAGACAATCTGCATTCTCCAAACTATATCTCTCATTCTGACCTGGATCTCACAGCCTTGTCACCATTCTTTAGAGGTTCTGAAAATATATCTTTTTAAAAATATAAGAAAGAAATTGGAGCACCTGGGTGGCTCAGTCAGTTAAATATCTGACTCTTGATTTCAGCTCAGGTCTTGATCTCAATCAAGGTCATGAGATTGAGCCCCACATCAGACTCCGCACTGGGCATGAAGCCCATTTAAGATTCTCTCCTGTCTCTTTCTGTGCCTCCCCCCTCCCTCTAAAGAGAGAGAGAGAAAGAGAGAGAAAGAGAAACATATAGCAATTTAATAAAAGCACATGTTGCCCCTACCCATATTTAACACAGATTAATATTTTGCCGTCTTTAATCTAAATTCTTTTTTAGAAGTAAAGCATAAAAATAGAACTGAATCCCCCTACATATAAAATCCCATTTCCTTTCTCTTTTCCATTCTTTTGAACATTGTGTGTATCCTCCTTGCATGTTTTGAAGCTTTTCTCCAAATGTAGATAGCTATATTAAAACATGTTCAATGTCAGCATGCTTTGTTGGCTTATTTGGTAGAGGATGCAACTTTATTTATTTATTTATTTATTTATTTATTTATTTATTTAGAGAGAGTGGGTGCACACGTGGGTAGAGCAGAGAGTGGGGAAGGCCAGAAGGAGAGAGAGAGGGAATCTTAAGAAGGCTCCATGCCCAGTGCAGAGTGTGACATAGGGTTTGATCTTAGGATCCTGAGATCATGACCTGAGCCAAAATCAAGAGTCAGCCGCTTACCAACTGAGCCACACAGGCACCCCGAGCATGTGCCTCTTTGTCTCTGGGTTGTGTGTTCCAGCCTCACATTGAGTATAGAGATTACTTAAAGTGAAATCTTTAAAGAGATGTTCGATGTCATTTCCTACATTTAAAAGTTCATAGAAAGGATCATTCTGTACACACCCTCCTGCCCTTGTTTTCACTCACCATGATTTTGAGATTTATCCATGTTGCTACATAGAAATTTGGTTTACTCATTTCAACTGCTAAATATTTTTGCATTATACGAATAAACCACAGTTTATTTTTCCTACTCCCCTACTAAGGAACAATTAGGCTGTTTCTAATCTTTTATATCATAACCAATGCGTCAGTGAACAACTTTTCGCATTCCTCCTCATGCCTATGTATGAGTTTCTCTAGATCTACCCATAACCCAAATTGCTGGGTTATAGGTATATGCATTTTCAACCTTACAGATGCTGACTGTTAATGTCACTTGAATTAATCATTTTCTTCAAGAAGGTTTGAACTTTAGTGTCTTATTTAAGAAATTCTTCTCAAAACTTATAGTCCTAGAAATGGTCACGTATTTTTTTTTTACCTGTTTGCATTTAGGCCTTTAGTCTACCTGAAATTTATTTTTGTGTCGGATACGAAGTCAAGATCTAATTTTGTGCTTTTCCATATAAGTGACTGGTTGTCCACAGCCATTCTTGGCAGCATCCATTCTTTTTCCAGTGGTTTGTACTTTATCCTGTGGCATAATCATTCTTTTGTATGGGTGGTGCTCACCCTGAGCTCCTTATTCTGTTCCAATTGTCTTCTTTGACATTAATACCACATTTTAAAGTTAATGTAGCTTTATAATAAGTCTTAATAACTACATAACAAGTTCCCTTCTAAATTCTTCAAAGTTCTCTTGACTTTTCTAGGTTAAGTGCCTTCTTTTTTTTTCTTTTTCTTTTTTTTTTTTTTTTTTTGAGAGAGAGAGAGGGAGAAAGAGCATGCAAGTAGGGGGTGGGGAAGGAAGGGCAGAGGAAGAGAGAGAATCTTAAGCAGGCTCTCCACTCAGCAAGGAGCCTGATGTGGGGCTCAATCTCATGCCCCTGAGATCACGACCTGAGCCAAAATCAGGAGACAGACACGTAACTGACTGAGCCACCCTGACGCCCCACCAAATGTCTTCTTAAGAAAAATTTTAACTGGTTGAGCCAAGTCTGACAACTTCAAAGAATAACATATTTGATGGAATAAGTTTAACTGAAAAGCCATTATACATCTGGTCACTGAGCAAAAGGCAGGCTTAGAAAGAGTCTCAGCATGAGAGGCCTTCAGATAGGGAACAGGGGTGTGACTGGCATGGCAGAGGCAGATGCAGAGCTGGGTGGGGGCACTGCAGTGAGCAGGGACATGCGGTAGGAGCAGAGGTGCAAAGAGAGGCAGCAAGCCCCCCTTCAGCATCCTGCATAGCTTGCTGCGAAGACCCCTTGCTGCGAAGTCTCCAAACCTCCGTTTCCCAATATGTAAGGTAGGTATAACAAAACCACCCTTTCAGAGCTGTTTTTTAGACTATGGAGGCAATGCATGCTACAGCATGCCTAGCACACATTAAGGAGGTGTGGAGGGCATAATAACTATACTCGTCATCCTTACTTCTCATCAGCTTTACTCAGAGTCCACTCAGTAATACTGACATTCTTCAATTTTTGGGAATACGTTTTTAAGCATCAGTTCAGGATGCATTTTACCATCATGGCAGATGTCCCCATAGATGGCTACCACCACCTCCTTCCCACCCTAACTGTGCAAACCACTGCTCTCACCAAGACATGGGGTCAGTTTCCCTTTCCTTATGATTTCCCCCAAATCCTTGGGTGGCTTTGTCTCTTGCTTTGACCAACAGCATGTGGTGGCCGTGATACTCCTGGGCCTAGTCTTAAGGGTGTGAGAGGCCTGGCACTCTGAGTTTACACTCTCGGACCCCAGCAGCCATGTGAGAAGGACTCTGGAAGTGGGGAGGACCTGAGGGATGAGCCCCCTGTGGAGAGACAGCTGACATGGAGAACAGAGGCACCAACCCCCTAGACAGGTGAGGGGGGCCTTTGTGGACTTTCTGGCCCTGTCCATCCACCAGCTGGAAAATAAGGAATCATTGTCCTAAAACACTAATTTGGGGGGCTTTTGTTACCCAGCAGAAGATAACAATCATAGGCACAACCACTTAAATATGACAGTTGTATTCCCCAAAACTAGCTGAAAAGCCTGGTTAATCCCTAAACTGGACACACTTTACAATGAGAAAGAGTAGAAAATTCTACCTACTGATCCAGGATGGCTAGAAAATTCAAGAGGGCCCTTTATATTGGCATGCTAATGAAGACCAGGGCTTCCCAGCACCATCAGACAAGCCAGAAAAGTATTCATCATCTACCCTAATTCCTATTCATTCCCCTAGGGCCATCGGCTTTTTAAAAAGAAGAGAGAATCTTTAAAAAAAAAAAAAAGAAAGAAAGAAAAAAAGAAAAAGAAAAAAAGAAAGAAAAAAAAAAAAAGAACCCTTCAGTTCCAATCACTTTTCAAACTTAGGCAGAATGACTTTCACAGCTTCAGTCAAGTTTGTCAAAAAGTAATTTTCTACCTAATTTACTTTCACAGGATGAAGACCTTCTCAGAGGCCGGAGGAAAAAATCCCTTTATGCCAACAAGGGTGAGAATGGAATTAGATTTCTTCCAAGTTTCCCTTCCTTTTGTCCCCTCTGCTGCAGGTGTCAGGGATCTTGAGGACAGGTCCCGGTCACCCCCAGCAGGTGGCCGGCGTGCTGGAAGCAGGAGGAGTGCTTCCCAACTACCACCACCACAAAGGGGCTAGGATCCTACTTTGATTCTCTGCCATCACTGATCTGTGAGCCCTGGAGTCATGGTCAATTGGAAACAGAAATCCTGGTTTCTTGGGAGCTGTTACACAGCCCAAAGTGTGAACAAATCCAGTGTGGCTTCTTGTTTACATAGGGGTCAAATGGACATGGGCCGTGCTGAAAACCAATTTTGACTTCAGCTATACTCAGTAATTTACGAGTATATGCCACCAGAGATAAAAATCTCCTCAGAAAAGGAAAACAGGCAGGTAAATTACTATGGCTTTCTGAGTGATCAGTAGGGTTTTTTTGCTTTCTGATTTCTGATTTCTTTTTTAAACGAGCTGCTCCTTTGCCTCATTATTTCCATATATAAATGAGAGCTCCTTTTATTAGTGAATGGCCCTAAAGAGTGACACCGTTTCCCAGCCCAGGCAACTCCGTGTGTGGAGTCCCTGCCCACGTCAGCACACCCCAACCTTTTCCTTTGTGTCCCAAATCCAATTGCAGGCTGTCATGAAACATTAGTGATTTTTAATTACAGAGTCTAATTACAGTGATAGAAATTATCATGCAGAGAACAATTTGGTGCATGCACCAGCACACTCAAACCTTTCCATTGTGATTCTGTTTGCATTTCTGGACTTACTCATAATTTATGTGCTGTGGGGAGAAGTTGAGAAGGTGGCCAGATCCCCCTTGCAACCTCTGAATTGAGATGCATGGAATATGAGCAGTTTTGACATAGTGGAGGAAGTAGGATCTTTGCCAGACCCTGAACTCACAGGGACCGTGGGGAAGCTTGCTAAATCCCCAGCTCAGAATTACCAGAGAGGAGAGTAGGAGAGAATAGCAGGGACAGGAGGGTGGGAAGGGCCTCCTCTACTACGTTTGGCAGCACCTATTATGGACTGTGCTAGGCACATTATGCATATACCCTTCACCAAGAATTTTTGCAACAGGCCCGGGAGCTGGGTGTTCCTAGCCCCGTGCTATGAGTGGTGACCTCCCTTCTACCACGAACACCCTCCTCCTGCACCTGCCTAGCTCCCTTCATCTGGTTACATTCCTCCTTTAGGACTGGCTGAAGCATTAACCACCTCCTCCACCACCTCCCCTTCCCTGTGTCTCGGAACTCTAGCTACAGCAGCCTGCATTTAACACTATTAAAGCCCTTATTATACGCTCAGTAGTAATTACTTGTTTACTTTTCTGTAAGCCTCTTCTAGACTCCTGGAGAGAGGAACTTGATCTTATTCATCTTTGCATTTCTCAGATTTAGCACAATGCCTGGCATGTGGTCTTGTGCTTGCTAGATGTTTATGGAACCGACCCGAGTGAATGGCCCGCAGGTACAGAGTTTGTAAGGGGTGGGTCTTCCACTCCAGTTCAGGTCCCCTTGATTCCAAAGCCTCGTCACCATACGCTCTACTCAGGGCTTTCCATTAAGGAGTCATAGTATGCAGAGCACTATTCCAGCACAAAAAAAAAAAAAAAAAAGAAGAAGAAGAAAGAAAGAAAGAAAAGAAAAGAGGGAGAGGAAAACTCATTATCCAAGTTTAAATTGATGTTAGAGGTCATGGGGAATCTTCTGGCATTCTTGGAGATTGGGCATTCAGTGAGTCGTTGCTGGTGAGAACAAGGATTAGTCATTCATCGGAGCTGTGTAGGATGAATTGGCTGTTTGTGAAGATACCAGAGCAATTCTGCCCCCTTTCTAATCCTTCGGTGC